>NC_091088.1:42161847-42467282 GCF_032405125.1 Capricornis sumatraensis
TTAAAAATACTAAGTATTGGTGAGAATGTGGAAAAATTGGAGCCCTTGTGCACTATTGATAGGAATAGGAATGTAAAATGGTATAGCTGCTATGTGGAAAATAGTATAGGAGTTCCTCAAAGACTTAAAAATAGAATTACCATATGATCCAGCAATTTCATTTCCAGGTACTCAAAAGAATTAAAATCAGGGTCTCAAACAAATGCCTTATACCTAAATATTATTATTTTTGGTTGGTCTTTTGTTTGCCCAACCATTATTTCTTGTTCTGGGAGGCAAAAACTAATACATTTGCCTTTAAATCTATCAAATGCACCCCCCGCCCCCCATAGCTGCCTCGTACTTGGAGGAATTCTGAATTAAGCGAAATGAGAGTAATGGTTTTGAGCTGGCCCTTCAGAGAGCCACCAAACTGGTTGAAATGAACAGCCACAATTTTTAAAGAATGAGATCACTGCTACTACCTCCAGGACTAGGAACTTGTGCTAGGAAAGGGGACTGCCATGGCCGAAGCTTTCTGCCGAACTGGAGAGCAGGGGATGGAGACAGGGCAAGTTAAAACATCACAAAGTTCTCTGACTGAGATTCATCTGTTTTCTTTTTTCCTTGATTAAGCATTCACCTGGTTGTTGTAATTTTTTGCTTAGTTTCCAGAATGCCAATAAAGCTGATTTTCAGAGGGAAAAAGGAAAGAAAAATATCATGTAGCCATGAGCTCTATAGAAAGAAAGCATAATGATGTTTTGGACGGAGTAGCCACTCAGGATGTGGTGGCTCACCGAGGCCTCACCCAGGGGTTGACATTTAACCAGAGATTAGACAGATAAATCTAAATGTGAAGTTGGGCAGAGAGAATATCCCCAAAGTAGGCTTGTGCTTGGCATATAGAAATCAAACCATCTTGACTCAAAAAAAAATTTTTGGCCATTAGGGGTTTTTTTTTTTTTTGGTCTGATATGGATCTAGATGAAAGGTTGATAAATTCCTCTCTCACCCTTAACTATAGAAAAAAGATGTTTGACCTCACTCATAAGAAGAGAAATGCAGGTCAAAACCACAATGTGATATAATTTTTAGAGTGTCTCACCGTTCTGTTTTGCTGGCTGTGCTGGGTCTTCATTGCTGTGCTCAGTTGCAGTGAGCAGTGTACAGGCTTCTCTTGTTGCAGAGCACGAGCGCTAGGGCTCGTGGGCTTCAGTATTTGCTGCTCGCAGGCTCAATAGAGGTGGCGCATGGGCTTAGTTGCCCCACGGCATGTGGAAATTTCCCAGACCAGGAATTGAACCTGTGTCTCCTGCATTCGCAGGTGGATTCTTTATCACCGAGTCCACCAGGGAAGTCCTAAAAATGTCTCACTGTTATAATCCAAAAACTTTGATAACACACACTCTGAGACTGTGAGGAAACCAGCACTTATGTACATCGCCAGTGAGAATATAAATTGGTGCAATTGCTAACATTACAATTGCATGTGCTTTTGCCTTAGAATTCCCATTTCTTCTTATACATGTGCACAGTGATAAAAGATCATAGTTGTATTAATTGCAGCATTATTTGCAGTTCCAAAACACTGGAAACCCAAATCTCCATCAGCAGGAGACTAGTTAAATTATGATATATTCATACCAAACTCTGAATACCAAACTGTAGAAAACTAGGCAACTGTAAAAACTATGTAAAAAATAAATGAGGAGGCACTTTATGTATCATTATCTAAACATTTCTAAGATGTCAGTAAGTAAAAAAGACAAGATACAGAAGGGTGGTGTTCACTACCTTTTATATGTAAAGAAAACTTAAGTATAAAAATGTTAGTTGCTCAGTTGTGTCTGACTCTTTGCGACCCCATGGACTGTAGCCTGCCAGGCTCCTCCATCCATGGGTTTTCCCAGGCAGGAATACTGGAGTGGGTAGCTATTGTAGCTATTCCCTTCTTAAAGGGATCTTATTGATCCAGGGATTGAACCCACATTGCAGGCAGATTCTTTACTGTCTGAGCCACCAGGAAAGCCCTTAAAACTAAGTATAAATATGTGTATTTACTTGCATTTTGCATGGAGAAACTCAGGAAGAATACACACAAAAAATTATTAAATTGTTTCTTTGGTGAGTGAGTGGAAGGGAATGGAAAGTAGGTAAAAAGGTGGTGGGCAAGATACTTTTTATTGAGATGTTTAATTTTATTTTTAGTTTGGAGCCATGTGAATATATTGACTTAAAAATTAAATTTAAAACTTGTTCCCTTTACTACCTCTTATGTTAATTTATTAATTTATCACTTAACCCATAGCCATGGTTCACTCCTCCAGCCGCTCTCCTGAGGAAGTGTTTAGTTAAAAGAATGTGGATGATGGTTATAAAAAGTACATTAGTGCATATGTATTTTTATAAAGCTGACTTAAAAAACACGTTAGAGATTAATCTAATCACGAAGGAGATTTCTGTGCTTTACCCCTCATCCTCCAGAGATTAAATAAAGGTCATTGACCAAAGACATTTGGAACATTCTGAAGGCAAAAACCAGCCTAAAGGAAACTTTGTGTTTATGGAAACATTATGATTTTTCAAAGTGGCCTTTGGCTCAGTAGACTGTAGTAAAAACAATGACATCATCCAGTCTCTGAACTGGATCATCTTTATCAGAAAGAACCCTTTACTGGGTAAAGAATTTCTAAGTGTTAACATCTTTTCACATCCATTTTTTCATTGTCTTCACGTCTGGGAAGTATTGTAGTCTTTTAATGTTTTTTGATTCCCTCCTTATGCCCTTCCCCTAACCACTAAATTAACTTTGTCTGTTTTTTCCTTAACAGCTTTATAACTCACATACTATACAAATTATCTATGAAAAGTATACAATTCAGTATCTTTTAGTGTAGTTACAGAGTTGTACAGGCATCATTGCAATCTAATTTTATAACATTGTCACCATACACAAAAGAAACTTCATCCCCATTAGTGGTCATTCACCATTTTCCCCAGCCAATCTCAGCCATGTACAACCACTAAATGTACTTTCTGTCGCTATAGATGTGCCTTTTTAAAAAATAATTGATTAATTAAGTAGGCTGTGTGGGGTCTTAGTTGTGGCAGGTGAGCTTAGTTGCCCTGCGGCACGTGGGATCTTAAGTTTCCTGACCAGGGATCGAACCCTCACCTCTGGCAGTGGAAGTGCAGAGTCTCAGCCACCAGGCCACCAGGGAGCTCTCTAGATGTGCCTCTTTGTGAAATTATATATATATGAAGTCATACTGTATGTGGTCTGTTGTGTTGGGCTTCTTTCACTTAGCATGATGCTTTCAGGTACATTCATGTTTTAGCATGCTCTTTTTTTTTTTTACTGCTGAATTATATTTCATTGTAAGGACACATACACATTTATTTATGTGCATATGGAATCCCATGGACAGAGGAGCATGGTGGGCTACAGTCCATATGGTCACAAAGAGTTGGGCACAACTGAAGCAACTTAGCTTAACATATCTAGATGATCATATAAACATCATCCTAATAGATGCAGACAAAATATTTGACAAGCTTTAGTCTCCTTTTATGATTTAAAGAGAAAAAAAAGACACCTCAGGAAACAAGGTAGGGAGGGGAATCCTATCAGATGAAGAGTATCTACTGACAAATCTACCGACATCATACTTAATTGTCAGAGGCAGAGTGCTTTCCTACTAAGACTAGGAACAAGCCAGAGATGCTCGTTTCACCGTTTTTATTCAGTGTTCTACCAGAAATGCTAGTGTGAAATACTCCTTGCCAGTGACATAAGGCAAGGAAAAAGGCATATAGATTGGAAAGGAACAAGTGAAACCGTCTCTGTTAGCAGATGATATGATTGCCACGTAGAGTTTTCTAAGAAACTTACAAACAATCACTAGAACTATAAGTGAGTTTAGCAAGATTATAAGATACTAAGTCAACGTACAAAATCAATTATATTTCTCTATTATAGCAGCAAACTATTGAAAATGAAATAATTCCATTTGCAATAGCAGAAAACCATAAACTATTTAGAAACAATTTCAACAAAGGATGTAGAAGACCTCTATGCTGTAAACCACAAATTGAAAAAACATTCAAATAAATGGAGCCGTGTACCATGTTGGTGGATTGTGAGCCTCAGGATTGTTAAGGTGTTCATTCTTTATAAATTCATCTATAAGTGCTTTTACAGAAATTAACAGGCTGATTTTTAAAAGTATCCTTATTATTTTGGGATATGTTCAGATTTACAGAAAAGTTGCAAAATAGTACAGAGTTTTTATATACCTCTCACCCCACTTCCAGTAATGTTAACATCTTGAATATACCATAATACATTTGTCAAAACTAAGAAATCAACACTGGTACATTACTGTCACTTTAATCTGAATTTTACTGTTTGTTTTTTTTCCCCTGATATCCTTTTTCTTTTGTTCTAGGATCCAATCCAGGTTGCCACTTTGCATTTGAGTTCTGTCTCCTTAGTCAAAGTGGGTCTGTGACAATTTCTCCTTGTTTCCTTATTTTTATTTTTTAAATAAGTATGATGGTTTTGATTGCTATTGGTCAGGTATTTTGTAGAATGTTCCTCAGTTTGGGTTTGCCTAATGTTTTTCTCCTGTTTAGACTGAATTATGGGTTTGGGGGAAGAATGCCAGAGCGGGGAAGTGCTTCTGTAGCACATACCAGGGAGTACCTGCTATCAACATGATTTGTCCCTGGTGATGCTAACCTTTTTCCTTGCCTTGTTGAGAACAACAAGCTGATTTTTAAACTTTGGTGAAAACATAAAGGGTCTAGAGTAGCAGAAACAATTCTGACAACTCAGAAAAGCTTGACTCTCAGCCTTACAAAGCGATCATAACCAAGATAGTGTGGGACTGGTGTAAGGCTAGACAAATAACTGGAACAGAATAGCAAGTTCCGAAAAAGATCTACACTTACTTGGTCAGTCAGTTTTCGACAAACATGAAAACAATTCAGTAGGGAACTGTTTTCATCAAATAGTGTTGAAACCCTGAGTATCCACTTGGAAAAAAAGAGATTGAGAAAGCCAGCTGAGGTCACCAAGTTTGTGAGTAGCAGGGACACAGATTTCAAGCTAGACTTTCTGGCTTTCACGGGCTACCATTGTGAATATGAATTTATTTAAGCCATAGTATTTTCCTGAATCAAATTCAATTTGAAGCCATATTCTTAAAAAATGTCTATTGTCATGAAAAAAAAAAAAAAAGCAGAGGCTGAAGAACCATGCCTGATTAAAGGAAACCAAGGAGACATACATAAATGGAATACATTATCCTGACTTGGATCCCTGATCCCATAGACATACCAAAATTTCACAAAGAACTGTACTATAATGATTGGGAAACAATGTGGACAGCTTGTTAGATAATGGTTTTATCTGCATGTTAAATTCTGTGAACTTGAAAATCATACAGGGGCTTTTCATAGAAGACACGGAATTATTTGGAGGTAAAGTGTCATGAGGTTTGCAACTTAACTCTGAAATGGTTTGGTTTAACAATATTAATGACAATAATAAAAATAAATATAAATTAAATAAAATATGGAAAAATAATAACCATTGGTGAATCTAAGTTAAAGTGGGAATTGATTATATTATTCTTTCAACTTCAGTTCAGTCGCTCAGTTGTGTCTGACTCTTTGCAACCCCATGGACTGCAGCACGCCAGGCTTCCCTGTGCATCACCAACTCCCAGAGTTTGCTCAAACTCATGTCCATTGAGTCGGTGATGCCATCCATCCAACCATCTCATCCTCTGTCATCCCCTTCTCCTTTTGCCTTCAGTCTTTCCCAGCATCAGGGTCTTTTCCAGTAAGTCAGTTCTTCGTATCAGGTGCCCAAAGTATTGGAGTTTCAGCTTCAGCATCAGTCCTTCCAACGAATATTCAGGACTGATTTCCTTTAGGATGGACTGATTGGATCTCCTTGCAGTCCAAGGGACTCTCAAGAGTCTTCTCCAACACCACAGTTCAAAAGCATCAATTCTTCGGTGCTCAGCTTTCTTTATGGTCCATCTCTCACATCCACACATGACTACTGGAAAAACCATTTGAAATTCTAAAAAAGAAATTTAAATATTAATTTTAAAAACCCACTTTAATCTGATTCTAATTCCAGTTGCCATGATGGTGGCAAATTGAGTCTCAGTCATTTATGAGCATTTCTCTTCTCTGCCCCAGGGATTTTACATAGTACAGAACATTCAGGAGGGGCCCTCTAGTCTTCAGTCCACACTGGTCACTTCCTGAAGATCAGGCAGAGCTGACAGCCTCTGCACTGATGCTCAAATATGTCTACTAGCTGGGAGCAGTGGCAGCAAGGGTCCAGTCTTTCTGTATGCATCATGTAACCCTTCCACTTCAAAATCCTGTCACTAACCTAGGTCCCTTTGGCAAAGCTTATAGGGTTCTTGCTACTGGAGGAATCCCAAACTGCTTTCTTCTTACCAGACTCAGGAAGCCCAATTTAGCTTTTGTGGTACTCCAAATATATTTGTCCAACCCCTCCCTTGGTGGAGAGTTTCTTCCATGCTAGCTTCTTCAGTTCAGTTCAGTCACTCAGTTGTGTCCGACTCTTTGCAACCCCATGAGTTGCAGCATGCCAGGCCTCCCTGTCCATCACCAACTCCCAGAGTTCACTCAAACTCACGTCCATCGAGTCAGTGATGCCATCCAGCCATCTCATCCTCTGCTAGCTTTTTAGGGTCTTCAAAAACACTATTGGACTCAGTTTCCTAGAGGTGGAGGTAGTAAAGGAAATGCCATGTGATTTTACTAATTTACTGTATGAAAGATAAACACATATTAAATATGCTTCAAAACAGACTCACAGGGAATTCCCTGGCAGTCCAGTGATTAGGACCCTGTGCTTTCACTGCCAAGGGCCAGGGTTCAATCCCTGGTTGGAGATCAAAGATCCAGCAAACCTCACGGTGTGGCCAGAACAAAACCAAAATAGAATGGCTTAAAAAAAAAAAAAAAAAAACAGACTCACAGATAATAGAGAACAGATTAGTGATTACCAGCAGGTGCAGGTGGGTGGGAGAGGGGCAGTATTGGGGGGAGTGGCAGGTACAAATAGTTGAGTGTAAGGTAGGCTACAAAGACGTATTGTACACCACAGGGAATATAGCCAATATTTTGTAATAACTGTAGATGAGTGAAACCTTTAAAAATTGTGTAAAAAAGTTCAGTGTTTCCCAGAGTTACCCGTAGATCACTTGCATCAGCGTCATTCAAAATACTTGCTAAAAATGTTAATTTCTGATTCTATATCCAGACTTGCTGGACCTGAAATGGGGCTGGGAATTTGCTTTTTAAAATTGTGTCTTAAAACAATGTTTTATTATCTCATAATGCTGGGGTTGATGGGGCTGACCTGCTGATATAGCCTGAACATAGTCATGGTTTGTATTAAGTTGATTAAGGGGCAGTCTCAGCTGAGACACCCTAAGTAGCTGATCTTTGTCGACTGGGGAAAAAAAAGCACAATGTGTGAGCTGTGTTTTGCCTCATTTGGGGCAAAATAGGCCCAAAGAGCGGAGAAGGCAATGGCAACCCACTCCAGTACTCTTGCCTGGAAAATCCCATGGATGGAGGAGCCTGGTAGGCTGCAGTCCATGGGGTTGCTAAGAGTCAGGCATGACTGAGCAACTTCACTTTCACTTTTCACTTTCATGCATTGGAGAAGGAAATGGCAACCCACTCCAGTATTCTTGCCTAGAGAATCCCAGGGACAGAGGAGCCTAGTGGGCTGCCATCTATGGGGTCACACAGAGTCAGACATGACTTAGCAGCAGCAGCAGCAGGCCCAAAGAGACAGCATTTATATAGCCCAAGAGATAGCATTTCATATAGCTCTGAGAAACTGCAACAAAGAGGTAGGGGGGAATGTCAATATATATATGTGATTTTGGTGAAGGGAGAGTGCATGCAATGAAACACATAGTTTTTGCAGATTACTGCTAGCCACGAGGAGCATGTATCACCATGAAGGATTTTAGTGCATTTCTAGATTCAAGGAGATGCAAAAATTGGGCTCATAAAATCATCTCCTGAAAGTCCCTAATTATCTGAAGACTTGTTCTGCCAGTTTTTCCCAAAGCACAGAGTGCCTCATTCCTGATCTCCACCTTAACTCCTTTCATGGGGTATTGAGGTCTGCAGCTGAGGGGCTTATAATTTGGTCCTTGTAGAGGTAGGTGGCCAGAGAAGGCAATGGCAACCCACTCCAGTACTCTTGTCTGGAAAATCCCATGGAGTCTGGTAGGCTGCAGTCCATGGGATCTTGAAGAGTCGGGAGTGATTGAGCGACTTCACTTTCACTTTTCACTTTCATGCATTGGAGAAGGAAATGGCAACCCACTCCAGTGTTCTTGCCTGGAGAATCCCAGGGGGAGCCTGGTGGGAGGCCGTCTATGGGGTTGCACAGAGTCGGACACGACTGAAGCAATTTAGCAGTGGCAGCAGCAGCAGAGGTAGGTGGCAAGTGCCAATGTATAGGTAACATCTTTAATCCCAGACTTCTTCACAGCATCATGAAGTGTTCTAAGATGGTGAAGATGGAAATTTCAAGGTCTCTTGAAGTCTAGATGTTGTTTCTTGCACAGTAGCATTTCTGTCACAATCTATTGGCCAAAGTGGGTAACAAGGGAAGCCAAGATTTAAGGTGAGGAAAAGTCTCACCTTCAAGATTGAAGGTGGGAGGAGAAGGGGACGACAGAGGATGAGATGGTTGGATGGCATCACCGACTCTACGGACATGAGTTTGAGTAAACTCCCGGATTTGGTGATGGATAGGGAGGCCTGGCTTGCTGCAGTCCATGGGGTCGCAGAGTCGGACATGACTGAGCGACTGAACTGAACTGAAAGTCTCTATGTCTGGACTGGAGGGGATCTGCTTTTCTGTTGTTGTTGAGCTTCGTGACTTGTAGGATGTTAGTTCCCCCAACCAAGGATCAAACTTTCACTGCAGTAAAAGCTGAGTCCTAACCACTGGACTGCCAGGGAATTCCTGGGAATTTGCATCTTTAACATAGCCTTCTAGTTGACTCATGCACACCAAGGTTAAGTATGAATCATCATTTAACAAATATGTTTACAGAGCTGTGTCCTTTTGCATTCACTACAAATCTCTTGCTAGTACTTAAATTTATATATATGCAAATGTTTTTGTTCCTTTCAGAAATTTCTGAAATAGTAATGTGCTTAAGTACCATATGGAGATGGGATCACTGGAGCTCAGAATGGTAGCAGAGTTTGTGATAAAGAAGGAATTCGAGGAGCTTGAAAGGTGAGTAGGCATCAGAAGGAAGAGCGTATCATAAGTGGGTGGACCTGATATGACCACAGATGTGGGCTTATACCAGTAGGTTTAGGAGTCAGGGACTGGTGCACAAGGCTTGTAAAAGGGAATGGTTGTGGGTGGATTATGGAAAGTAATGACATGACTGAAGTGACTTAGCATGCATGAATGCATGGAGAATATGGGAGAGTGACATGATGAAAATAACATCTCACCATGACCAGTTTGTCATTTGTAATGGCAGTTAAGAATGCGTAGCTCACAATATTGCATATTAACCAAACTTATAATTCCAAAATGCTGGGACCTCTAACCAGCCACAGTTGAGGCGAAATTCTATTTTAGAACACCTAGAAACTGTTCACTGGTCACTTAAGATTCACTTAAAAACAGATTCCTCCCCCCACCCCGCCCTAGGCCTTATTTAGAGATAACTGACATACAAGAAAATCAGATTCTCAGTAATGGCACACACTTGGAATTCTCCATATCGTACACCCAAACACTGTCTCAAGGTGCCGGTTCACCGCCTGTCGTTTATACACTGATTACTAGGCACCAAGCACTCTGCAGGTACACGTTCTCTCTCTCTCTCTCAATCGGCCAAATTTCTCTATAAAGTAGAGGTTATCATGCCCGTTTACTGGTGAAGAGGAAACTGAGCCTTAAAGAGACTGGATTCGCCAGGTCACAGCCCGGAGAGTGCAAAGTAAAAATGTATATCTGGGGCTGGAACAGAAGCTGCACAGGAGTTGGGGTGGTGGTGGGGGCAGAACAAGTTGCTCTTGACTCAAGACGGACCCTCTACAAGGGGAAGGAAAACGGGGGAAAGGTGACTTTGCCCCGTCTTCCAGAATTCTGCAGGTCTGTAAGCTGCTTCCCTGGTGGCTCAGACGGTAAAGAATCCGCCCACAATGCTGGAGACTTGGGTTCCATCCCTGGGTTGGTAAGATGCCCTGGAGGAGGCGGCATGGCAACCCACTCCACTATTCTTGCCTGGAGAATCCCCATGGACAGATGAGCCCGGCGGGCTATGGCCCATGGGATCGCAAAGACTGGGACACGACTGAGCGTCTAAGCACAGCACATAAGCCGATTGAAGAAGAAACCTCTTTCTCAGACGGACGTGTCTCTTAGGCGCCTTTCCAAAATCACGGTATCTGATTGGTGAGATTGCAGGGGATGGGTGATCCAGATTGGTTAGTTGGACCTCGAACCAGGCTCCTAGGGTCTGGCTAAGAGTGTGTGGGATTTGAAATAGAATTCCTCGTTTCATTGGTGAAAAGAAAACGAACCAGAAACTATTCGTAAGCGTGATTGGCTGTTGACAGGTTGGCCCCGGTTACGGAAGCCGGTGAGGACAGAGCGGGAGGTCGACTTCCAGGAAGTTGGTAGTGGAAACCGGAATAGCGGTGGAAAAGAGGTTATCTCAGGCCCAATGGCGACTGTGGTAGCAAGCGGCGGCGATGGAAAAGAGCAAGGAGTCGAGACTTCCGTCACCTATTACCGACTGGAGGAGGTGGCGAAGCGCAACTCCTCGAAGGACATATGGCTGGTGATCCACGGGCGAGTCTACGATGTCAGCCGCTTTCTTGACGAGGTGGGGCCCAGGAGGTGGACTGCGCTGAGGGGGGGCGGGCCCCGAAACGCTGGTAGGGCGTGTGGGAGGGAAGTGAGGCCTAGCGGAGGACGAGGAGGCGTACGAAAAGGGACCGCGACCCTTCGAGACGGAGTTTGGTGGGGTGGCGGGGGAACTTTAGGTCTGCGTGCATTTCTTCCGGCACTGAGTTCTGGTACCTTCGATAATATGCTTCTGTCACATGTTGAGCACTTACTGTTTGCTTGGCTAAACTTTTGAGTCACCGGTATCACCATTTTACAGAAAGGAAAACCGAGCCTCAGTTTCTCACCTAACAGCCTAGAGTCATTCGAACCTAGGTCTGAAAACGCCAAATCTCTATTCATTTTTTTTCACTGTGCCTTCTGAAGTAATACCACTGTTTGGTTTTAATTTTCTTGAGAAGAAGCTGAAATGTCTTCTCCCTTCCTACCATTATGCTGCCTTTCTTTTTCTTGTTTTGAGGAGACCTTGAGGCCAGAGGTTATGAGTTGATTTGGGGTTTATTATTTTTGGCTTCTGACTCAGACTCTGTTACCTCTTTTGTAAATCAAGCATGTGTGTTAGGTTTTACAAGTTCTCCTTGAGAATGGTGCAACTGATTTTTTTTTTTTAAGAAATACACTTAATTTAACTCTATTGAGGTGTAATTTACATACAATAAATCGTGCATGTTTAAAATGTACAGTTTGATGAGTTTTGACAAATATATTCATCCATGTATTCACAACTCCAGTTGAGAAAGAACATCTTCATTGCAGTAAAAATTTCCCTCGTGCTTTTTTGCAGTCATTCCTCTCAATCCCAATCCCTGAGGGTTTGGGATATTTTAAGTGTAAATGTGTTTGGTGATTTATTTTTGATGTGTATATTTTTATTTTGAGCAGTAGATAAATAATCTAATGGTTAATTTCTTGGGCATATTTGTATAATACAAACCTACTAACACTGAGAAAAAGTTTTATTTCTCTTAGTTCTCTTTATGAAATAAATATACTGGTAAAAATTTTGTTTCTATTAATTTGGGGCTTAGGACATAAAGCTCTACATCCTGATTCATAAATCTCTAAAAGAAATTTTTAAACCTGAAGTTCCCCCCAAACAGCATTGATTTTAATAAATCTTTCTAGTGGCCAAGAAGTTAACATCTTACCATTTAGTAACTTCTTGTATTTGTGGGGTTTATGGCAGTTAAACGCTTTTAAAAGTGCTTTCCTGTTATTTCAGCCTCAAAGTGACTAATTGAGAGTGAGTTGGGTAGTACTGATCCTTATTTTAGCAGGGATATAATAGGTTCAGAAAGATTTTTGTCAGGCAGCTGATTAGTGGCAGGATGTGTCTTAGATGAATTCCATGGTTTCTCTTGTCTACATAGCAGGACTTTGGAATTCTAGTCTTAGCTGTACTTTGGTGTATGCCTCATAAGTTTCCAGTGTGGCTTGTAGCACAGTAAAGCATAGTTCAAAATGGGTAGCCAGTATGGGGGGGTTTTGTGGTTTCATTTCCCCCCCAGTTTCTTCTTGATTGATTCAGAATAGATAGTGAACCTGGAAGGAACACTCAGTGCATGTAGTGGACATTAGTTTAATCTTGAACAGTTACTAGCTTGGTTTACCACGTGCTAATGGAGCCAGAGACATCATAGGTGTGCCAGCACGGCCTTTCAAGCTTGACTTGCAGATCTTTACCTGCAGTTCACCATTCTCACTTACCCTGTTCCAGAGTCTCTGTCCCTGTGTTCTTGTTCATTCCAAGTCAAGTGCTAAGGAGAAAAATGAAGCAGAGAAGAGGACTATGGATGTGTATGGAGTGACAGCATGAAGATGAAAGGTAGAAATTTTAGGTATGGTGGCCAGAAATGGCTTTATTAAGATTATGACTAAAGTAAAGGCCAGAGAGAAGTTAAGGGAGCTGGCCTTGTGGATATCAGCAGGAAGAGCTTGTTCAAAGCAAATTCAAAGGCCTTGAGGTGCGAGTATGTCCAGTGTGTTTGAGGAACAGTGAGGGAGGTTATATGGTGGCTGGAGAGTAGTAGATAAGGTCAGCATGATCAAGGTGAGGAGCAGGTCAAGTACAGTTTTGCTGGTTTTAGAAAGGATTTTGACTTTTGTTCTGAGATGGGTAAGCATAGTGGAGCAGAGGACCAGTAATATGTGACTTAATGGTTTACTATTCAAGCATCACTGACAGCACTGTTGAGAAGAGACTGAAGGAACACTCGAATCCAGTTAGGAGGCTGTGGCGGTAACTCGGGCTAGAGATAGTGGCTTAGGCTAGGGTGGTGGTAGTGGGGTAGTGAGAAGTGTCAGATTTTGGATGTACTGTGACGATAGAGCCAATAAATTTAATGATGCCTTTTTTTTTTTTAGTGATGCCTTGAATTTCAGAGTCAAGGGTGACTGAGGTTTTTGTCTCGCAGGTCTAGAGGAATTGGGTTGTTGTTAGATCAGACCAGGAAGAAACATCAATTTTCATCCTTTACTTTGCAGTCTGAGTTCACTTTGGGGCTCCTCCTTAGAAAAAGGTTCCTCATTTGAATATCTAGCATTTATAGATTGCTTTTTTTTGATTAATGAATATGGTTAAAGTGTTACTCTGGACTTTGAATGTGATAATTTAGGATTGATAATATAATTGAATTATCTTCTAACAGATTAATTTTGTAGTTTTCACTCAGTGGTATTGATTTAATTTATTGAAATCACAAATGAAAAACCAAACCATTGCAATCGTACACATCAGTATTTCTGTTACTTAGTGGTTTTGAAAAAAATCACGTAGAAATGGTTACAATATCTTATGCCATTGACTACAAAATATCGAAGTACATCTTAGCAAGGGTAAGTATGATTTTGTGAACTTCGTTTCAGTTTATATTCTTATTATTGTATCACAAGTGGGAAAAGTTGGGAAACCATTGTCTTATGTATAATTAACCATTTCTGACAACAGTAACCTAAAATAACCCATTGCGCTGTTTTAAAGCTTTCTATGTACTTTTGGGGTGAGTGGGTATACTGCTTTAGGATCTGCTTCGCAGATGGACTACTAGTCCACGGGGTCGCAAAGAGTCGGACACGACTGAGCGACTTCACTTTCACTTTCACAGATGGGATAGCATTTTATTCATTCAGCAAACGTTTGTTTAGTGCTCACTCTTCTCAAGTGCTGTGGTACTAGGTCCTGGTAGTATAAAAATAGACGTAGATCTGCCCTCCTGAAGCTACCCTTCTAAGGGAGACAAAGCAAAAACAGCCAAATGTTTCCTTCCTGGGAAGGAAACAGGCAAGAAGTTGAGAAAGTAAAATGGCCATGGTGGGGAAATCTACTTTAATAAGAGTGATCTGGAAAAGCTTCTGTGAAGATGACTTTTCGTTGATGAGAGGGAACTAGCTTTGGGAAGATGAAAGAAAAGAGCATTCCTACGGTATTTGCAAAGTCAAGCAAGAGTTTGGCATGTTGGTGCGACTGAAAGCAGCTGTGGCTTTAGTGTATCCAGTAAAGGTCAAGAATGGCCAAAGAACTTGGCAGGAGCCAGGAAAGGCAAGGCTGGGTAGGTGGTATGGATTTGTGAACCATACCATAAGTAAATGGAAAACCACTCATGTGTTTTAACATGGGGGTGACATTGAAGGAATTTATTTCAAATATATTATTTTTGCTGAGGTTTTGAGACTAGATTGAAGGGAAAAACAATACAGAAGGGAAGAAAGGAACTCTTTAAGTCTCAAGAATTTGAATCCTCCATCTTCCATGGAGTGCTGCAGTCCATGGGGTTCCAGAGTCGGACGTGACTGAGCGACTGAACTGACTGATAAACAGAAACAGAATCATAGTATTCCTTAATCAAATTATGTTGCTGCTGCTGCTGCTGCTAAGTTCCTTCAGTCGTGTCCGACTCTGTGCGACCCCATAGACGGCAGTCCGCCAGGCTCCCCCGTCCTTGGGATTCTCCAGGCAAGAACACTGGAATGGGTTGCCATTTCCTTCTCCAATGCATGAAAGTGAAAAGTGAAAGTGAAGTCGCTCAGTCGTGTCCTACTCTTAGCGACCCCATGGACTGCAGCCTACCAGGCTCCTCCATCCATGGGATTTTCCAGGCAAGAGTACTGGAGTGGCGTGCCAATGCCTTCTCCATAATCAAGTTATAGTGTCTATTAATTGATTCAGAATAGTAATAGTGTGTGTTAGGTGCTTATTATTCTAACAGCTTGCATATAATTTCTTTTTTAATCCACTTAATAGCTCATTTTAGAGATGAGAAAACTGAGGAGCAGAGAAATATCTTTTAAAAAGTCATAATGCTAAGTGGTACAAGCAGTCTGACCAGATAGCCTGTGCCCATGACATTAGGATTTGCCTCTGTTTTGTTTTGTTTTTTTTTTTCATGGCTATAGAATATAGAATTAGGTCTGTTTTACAGCCACCACCTTCCACATCTTAGATGTAATTTGGAAGGGTGGGAATGTGTTAGAGGGAAGTTAGAACTAGCACCTTTTTTCTGGAACCCAGGTAATTTTTTAATTTTTTGAGTAGGTCATATAGGTATACTGTGCAAAGCCTTCTTCCCATCTGCCCGCTTCCACTTCCTCCTAAAATTAACTGTTTGTGAATCTTTGCAGTTTTATTTTTGTGCCTGTAAGCAAAAGTGAATGTAGTTCCTCTGATTCTTTTTTTTTCCCCCTACTCATAAGGTAACAGATAACTTGCCTTTTTCACATAACTATATATCTCAAGAGTCTTTTCATATCCACATCTGGAACACTTTCTTATTATTCAAGAAATTGTTGAACTGATTCTGATTTATTCAAGCAGTCTCCTATTTATAAGCATTTGGGTTGTTAGTAATATTTTGCTGTGTAGATTTTTCCCCCATCTAAGTCAACACTGTTGAGATCTGATGTCCATACAGCAGAACGTAGAGATTTTGTATGTGGAGTTCCATGAGCTTTGACAAAGGTCTCACCTGTATAGTCCCCATCACCATCACTGTTGAGAACATTCCTACCATCTGTGTTCTTGTGCAACCAGTGATTGATTTCTCACGCTTTGTTCTGTGTCTGACATCTTTTACTTAACGTATCTGTGAGACTCATCTATATTTTTGCTATGTGTCAGCAGCGTGTTCCTGTTTAGTGCTTATTATTTCATTGTAACTGTACTAAAATTTAGCTGTTCACCTGTTGATTGACACTGGGTTGTTTCCTCCTTTTTTTTTTTTTTGGCTATTATGAATAAAGCTGCGTGTAGACACATTTTCATTCCTTTTGGGAAAATACCTACAAGTGAGATTGCTGTTTTTTTTTTTTTTTTCCTTTCTGACTGTACCACATGGCTTGTGGGGTCTTATTTCCCCAACCAGGGATCCCTTGGCAGTAAGAGCTGAGTCCTAACCATTGGATGCCAGGGATTTCCCATAGCTCATATTTTTTTGTTTTCTTTTGTTTTTGTTTTACATTTGAAGCAATTGGCAGACTTTTTCCCCAGAGTGGCCCCATCATTTTACAGTCACATCAGCAACGTGTCAGTCTTCCAGTTTCTCTACATCCTCACTGACACATGATGTATTGTCAGTGCTTTTAGTTTTAGCCATTCTGATAGATGTGTGCCGGTATATAATAATGGTTTTAACTTGCTTTTCCCTGATGACTAATGATTTTGAGCATCTTCAAGGGCTGATTGGCCTTGTGTGTGTCTTATAAAGTGTGTATTCAGTCTTGCTCATTTTTAATTCTATTGTTTTCTTATTACTGACTTGAAGGCAGTCTTTATATATTCTGGATGCAAGTCCTTTCAGAAATATGTATTGTGAATATTTTCTCACAGTCTGTATTTTGCCTTTTCATTTTCTTAGGTGTCTTTTGAAGAGAATTTTGTTGAGATGTATATATATATATATACATGCACACATATGTATATATATACACATTTGGTATATAAAACATTCTAATGACTGGATGTGGGCTGTGGGGTTAAAGAGTCTTGTTCAGTGTCCTACTTTACTGTAACTTTAGGGAAATGTGCTCTGTAAAGACCTTTTCCCATCTGTTCAAGGGAGATTATAGTGCCTACTCCACAGAGTTGTTGAGACAGTTAATTTAGGTAATTCATACAAAGACTTATTGTGGTACCTGATATAAAGAGCTCAGTAAGTGTTAGTGGCTGTTTTTATTAATAATTAAAAATTATGTTGTTTCCTACAGCATCTTTTGAGTGCATAGTAACTAGCACATGCCCTGAAGACATAAAGGTGAATTAGATGCTTTGGACTTGCCAGGAAGAGGAGATCTGTGCACAAGCAATTGTTGCGCGTGGTAGAGTAGTCTTGCCTTAGGAAAGACAGAATGTGGGCTCTGCTTGGTGCCACCCCCTGAGAGCTTCAGAATTTGACTAAGCACATTTCTTACTGTCTTTCTCCAAGGCTGGTCAAATGAAAGTGCAATTCAGTTGTTATCTAGCTTGTGGAATTAACAAATCTATAGAAAGTATGCCTTCTTTTCTCAAACAGGCCCACGTGGCTAGTCCTAGGGAAAGCTAGAAATAACATGAGGCAAAATTTAACCTTTAGCACTGCCCAGGTGAGCTGCCCTGATTGACACTTTGACTTTGGCTTGTGTATTTGTGCCGCATACATGCCAGAGAGGGAGAGAGGGCAGGTGGGAGAGGAGGAAGGCACCGTGAGCGCCCCTGAGATCTCACTGTATTCCAGGTTCTGTGCTATGTTCAGGAGTATGGCCATGAGTAAGACAGCCATGGTTCCTGTTCTTGGGGAGCTTCTAATCTAGTTCAGGAAGAAGACGTTAAATAAACAATTGGAGTTGTGATAAACACCATGAAGATGCCTAAGAAATTGTGCGAATCTGTAGCAGTAGGACCTAACATGGTGGGGAATAAGGGTATATCATCTGGTGGGGGTGTGGTATGTTTGGATCTGCAGACATGACATTTAGACCCTGAGCAGTTGGAACTGCCGAAGTTACACCCTTTCTGCCAGCCATCAAGTTAACCTCTCCTAGGTCACACCCCTGCCTTACTCGGTTCTTTCTCATCCAAATGCAAATACCTGTGGACCTGCACCATTTCCTGCTGTTCACCATCCAGATCTCTTATCTTTCTTTGAGTTGCCAGACTATTTTTTAGGAAGTAGTTTTTATCCTCTCCAAAACTTTAACCTCCATATCTTATTTTGATGATTAGTATTCTGCTAATCTGTTTGGCTAGCCTGGCCTAATTTTGCAGCTTCCATAATCTTAATGTTTCTAGATTTCATTTTCCAAGTCAGGTGGTCTTTAGCATATCCTATTGTTACATTTTTATTACATCACCATGGAATTTCCATTCACAGAGAATTTGTGTAATTTTTTTCCCAACAAGATTTTTATTCTGTAACTGTCATTCTTCACATTCTCTTTTCTGTCGATCTGTTCCTTATCCATTCCATAGAATTAGCAATCTAGAGGCATTATTTTCTGTTAGCAATTTGTCTTCTTTCTTTTCTGTATTAAAATATAAATTTTCTGTCCTCTTGTCAATAATACTTAGTACATGAACTTAATGAAAAGCTGAAAGATTTCCCCTGCTCCCTGCCATATATTTCGTGAATTTACTAAAACCCTTCACAGAAGAACATCATAAAGTTCCCTTTGTATCTGTAAAGTATTTCACTTGATTATTGCTGGACTGAAATAGAAATGAATCCATCACAGGCATTGTTTCATCAATTGAAAGTTTATGATCTTGACTGCCACATAGTTTATTTGAAATATTTGTAATGTTATTTAATTGCTTATACAATAAAAGCTAAGACAAGATCCATTAGTCTTAAAACATAAAGGCTGTCAAATTCAGAAGAATCTTTGCAGATTCATATGAGATTTAAAAGTAAAGCAGAAAAAAATGGGAAATGTGTACCACCTTATGTTAGGTCTACTTAATAAAAATGGAGAAATTTATGATTGTGTGATAGATTTGAATAGCACTGGTAACCAGTCTAGTTCACTAACCTCCAGACTCTTTTGGTCTTACTTGTTTTATTTTGCTATGATTCAGACAAAAGTAAATTTTTGGGTTACGTTAATTATAGGTATGTAAACCAAGCTTTGTATGTGTGTGTGGTAAAGTACACATAAAATTTGTCATTGTAACCATTTTTAACTGTACCATTAGGTGCCATTAATTGCACTCACAGTTTGTACAATCAACACTGCTATCTATTTCTAAAGCTTTTTCATTACCCCAGACAAACTTCATAACCGTTCAGTTCAGTTCAGTCCAGTCTCTGTCATGTCCGACTCTTTGCGACCCCATGATTCGCAGCCCGCCAGGCCTCCCTGTCCATCACCATCTCCCGGAGTTCATTCAAACTCATTAGGCAATAACTAATCTACTGAAACCTGTGGGCCTAGAGCCTGTGCTTCTCAGTAATTGGGGGCTCATCAGTTGTGGCGCGTGGACTTAGTTGCCCCGCAGCATGTGGAATCATCCCAGACCAGGAATACAATAATCGTCTTTCCTTGGCTTTCTTGACTTTGATATTTTTGGAGATCACAGGCAGATCATTTTGTAGAATGTCTCTCAGTTTGCGATTTTCCTAGGTTTCCTCATAATTAAACCCACAGTATGCATTTTTGTCCAGAAGACACGGGAATTATGTAGTGTTCTCCCCATTGTCCCTGTCACAGGGTATACAGTGCTGGTTCGTCCCATTGCTGCCATTTAAAGGAGAAAAACGGAAAGAGGAGGGCAGCGGGGGAGGAGCTTATATCAGTTAGCTTTTTAGAGAGCCCTTTCTTTAATAAATATCTTTTTCTTGTAGCATCCTGGTGGAGAAGAGGTTCTGATGGAACAAGCTGGAGGAGATGCAACTGAAAGCTTTGAAGATGTAGGCCACTCCTCAGACGCCAGAGAAATGCTCAAGCAGTACTACATTGGTGACGTGCACCCGGTAAGAACCAGCCGAGCTAGGTGTGCTTGTAGAGAGAGGAAGCTAGCAGCCACAGGTCGTGATGAGGGAATGAGTGACTAAAATGGAGATTCATTCAGCCCAGCCATCAGGCTAAATTTTCTCCAAAATCATCCAGCCTTACTGTGCTAAGCTGGAGCTTCTTGTTTGTAAATCAGCGCATAGAGTATCTCTGAAAAGGAACTGATTTTGGAAGTGGGTTTTTAGTTGATTAATTTCTTGGTAATGAGGTTAATATCATGATCTAAAATATAGTGCTTTGATTGTTCTTGCAGATTCTTTGCTAAAAGTGGTGACTGTGGGCCATGCCACTCTAACAAGGGACTGTGATGTGCTCAGAGTCAGGGGTGCAGCGGAGAGGCCGGGGGTAGTGGGCAGGACCTTTTTGCAAACCCTGACATGTCCTGGGGAACTGCTACCAGAAGGCAGGCTCATGTCCCAAAGTTAAAAATAAGTGCGTAATGAGAGTTTGTTTGGATGTGTCTTAAATTATTATAAATGTTTCCTCTTTAAACAGAATGACCTTAAACCTGGAGGTGGTAGCAAGGTAAGAAGTCCTCTATTGCTCTTGTGTGTTTCAAGTGTTTATATTTCTATTTACTCAAATGGAATTGCCTTTTTTTTTTTAAGTATTTTAACAGGAAATGTTTACTTTTCCCTTCAAGCAAAAATCCCTTTTTTTCAGGAATTTGCATCCAGTACCATCTCAGAAAAAAGTAGCGGAGTCTTGAACAATAGGAACATTTCGTTCAGGCCCCTATTCAGTTTTTTAAAAAATTGAAACTCTAAAGCTATGACTCGTGTTCTTACATTCAATAGTATAGGTGATAATTGCTTCTGTGTTGGAAAAAGAATTGGAAAGTTGATTTATTCTTGCAAGTCTTATAACAAGTTGTAGACTGGAATAATTGAGTAATTAACTAGAACAGGCCTTTCTGTCCCCATTACCCTGTTGTCTGGGCTCAAATAGGTCTACACACCCTTCCCATTCACTCAGTGATACCACAAAAGTAAAAGATTAAATATTTGAAAACTTTAATGTGCACTGCAAAATGTACCAGGAAGAAAATTTGAATGCCTTTTTGTTTCCCGCAAGCTGGATGCCTCACTTCCCTTATTCCCTCATTTCTCTTTCTGTTTTCCTTGACTCTTCTACTTTCTTAATTTAAAGACACAGCAGTTAGTTGTCATCAGAACTTCATGGAGGCAATGCTCTTTCCCCCTTCCTCCTTCTAGCTTCTCTTTCCGCATTGAGCTGGAATTCTGAGCCTGTGTGACAGCAAAGTTGGCCAAGACACACAGATTCTTTCAGCTCTAGAGGTTGCTTGACAGATTCTGCCACCTGTTCTCCCACCATCCAGTGTTTGTGTAAATTAACTCTTCCATCTTGTTGCACTCTGCTACTCTAAACTGTTGAATTGTTTATGAAGGGAATGTGAAGTGGTTCCTTAAAGGCTTTGCGAGCACTGGTAGTTTGTCTTCCCTCCTAACAAGTGTGCTATCCGTTCTTGAATCTTCACTTGTGTAATTAAGGTAAAATTTGAACTAAGCATGGCTTGTTTGGTATATTGAACATGTCCAGAAACCATTGCTCTCAGAGGTCAACATCTGATTTGAGGGATATGCCTGTTTGTACAGGAGATGTACCTTAATTCAGGAACCATAACCCACTTGTTCATAGCACGCTGAGAGCACTTTTTATATTAAAACAAACAAAATCTGTGTGTGGGGGGTGAGTTCCAGTGTCCGTAAGTCTTACAAATTGCTTCTTGTCGCCACTCTCTTCCTTGGTGGTGTAGTATGTCGTTAGGACCATTCTTAGGGATGGAGAGCAGTGTTCTTCCAGTTCTGCTCCTTGCACCGCCTGTATTGGAATCTCTTGGCATGTTTTCCAAAGTGCGTATTCCCTGGGCTTCCATTACTACTACTGATTCATGCTCTCTGCAGGTGGGAGTTTGCATTTAAAGTAACCCAGGTAGCCAAGCACCAGACATTTGGCTGAATGACATGCCCATCTTTTCATGTGAAAACTTTTAGGGAGCTTTTACTTCTCTTCTGTGGAAAGCACTGTCTGCCTTCTGTAGACCAAAAAAGTAACTAGAGATGTCTCAGATAAATTAAAACTGTTGAGCCTTGAACTTTTTATAAGAAATAAACCCTTTTAGCCGGTGAGATTTGATGAAATTTGGTAAGAATTTAGAAGTCTCCAAATGTAGTTTGGCCCCAGCCTGGCTTAAACTAAACAGTGATTAAGGGCAGTGTTTTCGAGGCTCTGTTTTCCTCATGTCTGCTGTACTCAAAGGACAGTCTCCTTTAAATAGAGAGTCTGATTATTGAGTGTTTCCAGTCACATTGCTGTACTTCAGGCAGACCAGCCAAGGGGCACCTTTAGGAAAATTTTCAAGACCACCTACATAGGTTGTCATAGAGCTTATATAGTCCAGCCTGATTTTAGTTCCAGAAAGAAATTCTTGAGCCTTCAGATTTATTTGTTACATAGGTTTTAAATAAGCCCTTCTGCATCTAGGCTGCAGCTCTCTCTTTTGTTAATTTTTTTTACATTTACCATGAAGAAATAAATGTCAAGTTCATTTCATTACTATGCTTTCGGTTAAGGTTTCAGAACCTCTGTAAAGAGGTTTCTTCCGCCTTATGGACTAAGTTTTCATTTCCCTTCTTCTTCCTTTATTTCTCTGCTTCTCTCTTCCCTCCACAACTCCTGAAACTACCCCCACACCCCTGCCAAAAAAAAAACACCTTTTTTTAAAACACCTAAAACATTCTATTCCCAAGTGCGAATCAGGAACTTTTCCCCAATTTTTTAGAAACTACTTTTCATACTACTTTTGCTTTGACACTAATGGTCACCATTGTTTCCTTATAATGCCTGAGGTTCAGGACCTTGAAGTGTTTGTTACAATACCAGAGCTTAAAAGCTTAGAGACTGCAGATGTTTTTCTTACCTGCTTCAGTTGAAGATAACTAGAATTAAAAACATTTTTATCTCTTAAATCTCTTCTCAGCTGAATTATTCCCCATGCTATCAGTCTTCTATTCACATTTGAGTTAACTTTTTTGTGGTCTGCTTTTGAGTTATGGAAACTCACCTTAGAAACTTTTCTGTGCCCATTTGCCTGTCTACTGTGCTGCAAGTAACCAAGATACATTTGTGGTCAGTGACGTCTCTTGATTACGCATTTAATTCTTGGTTAGAATCTTTATCAGTCAGTTCAGGAGATAAGGTAACATACAGATCCAACCTGACGAAAAAATGTGGTACTGTTTCATTCATTTATTCAGAAGGTATTTTCTAGTACCAGCTGCTTCACTAGTCAAGTCTTATTGTAGTGAATAGACCCAATAACTTGACCATTTTTCCATTTAAATTTTTTGAATGGGAAGTTTGTGGTGTACATGGTTAAAAATTCAAATAGTACAAAAAAGTGTACTATAAAAATGGTTCCCATCGCCAGCTCTGTCTCCCAGGTCCCCTTCTCCTGAGGTAGCCAGCTGCCATTTGCCCGTTTACTCTTCTGAAAAGATTCTGTGCATACATAAATGTAAATGGAAGGCAGATGGATTGACCAACAGACTAACTACCCCATCCTTTAAAAATCTCGCACATGATGTTCTGACCCTTGGTTCTTTCTACTAAAGCATTTTACCTTAGTGACTGTTCCCTATCAATTTATTAACATCTTTTTAAGCAAGTAAGGTTGTCTCTATAAAAGCTTAGCATGTTTCTTAAACTTCATTTTTCAACTTAAGAAATTTAACTTGAAATCTAGTCAGTTCCATCTATGTTAGAAGTAATTTGTAAATTACATTTAAAGGCCAAGTGCATTTTTCTCTCCCTGGTGTTACAGACTTTGTTTGTTATACAGAGTTTTCTATTATAGTTACATACAGGAACATACATAATGTTCCGTTTACCTTCTCTTTTATGAGAGGGAAACTAAAAAGAACGCATACTTCATAGTTTTGTGATGTAGTTGGTTGCATCATACTAAAAATTTCCTTCTAAGAATCGTTAAATATTCCTATCGTACCTACAACCCAATTTATTAATATTTGAAATGGATATGCCTTAGGATGAGTAGTGCTTGCTATTTACCAAAGAATTTTGTGTGATTCTTTCATTGTTGACTGTTTGTTTTTTTACCTAACATGCGTATTTTGTAACATAATCTTTTGAAATAAAGCACACTATAATGGCAAGGTCACTTTTGAAAGACAAAACACCCGTCTTGAGAAATCTCAAGGGTTAGTGTCTCTCCTTGTAATGTTTTATTTAGGAATGACGGGTAGTTTTGCAAAACAAGATGTCAGAAGGACAGGGGTAACATCTTTTTCAAATCAGCCCTCCAGTGTGGTGATAAGTAGAATAGTCTCTGAGTGTTTTAATTTTTTCCTTCCGTGTTATCTTCTATATCTTGTCACAGTGGGTGAGAAAGTCATGTAGAAATATGTCTCAGCAGGTGTTTTTCATGTTTGCATTTGCCTTTATGTACAGGGAACTATGTTTTGTATGACTGGGCTGACCAGCCATTTGTGCTTTACAAGACAGTAGTTGTTAAAACTGTATTCTCATCTAGAAAGAAATCTTAGTACATTGGAGCTTCATGAGAAGGCTGTCCTCAAGATCCACACCCCCACGGACCTGAATATATTGACATGTACTTTCAAAACTCAGACTTCCTAGATTGTACAATGAACCTAACGTTAGAATTCATATAGTGATAGCTAGTTTCTGGCCACATACAAACCAAACTATTCTAAATAAAAAGCTACAAAAACTACCAGGCCACCCAGATACTCCTTAAATTTGTTGAAGGTGTCCTGTGGCTTAAAATCCACTTCTTCCAATTTTAAATACTTGGAATCCTCTGCTGCTAAGTCGCTTCAGTCGTGTGCGACTCTGTGCGACCCCATAGACGGCAGCCCACCAGGCTCCGCTGTCCCTGGGATTCTCCATTTCCTTCTCCAATGTATGAAAGTGAAAAGTGAAAGTGAAGTCACTGAGTCGTGTCCAACTCTCAGCAACCCCATGGACTGCAGCCCACCAGGCTTCTCCATCCATGGAATTTTCCAGGCAAGAGTACTGGAGTGGGGTGCCATTGCCTTCTCTGTGGAATCCTCTAGGAATGCCAAATATTCAATTTAGGAATTAACACATAAGCTTCTTACATACCTTATGTTTCCCTTTTATTTAAATCTCTGAAAGTCTAAATATAAGCTATTTAGGCTTGAAGTATACGTATAATGCCATGTCTGTATATTTGAATGCCTCATAACCATAATTTTGACTCATTGCTTCCTGTGTTTATATTCTGGTGACAAAGTACACCATTCCTTAAGAATGTGTTCTATGTTTTTTTCCCTAAACAGGGTTCATAGTGAAATCACCACCCCCCCACCACTGATCCCTAAATCCTTCCCCATATGTTTGCCAGTTCTGAGATTTCTTTATCATTGTTTTAACCACGTGAAAGCATATCAGAAGAGTATCTGTGAGATAGAAGCATCTCTTTGTGGTTGTGCTTCTTCAGTCTTCCTGAACGTGGGAGCATGGTATTAACATCTCTCTGATCTTTAGAAGTCTGCTCTTGTAGGTTTTGCTACAATGCCCTGGGGTCAGAGAAATGTGTTGAGTTAATCGAATATGACTTTAGAATTCAGGTTCATCTGACAAGCTTTTCAATTCACAAGTAAGGAAACTGATTTAACATGGAGCCCAAAGATACCAGATGTAATTTCAGTTATAATCAGCATTAATAAAAAGGTTACTCAAAAATTATGAACTATTTCCTTTGTTTAGTATTTATATGTATGTGCATGTATTTATTTACACATTTATTTTATGAGGGAATTAAAGCCTTAGTGAATCTTGAACTTGAGGAACCACCTTGTTTAAACAGTTAATTTCTGTTAATTTTGAATTAAAGTTAAAGTAGACTTAGAATGATGTGGTTGTTTGGGAGTGTATTCCAGACTTGTTGAGGGAGAAAGAAGCATGGATGTTAATTACTTGAGAAAGCTTTTGGTAGAAGGTCTCTGGATTTGAACTGCTCTTTTGTAACTAAAATCATAGGGTATTATAGTTACTACTGTCTGTGCCAAAGATGGAGACCAGTGCCTTCTCCTGACCAATCTTGCATGTAAATTAACATGTGGGCAAGAACATAAGCAGCCAAGATATGCCTGAACACCCACAGGGGTAAATTAAAGTCAATCATAAACTGTAGGAATTTCACCTAAGCATCTGTTAGACTCAGCACAGAGCTCTGGAGTGGAAATGAGAACTATGCACAGTGAGAACAGAAAGGTAAACTCGAAGAAAGGTTCTCTGTTAATAGAACTTTTTTCTTTTTAATTTTGTTAAATTAAAAATAACTTTTTTGGCTTCTTTCCGAAGGTGGCTGAGGCACTTGGCTACCATGAGCAGTGCCTTAAACAACTCTTTCATTTATAGTTGATTAAAAGCAGAGTAACTGTACTTTGGCATTTATTTGGCTGTCAGTATTCTAAAGAGGATTTGCCGCTTTCTGTCCTCTTTCCTCCAGTGTTAGGGTGGTCGTTCTTTTTGCCTTCAGGGAAAGCTTGATCTTAAAACGGGTTGAGGTACTTGGTTAAAAGGAGGAATCAGCAGTAGGAAGGAAGGATGGAAACCATATATATTTAAATTTTAAAAAATTGCTTGTTAGGAACTATTACCATTTCAGTATATTATGGTCTCGATATGTCTCCTCTCTTCCCCTGCTCTTTCTTCTCTGGCTTGCTTACTGCATTGTCTGAGGTTCACTCAAGTTAGCACACACCCAGTGCCGGTGGTTGTAAAAGAAGCTAAAAACTTCTAGAGATAGTCCTTTATATGAACTAATGGCTTTTAATGTTTTTATTGATTGGTTAAGCAAAGTGATACATATATTATTCATGATGCTCTCATGTAAGCCTTTCAGATTACCTTCTTTTTAAAAAAAATGCTAATTCTACATTTTTTGTTTTATAAATCATTGGTATATTTGTGGATAATGAAAGCATAAAAGACCGTGGACATTTTATTCGTAGAATTCAATCATTTTTTGGTTACTGTAGTGGAATATTGTGAAAGGCAGTGTAATAAATGAGATGCAGACACAACCGTCAGTACACTCCCACCTTTCAAGTCTGCAAAACATTTGCTGTGTTTCTCAAAGATTGACAGTAACTTGTTTTAACTAGCCTGACTCATTCTGCTCAAGGAGAAATGTCCCAGATTGTTATCATCGGGATCTGAAAGAAATGTAATAGTAAAGTAATAAATTTATCTAAAACTTATTAGAGGTTTTACTTGGCTGTAGGTGAAGTTCTTTCAGGTTTGATGCATGGTCTCATTTGAATTACAGTGTTGTGGATATAGGAAGCTAAAACTCACCTCATGGTCTGCTCTAAAGTATCTAGGCCAGTATGTATGTAGGGTTGTTGGAATTCTTGGAGATCACTGAGAACTGTAATTATGTGTTCATACCCTGGCATACTGCTGACTATTGGCAGAGATGATCTTTTGGGCAGCAGTAACCTATGCTAATGAGTTACTGTCCTCTGGTGGTAAGTTAGCATGCTTTTTTTGTACTCTACAACTAATTAATGAAATCCATAAGTTCATTTGATATTTATATAAATTGAATTTAAAATTTTGGTATCAGCTTTATTAAGATGTAATTCACATTTCATCTAATTCACCTATTTGAGTACAGGTCAAGGGTATTTAGTATATTTAGAGTTGTTCAACCATAATCACAAATCGATTTTTTAACATTTTCATCACTCTAAAAAGAAACCCGATAACCTTCAGCAGTCATTTTCCATGTCCCTCCAGATCCTCCTCTCCTGCCCTAGGAAACCACTGATCTACTTTCTTGCCTCTTGGTTGCCTGTTCTGAACATTTCATGTAAATGGACTTATGTAATACATGGTCTTTTTGTCTGGTTTTGTCAAGTAACATTTTCAGGGTTCATCTGTGTTGTCACTGATGTATCAGTACCTCTTGATTAGTTGCTGCCACTTTTTTTTTTTTTTTAATTTATTTTGGTATTTTAACTCTAACCCCATTTTTCCTGTTTTTGGTGTGAAATAAGCCCTAAGATCTCTAATCTTAATTACTATGATTTCAGAGAATAAACCAGTTTGCTTCTCTAAGTCACAGAGCAGTTATCTGCATGCTTTTGAGCATTTCCCAGTTGATCTCTATGTTACAAGAGAGGAGTTTTTATTTTTTAAATATGTTTTCAGGAAATGTAATTTTAACTACTGCCAGTGGCAAGCCCAGCTAAACTAGGCATATCATTTGTCTGCAAATTAGTTCATTATTGTAATATAGTTTGTATCAGTGGCATTTTTTTTTCCAATAAATAGAGTTTCAGTCATTTATGTATGCTTTCATAGTGGTGCTTTACTAGAGAATGCCAGTATATTATCAGAAAAAGAATTGCCCATCTTCCCACTACATATGGATACTTGCAAACATCAAATTACATGAAAGATGAAGTTGTTATTTAGTTGCATAGTTTACATGAATATTCATGAGAAGTTTTATATACTCTGTGTTAATCTTTTTTTGTTTTGTTTGTTTTTAAACATGCGTCTTTTTCAGGAACCTCCAAAAAGCAATACGTGCAAAAGGTTGGTATTCCCTTAATAGACTTTCTTATGCTCCAACATACTATGTGGCAAAGAGGTTCCTTCCATAAATATACATATGTACATAACTTCAGAGTATAGTTTGACAGCTCATTCTTTTTTTTGGTCAAAATTATTACAAGTCAGTTATCTCTTAGCTTTAGCAAAATTAATTTTTCCCGTTTCAGTCATCTTGAATAATCTCAAAAAAGTTCTTGCCTTGAGTAATTCTTAAATCTTGTTGTGACATAAATCAGTCATATGTGGTAAGAGGCAAGAGTGCATGTACAGGTATTACTCCTAAGTCAGACCCACAGTCTCTGCAGCTCAGCCCAGCTATGCAGTTTCCACTAAAAACTTATTCTCTTTTAATCCTCACAACACACCTACAATATGGGTGCTATTATTGCATTTTACAAAAGAAAACAATTGTGTATTGCAGTCATATTCAGGAGTTTGAGTTTTCTCAAAGGTTTACCTAGTAACATCCCTTGCAGTAATGTTGCTAATACAGTAGTGGTAGCCCTGAAGAGTATGCATTTGTCATCCCTTAAATAGTGTCTCTACTTGAGATAATTGTAGAATCCTTGGCTTATAAAAATTTACAGAGATTATATAGAGCTGTTCTGAGATCTCACTTAAGGCATTTCATAGAAAGAGAAATTGTCTTCCCCCACCCCGCCCCTATAAAAGTACCATGTCTTTTTTGTTTGATATGATAGAATATTTTTAGAAAGTGGAAATTAAACTGTTAGTAAATTCAGCTGATTTATACTCAGCCCAAAGTCCCATAAAGAATTTGAAAATACAGGCCATAAACTTGTTGTAGACTTTTACAACACTTAAAATTGGTTAAGAATTATTGTGTAGAATACATAAAGAATTTTTACAAATCAGTTAAAAAATAACTTTGTAGAATATGAGAAAAAGATTTAAGCACCTTACAGAAGAGGAAGCACAAATATGAGCATATTAAAAAAAAAGATTTGATTTCATTTGTCATCAGAGAGATGTAAATTAAAATCAGAGTATATTTCACACCTATTGGCCAAAATTAAAAATTCTAAAAATAGGAGGAGTTGTTTAGGAAGTGAATTACCAATATTCTTAGGCCCTGTTAGGATCTTGAGGAAATGCAAATGGGTACAATCACTGTGGAAAACAGTTTATGCATTATCAAGTAAACTTTATAATATAGTAACTTTTGATCCAGCGATTCCATTTCTAGGGATATATATATATGTATATATACACTCAAGAAAAATGTGTATATTTATATACTAGTGAACACATTACAGGAATGCTCATAGCAACATTATTCAAGATATTAAAATATTGGAAACAACCCAAATAACCATTCATTAGTAAAATGAATGAATTCGTTCTGGGATATTCACACAGTGGAATACTAAAAACCAATAAAAATAGCAGTCACAGCTACAGGCAATAACCTGGATAAATCTGAATGAACAGAGTTCTGTCTTATAGGCAAGAGGTTGTTGTTGAGCCTGATTCTCCTTTGCTGCTGTATGGATGCATTTCCTCTACTTCTGTTCTCAGCAGTCATAAAGTTACAGAGGGTTGTCTGAGGATTGATGGTTGACCATTCTTAGGCTTTTGCACTGAAGGCTTTATCTTCTGTGTTTTGTCAAGGGTCCTGTTTTTGATCTCTTTTGCCTCTTGGGCTACCCTGGAAGGTACCTAAATCATTACTCTTTTGGGGAGATTACTTTTATGTTTCCCTGTGCCATATAGCTGGTGTACATATTGACCAACTTGCTTGTGTCTTTAAGCAAAGCTCCCTGGCTGACATTCTAAACTTGTCCAAAACAGCTTTCTGCCATACTTTAATGTACAAAGTACTTGGCATGTTCAGGCAAAAAGAATCATTTTTATTATTAAACTGCAGCTGGTTTTTGTGGACTTCAAAGCCTTTTAATACTAAGACTGCATATGTCTTAAGTGGAGGGGCAGCCAGGTTATTTGGATTAGAACTAGCAGTGTTAATTAAGTTCTAATAGAGAAGAACGATTTTTTTTTTTCTTTTTTTGACTGTGCCATGTGACTTGCAAGATCTTAGTTCCCCAACCAGTGATTGAACCCAGGGGCCACCGCAGTGAAAGTGAGTCATCTTAACCACTGGGCCACCAGGGAATTCTCTCTATTTTGAGGAGAATAATGACTGTCTTTAAACTGAGGAAGGTTTCTTTGTAGGACTTCTTAAGCCAGCTACCATTTCCCTGATGTTATTAGCGCTGTCAGTATGTTCTATGTGTGTTAGTGTGTGTTTCCTTATTAGTGTCCAAACGAGGATAGGAATGAAGCTGTTTGACCAACTTCCCTTAGTGATTTTGGGTGCAGGGCTTGTGTTTTCTATGTGTAAAATGAGAATAATAATAGTACTCATTTCAAATATTTAAAAATATATTTGGGGCAGATATAATATCATCAGCAATTGTATTAGATATCATTGGTTCTACACTGATAATTATATACATAAAATGGTGGCCTTTTCCTGTTTAAGGATGTTAATTGTGGAATATGTGAAAAGGCTTGAAGAAAAATTTAAACGATCTGTAATCCCATAACCCAGAAATAACCATTTATGTCTTTGTGAAAACACGTACTGAGGGGTGTGTGTGTGTGTGTGTGTGTGTGTGTATTATCTTTTTTTGGTATCATGCTATATGTTCCATTTTTAGTCCTTTTAAAATTATTGTTGGAATTTTCACTTTATTTAAAATCTTTTTTTAATTTCTCCAAATCAAAATTCTTTGATTTGGAGAATATTAAATGTGAAAGTATTTAAATACTTTAGTATTAAAATGTGAATGTTGAATTGATAGGGAACGTTTGGTATGAAATGTTCACGATTTTATTGCTTTTTTCCCCCTTGAACATCTAGCTACTGGTCGTATTGGATCTTCCCCATCGTGGGTGCTATTCTCTTAGGTTTTCTGTATCGTTACTACATGGCGGAGAGCAAGTCCTCCTGAGGAGACCTTGTTGAAGTCTGGAAAGCATTTCCACTTGGGAGCAAGAACTAGAGACTTATTTGGAGCCTGCAGCGGTGCCCTCTTCTCGAGTCCTGCCATTTGTATTCTTACCCCTTGGAACCCACATGGTTGGCCAGACATCCACCTCAGCTCCATGGCCATGTCCAGGTCATTTCTCAGAGCCTTACTCTTAAAGCATCTGCTCTTTTTTCTGTATCCTTGCCTTTGTTTCCTCTCTTTACTCTTTTCCATGAGCGCCTTTATGTTTCAGAACTGCCTTCTGTGATTACAGTCCACATGTCACTGTGGCATTCCCTTTGGTAAAATTGCCTGCTTTCCAGTGCTTTGAACGCACGTTAGACATATTTAACAGCGTGTCACATTCTGGTTTTGAAGCTTTTCTTTTTCCCTTTTTCTTTTAAGTAAATGTTCCTATTTTTTAAATTATGACTTAATTTTATTATTTATCATAAGAGGTTTTAATTCATAGCATCAGGTTGCACATCTGTGACTTAAAACACAACTGCAGAATTATTGTGTTCCTTGTTTGTATTTGTTAAAACTGGCGAAGTGTAGCAAGGAGCCCTTGCCACCCTCTAAGGCATCAGATGGTGGTGCTGGGCAGAACTCTGCTTCCCTTTTGTTCATTGGGAGTGGAGAGAAAACAGGGAGAGGGAGAGATGAATTAGGATGATAGAGTGAATTCAGAGTAATCTTTGTTTTGAAAAATATTGAAAAACACTAAGGGCAAGAGTTCAGAAGAAGCGCTAAAATTTTCATCCTTTATTTTTATTTGGCACCAGTTCCTAACCATCTTTTTTCTTCTTTTAAAGTTACCACCTTTTATTGGTAAAATGCAAGTAAGTATATCTTTAGAGCTTTACAGTTTTGTAAAGGATTTTGCTGTTTTTTTAATCAATTGGCAATTTTTTATTCCCCATTTTATAGAAGTAAGAGACTCCAGATTGATCAGAGGTGCAGTATTTGACCTTCTGTTTGCCCCGGTAAAGTAGCTCGCATGGCAAAGCGGCATTTGGAAGCAGGAGAGTGGGACAGGAGCGTTTTCCGCTTCATCTGCTTTTTACCTCCATGGCTCCAATGTGTGGTTTTGCTGTTTTTCCATTGAGGGGGGAGAAAAACTGGTGGTTACTTTTTTTTCCCCTGGGTAGCTGTTTCCGTGAGGAGTCGGTTGTTATTCAGAATTATGTTGCTGTTTCTCCTCAGTTCAGGCGTTTCTCCAGTGTGTTTGGCTGCTCTGTTCCTCTCTGGAAGCACCTGAGGAGGCCGTCACTGGCAGTTTCTGCTGACAGCTGTGGGGACTCTTCCTCCCTGTCCCTTGAGGGTGGCCACTCTGCTCTGAGCCTCTGTCACGCACAGCAGGGAACCGCGTGGCTCAGGGAGGACCGCGGCCACTGCTCAGCATCTCCTCCCCTCTTCCTGCTTGCCAGAGACTTGACAGGACAGGAAGCTACACAGCAGCCCAGTGTCTGCCCCTGCAAACTGCTTAAGAAAAAGTTCACCCCAGGTCTTGTATCCTGTGATTTAGCAGTTGAGTGAATTCAGAATTCATAAAAATAACATTAACCTGGTAACTGTGCACTTGGTTATGACATTATGGAGTAATCTTAGGGGATTTCTGGCCAGCTTTTATATGTCAGGGATGTGGGTTTAACTTTAAAATTTTTATCTTTAGATAATATTTTGTATGCATTATAAGATGCCACTTTAAGACAATTAACTGAAAGAAAAATCTTTGATGATTATGTAACAGAGGTGGTGTGACTTGATTACTCCTCAATTTGAAGGCAAAAAAGGGTTGCCTTGAATAAGGATTGATATTTAATTGCTGTAATCATTTAAGTCACCTGATGACATGGGCCCACACTGGGGTAGAAATGAAGAACAAAGAAGTATTGAGGAGCTGGAAAAGGGAACATTCAAGCTAAAACTAAGCCAGAAGATAACTTGGATCAATTAAAAATGTGTTGGCAGTCCCCAAAATTGAATGGAAAACATCTGGCTTAGAAGAAATGTTAAAGAATATTCTTCAGTAAAATTTGTGTTTTTTGGTATTTTTTAAGGTAAAGACCACTGCAAAAGGTATGTTTTTCTGTTTCATATTGGTTGTCGTTTCCTGTTTACATCTGGACTTGTTTTTATTCAGAGCCAGAGGAAAAGATTTTCAGACTTTGTCTCAGCCAGCCATGAAATCCATCCAATACCCAGGGCTCTCTTTTGATCTGCTAATGTGATGTCACTTTATGTTATAAAAACCACTTTTGGGTCCACTTATTATTATTCTGCTGCCTACATAAACAGCCAGGTGAAAGGTAGAGCTTGTGTGAGAGCTTACAGACGTTTTTTTCTAAACAATAAAGTAATACAGTATATTAGCCAAATCTATCAAAAAGGACTTTTGTTTTAAGACATAGATGGGAATTCTTGAAACAGCCTCGACATTGATGGGTTGTGAAAAACCCTTCTGCAGAGCCAGTGGAGCCAGTCCCTGTTGTCCCGAGCCTCCTGGGGTGTTTCTGGTTGTTTATTCCCAAGGAAGATTTAACTGCCAGCGCCCACCATACTGTCAGCATAATGGCTGGAGATCACAGGAGAGGAGATGAGGGGAAATTAGTGCCCCCAAATAAGGATGTTAGTGCCGGGTCCCAAGATTTCCTGCCTCTGTCTCTCAGGAGTTGGTTTTGGTTTCCAAATGACTTACATTTTGTAAAGACAGGAAAGTGGTGGGGACAAAGTTTATACTGTGTTTAGTTCTCATGTGACCACTTAAGCTGCAACAAAAATCCATTGGAACCTATCATTTGACCCTGTAAAGTTCTTTCAGCAATTGTCATAAATGCACATGTTGTGAAATAAGAACATTGTGTGTTTACACTCACTCAGTTCCCATGTGGAGCAATGAAAAATGCTTTTCAGGCCAGATATATCATTACTTAGAGAGTATCTCATTTTTAAAATCTCAAGTGATACCCCTCTGATTAAATTCCATTTGAGAAACACAGAACAGTAATGTTGGTTACTTCCTTCCCCAGGAGAAATGGATTCACATGTCTTGTGTCAACAAAGACTGCTTTTTTTTCTTCTTTCTTTCAACCATCTTGTTCTTTTGCCAAATATCATGAAACTAATGAGGAGTTTAGTCCCATCTGGCGGCTGTGCTCTGAGAGAGCTGGGTTTGTAATTTGTTGGGGGTGATCTCAGAGGGGAGGTTCCAAGAAGCAGAGAGGTATTTTTTAGATTACCTACTCCACACCTAGCTTCTCACTCATGAACTTGAGGGGCCAATTTGCACCTGCACCTATATTCTCCGTTTGCTTTTTAAGCAAAGCACAATGATTTCATTTTCTTTCTTTTGATTTTACCCTCCACTCTGAGCAAGTAATATTAACATTCCTTTTGTGTATTCAATAAATGGAGTTTGTTTACCTATTTTATTTCAGCATATTTTGAACAAAGATCTTTGTCTGCTGGAATGTGCACACAGTGAATGTTTGTTTAGAACTACACACAATAAAGATACTGTTTTCCATTTCTTGCCCTGACTACAGTTATTTTGTTTTGTTTTTTTAATTTCTTTTTTTAGGAGAAATTTTGGTTCTGTAGTTCTCAGGTGTTCTGGAAGAAAAGAATTGGAGAGCATAAAAGCCACCTGCATCTGTGCTAATAGTGGGTTAGGTGTAACTGGAGAGAGTTCTGCGGTTCTCCAGGATTCTTGCTCCTGTTGCTCTTTCCTTGATGTGTGCTGCTTGTTTGATAATCACGAGAGGCACAAACCAAGACTTTTGCTGTATTAACAGATATGATATGGCAATGAGGTAGACAGGTTTTCACTGAAACCATCAGATAAAGAGAAGCCAGTTCAAGGTAATAATATTTGTTATCTATAATGCCAGTCTTCAAATGGTTGTTTTTCTTGGAAATAGCTAAACTGTTGGGAGAAATTAAGCATTGAGATCAAAGTTCTAGTGACTGTTAATAAAACAAGGTAAATAAGCCATTTTTACAATTACCTTCTAAAACACACTGATAGCCTTCTAACATTACCAGTGAGACATCGTTCTTTAGGGTGTAGTTATTTCACTATCATATGAATTGAGGATTACTAATAGAAAAGTCCCGTTCTTGGTGCTAGAGTTTGAGTCTAATGTTTAGTCTTCAGTCCTAATAATTCACTGTTCCTGATGCTGAGTGTTTGGCAAGTATTTGACAAATCCTGGTTGATTCCTGAAAACCTGAGATGGAAGATTGTGATTTCAGTTGTGTAAATTTAAGGGACCAAGCACCCACACAGTCTGCTAAGTGATTGGTAATTGCAGGTAACATAGGTGACCTAACATTAATTAGCTTAATAGATATCTGTATACTCTGCAGGTTTTCCTCCATTTATGAGATGGTTACATCCAAGTAGTGAATATCGTACTGGATATTGCTGGCCCAGGTAAAGATCAAAATTCAAAAGTATGATTTTTACTGAATGCATATCACTTCCACTGTCATAAAGTAGAGGAATTATAAATTAAACCACACTAAGCCTGGAACTGTATTTTCAGGGCCAGTCAGCTTAATCACAAACTTAATATTTTAGAAAACAATTCTTGTATGAAGCATTCAGGAGAGACTAGGGTTGGATTTCAGGCAAAACATGAGGACACAGTTGCAACACTCATTTATGTGCCACCTATTCTGCCACGCAGTATCTTAGGCGACTTGCACACATTTCTGATTCTGCAGGGTCTTTACATGGAAATCGAGGCTATCCAAATTTTACCAATGACTTGAGGCCACACAGCTGAGAGGTGAGCCAGACTTTAAACCCGAATCTAGCCCTGCAGCTCTCAGTTTCTAGTGTTGGTTGTTCCCATATGAAAACAAAGCTCTAGAGTCTTCCCTGTTGGTTCAGTGGTTCAGACTCTACTTGCGCGTTCCACTGCAGGGGGAACAGGTTCAATCCCAGGTGAGGGAACCTAAGGTTCCACAGGCCATGCATTATGGCCCAAAAGACCCCAAAACAGCTCTAGCTGTACCAAAATAATATGCCTGGTATTCTACTACTGATTATCATTTATGTGTATATAGATAGGTATTTCTGTGTATGGTCAATAAAATAGAATCATGAATAATACAATCATTTTTCTTAATCGATAGATACTAGAAAGTAGGTACTATCTTAGTCCACCCCCAAAGTCTTCATTGTTGAAGAGAATCCTGTTGATTAAGTGTGAACAATTTAAAATGACCCTCACTCTCTTCCTTGCGAAACATCCTTTCTTGATGCTAGTTAATGAGAATTTAGATTGGAACTGTATTATTAGAGTCAACTTTGGAGAAAAGGTAGTCTGTAAAACAGTTAAAGACTATTGACATCCTTAGGCAGCAGAGGTGAGAAGTTCTTACAGAACTTCTTCCATCCTATAACCCAGTCTAGGGTTCTGGATGAGATTAACTTGGAAATATACATATGTGTAAACTGACAGTTATTAATGATGAGTAATTGTTAATAGGTTGGCTTGACCTTTGCCTCTTCTGAACCTATCTCTATAAATCATGAGGAAATCTGAAAAATGAAAGTCTTCCACTTCATGCCGTGAAGCACACAAGACTTGGAAACTGTTATTTCTGGCTTTTTTTCTTATATCATTGCAAAAGATGATTCATGGGAGGAAGCACAACATAATGCAGATACAAATACTGTTTGTTACAAGTGTGACAAGTGGCATTTTTGATCCATCAGTGCCAGTCTCAGAGTAGTTTCCTATTGTTTGCCCCTGGTCCTAAGCTCTGTGCCTGAGACATCAATGTGATGTTAACTTCAGAACCACATGGATCTGGTAAGAGAAAAATTTTAAGAACCGAGGAGCCTGAATTTCTTCCTCGAGAAGCTTACTTTGGGGATCTTCCTCCCCCCCCCCCCCCACCTCCGCCCCCCCCAGCCGTTTCCTCATTTAAGTTTTTCAGGAAGGAAGGTAGCATTACCTTGTAAAACAATAGGGAGATGTCCACAATAAAAAGAAATCCTCTCACACACATGTCCACTCTGATTTAATTATCCAAGAAATCTAATCAAGAGCAGTCCAGGAAAATGAGTTTTCCAAGATTCCCAATTTGACACACACACCCCACCCCTCTTTTCTTCCGCTGAATTTTTTTTTTTTTTAAGGCTTTTTAGTTTTTAGACTTTTTCTGCACTTCATTCTGCTCCATCTGGCTCCCTTAAACTACAGTACTCTGGCTCATGTTTTGCTACTAAGTGAAAAGGTTACACCTCAGCTACACATCCCTTCATTTTTAAGTATTATGGTCCAAAAATATACCCACTAGCCTGTCTTAGAAAACATTTGGAAGAAATAAAGCTGATTTGTTTATAAGCTGGGCCATCCATGTAAACTAGTGCAGTCCTGTTGGAACATCTTTATTGACCTCGCTCAGGGTTAAATTCTACCTCTGGACCTTTCATGTATGAGTCAATACATTTGGGTTTTGCTTCAAGCTAGTTCAAACTTGGTTTCTAAAACATCCTAAATACAGTGGCCTCTGCAGCTTACCTGACCTTAAAATGCCTGCCTCGGTGGCATCTTTGAAAAGGTTCAGCCTCTGCAAGTATACCTAGCTCCTGTAGGGTAGACTCATTTTCTTATTCTATGCCAAGTCTTAAGTATCTTTGCAAAGAAGAACTATTCATTATTTTAAAAAGATACACACTCAAAAAGTGTGTGTGTGTATATATATATATATATACACACACAAGTTTATTTTTGTCATAGAATAAGATATGTAAATGTATTCAAGATAACAGTTGCAAAGGGAACTTCGCTTGTTATGAATCAGTTATGAATGAGCATCTGATGGGACCTAGGGGTAAGGAGCACAACTGAACCTCATGTATGCTAGAACCAGTAGGAATCAAGGTGGCTGCATTGGTTTCCAGTCCAAACCTGTGAGGGAGACTAACTCTTAGAAATGAGAATGTAATTAGCCAGATAGTATCAGAGTGTCCATTTCTGGTGCCATCAAAGACAATGGGACACATTCCTCAGGTTTGAATGGGAGAAAGATCAGGGGGAAGCAGATAGCCAAGGCAGGTACTGTTATCATATACTTTGTGTATTTTGTCTGAGTGCCTTCATTAATAGACTATATGCCCCCTGAAGGAAGCATCTTCTGCATCCTTCAAGTTGTCCTGCTTTATATTGGACCATAGGAAGGACTAAGCAGATTCTGTATGGTTTATCATGCTGTGTCTAAATGAGCAACCTATCCAAATATGTTGCAGAAGTATCTAGGACTCCCAAGTAGAATTTTGAGATGAATTCTAATTCTTCGCACATCACTAACAACCAAGAACCCCATTCACTCCTGCATCCCTACAAATCCATTCTGTCTTCTCTAAATAAGTCCAGCTGCCAGCATTTGTTGGTTTCATAGATATATTTTAACTGAACTTTATTTTTTAGAGCAGTTTTAAATTTAGAAAAATTGCAAAGATAATACAAAGAGTTGACATAAACTCAGCATCCAGTTTCCCCTGTTCAGTTCAGTTGCTCAGTCGTGTCTGACTCTTTGCAACCCCATGAACCACTGCACGCCAGGCCTCCCTGTCCATCACCCAACTCCCAGAGTTCATTCAGACTCACGTCCATCGAGTCAGTGATGCCATCCAGCCATCTCATCCTCTGTCGTCCCCTTCTCCTCCTGCCCCCAATCCCTCCCAGCATCAGAGTCTTTTCCAATGAGTCAACTCTTCGCATGAGGTGGCCAAAGTACTGGAGTTTCAGCTTTAGCATCATTCCTTCCAAAGAAATCCCAGGGTTGATCTCCTTGCAGTCCAAGGGACTCTGAAGAGTCTTCTCTCACACCACAGTTCAAAAGCATCAATTCTTCGGCGCTCAGCTTTCTTCACAGTCCAACTCTCACATCCATACATGACCACTGGGAAAACCATAGCCTTGACTAGACGGACCTTTTTTGGCAAAGTAATGTCTCTGCTTTTGAATATGCTATCTAGGTTGGTCATAACTTTCCTTCCAAGGAGTAACCATCTTTTAATTTCATGGCTGCAGTCACCATCTGCAGTGATTTTGGAGCCCAGAAAAATAAAGTCTGACACTGTTTCCACTATTTCCCCATCTATTTCCCATGGAGTGATGGAACCGGATGCCATGATCTTCGTTTTCTGAATGTTGAGTTTTAAGCCCAACTTTTTCACTCTCCTCTTTCACTTTCATCAAGAGGCTCTTTAGTTCCTCTTCACTTTCTGCCATAAGGGTGGTGTCATCTGCGTATCTGAGGTTATTGATATTTCTCCTGGCAATCTTGATTCCAGCTTGTGCTTCTTCCAGCCCAGCGTTTCTCATGATGTACTCTGCATATAAGTTAAATAAGCGGGGTGACAATATACAGCCTTGACATACTCCTTTTCCTATTTGGAACCAGTCTGTTGTTTCATGTCCAGTTCTAACTGTTGCTTCCTGACCTGCATACAGGTTTCTCAAGAGGCAGGTCAAAGCCTTTGACTGTGTGGATCACAATAAACTGTTTCGCCTGTTACTAAGCATCTTAAACATTAATATGGTACATTGGTTACAGTTAATGAACCACTATCAATACGTTATTATCAAAGTCTGCAATTTATTCATACTTCCTATTTTTACATAATTTTTTTTCTGTTCCACTGTTAAATTTAGTCATCATTTCTTCTTTGCCTCTGCTTGACTGTGACAATTTCTCAGACTTATTTTTGATGACCTTCAAAGTTTTGAGGAGTGTTCACTAGGTACACTGAAGGATGCCCTGAATTGGAACTTGATGTTTTTCTTATAATTAGATTGAGGTTATAGGTCAGGGAAGGGGCCCAGGTTGGGGCCCAGGGAAGCTTTAGATGTAATTTGTTATTATCGTGTCATGTCAAGGGTATATACTATCAATATGATGTATGATTGATGAGGTTGTCATTGATCACCAGGTCAGCCTTGATTACCTATATAAGTCCTGCCTGCCATCATGAGATCTGTAAAGAGGTAGGATTTGTCCTAAGAGTATATTGAAGCATTATGTTCTGTGCTCAACACAACTGCTAACAGACACCATCCCAGTAACTTCAAAAAATGTTAATGACTCAGTGCCCAAATGGGCAATTCCCAGAGGAAGGATCATTGACATTCAGAGCAGAGGGAGAGAGGGCAGAAGCCCACTGTGTTTATTTTGCCACGATCAATTTATTCTCTCCTCCCAGAGAGGTACTTACCTCTAACCTTGAATCTCTTTAACATTAGATTCAGCCACAAATCTCCCCTGTTTATGACCCTTGCTACCACTGATCAATATAAAACATGTGTATACATGAGTGGAGGCAGGCATCTTCCACTTTCATTCTGTGGCTTGCCAGGGAGCACTGGCATGGGCTTCTCAACATCCATCACACCCGAGCTGATAAGTCTAGGACAGTTGGGCCTGTCTTCTGTCCCACATGTTTCTACATATGACCCAGTTCTCACCAGTGGGATGAAACTTGGGGAAGAAATTTTCTCTCCAAAGACAAGGGTCACAGAAAGAACTGCTGTGGCTGTTTTGCCACCATCTTGAGAAGAAAGCAACACACCAGGATGGCTGAGTGAAGGAGGACAGGAGACTGTTGCCAGCTGCCGGCACAGTGAACTCTGAAGCACACCCTGAAGCAAGACTTCCATTTAGGCGGAGATTGTAACTTTTCTTACTGTTTAAGCCATTTGAGTTGGGGTTTCTATTACTTGCAGCTGGAAGCATCCTCACTGATAAACCGTCCCTAAGAGGAATGACTCATGGGGAAACAGTCCTCCCAGCTTCTGATTAACTCTGGCCTCCAGAGATAATTATCTGGGCCATCAGATACACAAAAAGTATGGAGGTCATAAGACTAAAAGGAGAGTGGTTACATTTAAGGAGAGGGTGAAGACAGTGGCTGGGAGGGGACCTCAGAGGGGCTTCTGGAATGTTGGTAATTTCTTGATCTGGGTGGTGGTTTGGTGAGTGTGTTTACTTTGGGATAAATTCATTGCACTGTAGACTTATGGTTTGTGTACTTTTCGGCATGGAGGTTATACTTCAATTTTTAAAAGAAAGTTTTAGTAAACTTTTAGTAGAGATATTACCTTGTAACCAGACCTCTACACAAACTGTTTATATCTTGAGTGGAAGGATATGAATGCCATATTGTGGTCATTTTATTAGGCAACCAAACTCAGCTACAGCGATGTGCTTTTTTTGATAGCCTTCTGGAACCTCATGTGAAGACCCCCTGTCACTAGTGTGTGGCCAGCCTTCTCTAATCTCAGCCAGAATGCTCTCCCATAGGGTTTGGATGGGAGGGCGTCACATCCTTACAGATGAAGTACTTCATCGTTTTTAGAGTTCAGTCACAGTGACAATTAAAAACTAACATGAAAGCTAACAGGCTGGTGCCTGTCCACATAAGAATGGTCTTTCTCAGAGACGCGTTCTAGTTACAGGAGGGTCCAGTCCAGAGAAACCACAGGGTTTGAAGACTGCAGCCAGCAACCTCATGCAGCCTAGGTTGGGACCTCTGGTTCACAAAGGAAGGGATAGAAGATGTTGAGTTAGCTGTGGAAGAAGAATACATAGGCTTTGGGGACCAAATTATCTGGAAAAAGATTTAGCACCACTGGAGGAAAACCAGGTAAGAAAAGTTATCACAGAGACTTCCTTGGCAGTCCAGTGGTTAAGACTTTGCCTTCCAGTGCAGGGGGTGCCGCTTCGATCCTTGGTGAAGGGGCTAAGATCCAACATGCCTCTCAACCAAAAAAACAAAAGCATAATAAATGGAAACCATATTGTTAAAAGTTCAATAAAAACTTTAAAAATGGTTCACATTAAAAAAATTGTTTTTAAGATGATAAAAGTTACCATAAATCGTAGGTTGGAGAATGGAACTGGACCTGGGGTAGCAAGCTGCTGCTGGTAATATAAATCCTCATAAGGGAGTGGATTTGGAGAGTGATTACATCATGATACTAAATGGGGAATCTGGTTGGTGGTCAGATCCATGGAATTCAAATTCCTTAGCTCCTTATAGCCCTGTCCTAATTGAGGAGTTACGCTCACCTGCAGAACTGGAAGCTCATCAGAATGTGGAGACATCTTAATTTCTGTCCCACCTAACTCATCAAGGTGCTTACACATCCAATATATCCTCGCTGAGCCTTGTGAGGTAGGTAATTTAGATATGATCATAAAAGAGACAGTGACGAAGAGAACAGATCTTAGAGTCTAAGACCTGTGTTTGAATCCTGTCTCTGTCTTACCAGTGGCACTGTGTTGTGAAATGTACTCAAGCTGAGTGGTCGGTTGTTCTTACCACCATATGGCAACCTAGGGAGACATTTTTGATAGTCGCAACTAGAGGAGCATCCCACGGATGCTGTTAAACATCCCATGACACACAGGACAGCTCCCTACTATAAAGGACTGTGCAGCCCGAAATGGCAGCAGTGCTGCTGCTGGGAAACCCCTGGCCATTCTCAGAGCCTCCCCCTTTAGAACAGGCATCTCTCCAGAGTTAGATTTCCATGGGCTGAACTGCCGACTGTCCATAGTTCCCATTTGGTTTCATGATGTTTGTCCCTGGCAGGTGTTTTGCTTGGTGTGTCTCTGCCCCGTGCCACAGTTGATTGGATCAAGGCAGAGGCTGGATCCAAACTAAAGCAGAAAGAGTTCTTTCCCCAAGGAACTGTGTAATCTGTATTGAGAGATGCTGAGGCTCTGTCTGTCTGGTGTCTTGAATCAGTTCAGTTCAGTTCAGTTGCTCAGTCACATGCGACCCCATGGACTGTAGCATGCCAGGCCTCCCTGTCCATTACCAACTTCCGGAGTTTACCCAAACTCATGTCCATCGAGTAGGTGATACCATCCAGCCATCTCATCCTCTGTCGTCCCCTTCTCCCACCTTCAGTCTTTCCCACCTTCTAATGAATATTCAGGACTGATTTCCTTTAGGATTGACTGGAGTCTCTCACAGTCCAAGAGACTCCCAAGAGTCTTCTCTCACACCACAGTTCAAAAGCATCAATTCTTCAGCTCTTAGCTTTCTTTATAGTCCAACTCTCACATCCATACATGACTACTGGAAAAACCATAGCTTTGACTAGATGGAACTTTGTTGTCAAAGTAATGTCTCTGCTTTTTGATATGCTTTCTTCCAAGGAGCAAGCATCTTTTAATTTCATGGCTGCAGTCACCATCTGCAGTGATTTTGGAGCCCCCCAAAATAAAGTCTCTTACTGTATGGAGAAGTTATATACCTGGCAGCTGTGGGTGGTCATTTTCTCACATGTGAGTGGAGTGCAAAAACAACCAGTTTACATACAGCAAAAGAGAAGAATGCGACAGTTCCAGAGAGAAAAGCTGCAATAAGAGACGGCTTCTGTTCTCTGCTGCACCTTGCCCATAAGTGATGGAGGCCATTTCTGTAACCATGTCGTGCTTCTTGCCCGAGCTGGTTTCAGTTATGTTTGTTGTGCTCTTGGGACATATGTAAAAACATTTAGCATGGTGCCTGAGAATAGTCCTAAGTAAGTGTCAATTATTATCATTGTTCCCATTTTAGAGATGAAGAAGTCAAGGCACAGAGATTAAAGAATTGGTCTTATGTCACTTGGCTCTTTAGGGATAACCCAATCTAAATCCAGGTGTCCTGACCCCTCGATGTGGGTTCTGTTCCATCTGTCCTTTGAATTGTGAAATAAAACTTTTAAGAATAGTGCATGAGTAAGTAAGTACCTATGTACAGTTAAAAATAATTCACAGTGAACCCTGGTGTATCCATCACCCAGGACAAGAACTCGAAAATTGGCTGCCACTCAGAGGACCTTCCTGTGTCCCTCCCTGACACGTCGTCTCCTGCTCTCCCTGCCAGAGGTAACCAATATCCTGTTTTTTGGTTGAAATAATTTTTAATAGTTTTTCCACCCGCATTTGCATCCCTACACCACATGATTTCACTTTCTTTGTTTTGGAACTTTATATAAGTGAAACTGTACTATATATATTCTCTGTGACTTGTTTCTTTCAACACCATGTTTGTAAGGCTCATCCATGCTGTGATGTGTAGCTGTAGTTCATTTATTTTCTTTGATGTATAGTCCACAATGTGTTTGTGCAAGGTACTGTGAATGGGCACTGGATTATTTCTGATTTTTGGCCAACAGTACAACTGGAAGCATCCTTGTTTGTATGCTGGTGCACATGTGCAAGGCTGTCTCGTGGGTGTGTAAGTAGGAGACAGCCTGCTGGGTGTGACTTGCTTTGCTCCACATCCTTGTCAGTTTGGGTTCTCTTTCATGCAGATGCCTGTACATGGGGCCACAGGACAAGGAAATTACTGTGTAGTGCTGTGGGACATACAGATTTAAAACACAGACTCCTGGGACTTCCCAACGGTCCCATCATTAAGACTCCCAGCTTCCAGTGCAGGAGGCATGGGTTCAATCCCCGGTGGGGAAACTACATTCCCATGTGCAAGCAAAAAAAAAAAAAAGAGAGAATAAAACAGAATCCTTCCTTAAAAAGTTACACATAGAATTACCATGTGACCTAGCAATTCCACATCTAGGTGTATACCCAAGAGAACTGAAAATGCGTTCACACAAAACTTGGGCATGAATTTTTGTAGCAGCATTATTCACAATAGCCAAAATGTGAAAATAGGCCAAGTGTCCATGAACTGATCAGTGAGATGTGGTCTGTACCCAGAATGGGATATTATTCAGCATAAAAAGGAATGAAACGCTGATTATACTTCAACTTTGTGGTAAGTGAAAGAAGTCCAGACACAGAAAGTCACATATCATTCTGCTTATATGAAATGTCCAGAATAGGAAAATTCATAGAAGCAGATTACTGATTGCCAGGAGCAAGGGGGCAGGGAAAACGGAGAGTGACATTGATGGGTACAGGGTTCTTTTTTGAGGTGATGAATATGTTCTGGTTGGTTTTCCTGGTGGCTCAGATGGTAAAGAATCTGCCTGCAATGCAGGAAACCAGGGTTCGATCCCTGGTTCAGGAAGATCCCATGGATAAGGAAATGGCAACCCCTCCAGTATTCTTGCCTAGAGAATCCCATGGACAAGGAGTTTGGGAGGCTACAGTCATGGAGTCGCAAAGAGCTGGACACCGCTGAGCAACTAACAGTTTACACTTGACACTATGTGTTCTGGAATTAGCGGTGATAGTCTGACCAATTTGTGAATATACTGAAAAAAGCCACTGAATTGTATGCCTTAGGAGGAATTTAACAGTATGTGAATTATACATACATATATATGTTTGGGGGTATTTTATTATTCAGCAGTAGATAAACAGACTTTCAACTAAACAAAAAAGTTTCTAATGTTGCTTAATTAGAAGTATAAATTAAAATAAATTCTTTCTGCTATACTGCCATTTCCCTCAACTTATGATAACCTGTGGTTAATTTGTGATGGAATTCTATGTGAGGAGTCCTTCATTGGGGTTTCCTATGAGACATTTAGGCTGAAAACCTTAAAACAGGTGTGTTTCTAACCTTCTGTTCAACCTTCTGAGGTATTAGTCTTAGCTGGACGTTCCCCCTCTTTGATAAAGTCCTGATGTTGAACCTCAGACAATGGTCATGGGAATGGAAGCTTTTTTTTTTTTTTCAACAACTTTATTTTCCTATTTATTTTTGGCTGTGATGGGTCTTCATTGCTGAGGCAGGCTCCTCTCTAGGAGCGTCACACAGGCTTATTGCTGTGGCTTCTCTCGTTGTCGAACTTGGGCTCTAGGGCACATGGGCTCAGTAGTTCTGTGGCCCACGGGCTTAGTTGTCCTGAGGCATGTGGAATCTTCTTTGACTAGAGATCAAACCCATGTCCCTAGTGTTGGCAAGCAGATTCTTATCCGCTGGACCATCAGGCAAATCCTAAGGCGAAGCATTTTTCTTTTACTTGGATCACCAACTTTTCTAATTCTCTTTAACTTTTCTTTACTTATCAGAGATTTATTTAGTGTTTCCCTCAGGCCCTCCATCATTCTTTGATTCCTACACTTTCTATGGCACACTAAGTATTACAAGCATGTTCCCTTTAATCAGTGGTATGGGAATTATATCTGAACAGAAATGTCAATACAAACACAGTTTCCTTATGGTTCATTAATTTATTCAAAACACATGTATTGAATACCCAGGACATGCCAGATGTTCCTTAGCACATTGTTGGCAAAACTGTGGTCAGGGAGTTAGACATGGACCTTGTTTTGGTCAGAACCACCGTTCGGTAGCCAATGCACATTCAGGTGGGGTCACCAAGTGTAACGCAGGGACAGTTTGTAGAAGTGCGGGCAGGGCTAAGATACCTGGTGAAGGAATGGTGGTGAGGCACCTTGGGGTGGCAACAGCTGGCAGCCAATGCCACCTGGGCCGGGGAAGACAACAGGGTTAGGAGAACCCAGCAAGACCTGAGGGAAGAGGCTGGACAGCGGCCCTGCAGAGGCAAATGGGGAACTGCCTAGGAGCCCCTGTTGTCACAAACTTTAGGTTTTGAGTGGGGAGACAAAGAGAAAAAACAATTATAGAACGTGACCAACAAACCGGATGACGTGAAGGAGGGCATCCTGGGGTATGCGTGGCTGTCTGGGAAGGTCTTTCCAGGTAGGAGACGCTGTTGAGCTGGGACCTGAAGGGTCGAGCCCCACGGTGACGAAGGCACTGCTGGTTGAGATGGGGAAGCTCAAAGGAGAGTCAGGTTTAGGGGAGGAAATTCAGAAACCTTGGCACAGGGACCTATTAAAGATAGAACCTATACAAACGCAGAAGAATAACAAATCAAGGCCAAGCAAGAGTCCGTGGGGTTCACAGAGAGGCAAAGGAGGAGAGGCGATGGCTGAGAGCTGACACCCAGCGCCTGCCTCGGAAGCCAGGACGTGTGTGGACTGCACCCTCCCTGGAGGTTACACCAAGTGCTGGCACAGCACTCTGGCTCCCAGCCCGCCCGCCTGCTCGTGGGGCTCCTTCCAGTGTTTATTGGGCCTTCTGCCACGTCTGAGGTCCTCCCCTTACAAAGGCAAGAAGGGCCAGGGGAAGGGAGTGTCCCTTCTGAACACCAGATGGGACACATAGCCTTAAATAGGCAGTGGCCACAGGGAGAAAAGTGGGCTTGCTAACTATGAAGGGTCCAAAGTTTGCTTAGAAATAGGCACCCAGGCCTCTGATGAGTACCATGATGCCCAGAGCACCTGGAGGAAACAGCAGGCCTGACATCATGGCTGGAGCCAAAGCAAGGCATCAGAAGAGAACTGAGTCTGAACCGACACCTTTTTCCTCACCTGGTGGGTCTCATGCCAGCAGCCAGAGCCCACCTTCAGGTGCTTCTAGCCAACACAATTTGGCACATCTCTATATTTTCCTCCATCAAGGTCTCTGCCCTCTGGCTCTCTGCCCAACCAGTTGCCCACAGACTGGAAAACAAAGGCTCGAAGCCTTCCCTGGAGACCTAGGCTTAAGGGATGGGCCTTGGGCAGGCTGGGCGGATGCTCTGTTGATTTTTTTTTCCAAGTGCAGAGAATGTGACAGCCAATTCCTGTTGGAAATAGCTTTTGTTTTCTTTGGAGCACGAAGCACTTTTCCTTTCTCGTGATTGTCTCAGTTCAGGTCATGTTTAGGATGATGGTTTGCTAACCTAATTGCCTACCTTCCAGATCCAGAGTTCTTAACCTTTTAGGGTAGAGACCCTATTGCAACTCTGATAAGAACTATGGACCCTGTCCCCTAAATGTACATACACACAGATACCCCCAGTTTCACATTTAATATCAATCCTAGGAGGTTAAAATCCCCTGGGTGAAGAAGAGTGTGTTCTTCCTACCCCACACCCTGGCTCCCACTCCCAGCTTTTTTTTCCCATCTGGGTCTTAAAGTCCCCCAGCACTTCTTGCCTGGCTCTTGCCTGAACTAATCACCCCTGCTGAGGAGCAGGGACACCGGCTGGATTTGGGCTGCCTCTGGTTTCAAGACTCCAGGTTCGTGGTGCTTCAGTTTTTCAGGCAGCAGGATATTCCAGTGGGGTTTGTAAAATCTCTGTCTCATCTGTGCCTGGTTATTATGGAGGAGCTGGGCAGCCAGAGTCTCGGAGATTCTAGAAGAGGTAACACAGCTTTGGGTGAGACTAGGGAGACAGGCGTTGTCTGGTTTTGTTAAATTCCAGAAGCAAGTCATTTTGCCAAAAATGCCAAAAATAAAAGGGCCGTCTAGACACACACTAGAAGCTCTCCTATGAAGAGAGACCTTCCTGAAGATCATTGATTTATGCTTAAATGGCGAGACTAGAGTGTTCATTTATTTATTTTTTTGGCCACACTGGGCAACTTGTGGGATCTTAATTCCCTGACTAGGGATTGAACCCCAGGCCATTGACAGTGAGAGCTGATAATCTCTGGACCGCCAGGGAATTCCCTGGGTTCATTTATTTAACAGGCATGGTTTGTGTCTCTGGGGTGCACTGTGAATCAGACAGACAACGAACCAGAGAGTTTTAAAGGTAGTGACAAGGGCAAAGATGAAAATAAAATAGGGTGAAGTGGTAGACGTGAACTGAGATGGTGCATTGGAGCCCAAACCTACATATTGCAAAAGAAGCTTCCATCTGAGAAGAGCTCCAGGTGGAGTGAGCAGCTGCTGAAAAGGCCCTGAGGCTGAAACAAACTGGGCTGCTTAAGGAAAAGGAAAAACACCTGTGGCTGGTGCAGCTTCCGGGAGAAGGAAGATCCAGCTTCCAGGAGAGGGGGGTCCAGCTTCAGGGAGAGAGGAGGCTGGGACGGGGACAGGAGTGGTAGGCAGCGGGTGGGCCGCGTTGGGGTTTACAGGAAAGACGATGGAGAGGGCAGAGCAGGCGTCTGTGACTGGATTTGCAGATTTGCATTTTGAGATTTGGCCTCCGCGGAAGAATTGTCTTACGGAGGGCAAGAGCGGAAGACGGACCAAAGCGAGGCTGACTAGTGGCCCAGGTGAGTGGGAGATGCGAGCTCTGAGCTCTTGGTGGCCATACAGATGGCAAGACAGAACCGTTTTTCAATGGATGCACGTGGTTCATATCACGTAATATACGCCAACTCCAGGCGGGTGCGGCTCTGGGAACCTTTTCTTACTGCACAGAAGGACTGGAGTGAAGGTGCTCTTGCCAGTCTAAGGGTTCCTGTTAGCGCCCTTCCAGGAAAAACGTGAGCAGAGAAACGAATCCTCTTTTAGAGAAAGTTGCTTGGCTGTTCTTGTCTCTGCAGAATGTTAATCACCTTGGCAGGCAGGAGGAGGGGGAGGAGAGCTGGTATGTATTAGGTACCAACTGCATATCTTGATTTCATCTAATCCCACAGTAACCCTACAAGGCTCATAGTTTTTTGTTTTGTTTTGCTTTGGTGTTTTCTTTCATTTCTTTTTTTTTTTTTTTTTTTTTTGAGATAAGGAAACGAGTTCAGAGAGGTTAGGCCAAGGCCATAAAGATAACAAGTGATAAACTGGGACCCAAACCCAGGCCAGTGTGGTTCCAAAGCTTTCCACACCATCCCAGCTGAGCACATTGAGGAGGACTTAGTAGCCTCAAAGCTCGCAGGGTTTTAGCTACTCCTTGGATGAAAACTGGCCTCTGTTGGGGAGTCCCCTGACTGTTCCAGAACATGGGGTGTGCTGAGCACAGTGATGTCCAAGATTTGCATTTAGAGACGTTCCCTAATGTTTAGAAGATTTAATGATGCCAGAGAATCTAAGGGAGAAAGAAGGATTTGAGTCTTCATGTAAACAGGCTCATTAACTAGCAACAACTCAGTAAGAGTGAACTCAATTAGGGCTTACTGGAAGGTAGAATTTATGCCACCTGGCTTGACTCTTGAAATGAGAGACTGATGGTGGCTACGAGTTTATCATGGAGGTGTAACTCAGGGACAGAGGCTTTGCTGAGAAACTCTGTGTTTTAAATCCTTCCCCTGCTGCTCTGAAGCCAGTTGCATGGCAGGAGGACTCTGGAGGGTTCTAGAGGACTTCAGTGTTTCCAGCAGGACCTCTGGCCCGGGGTCCTTGGAGCCTCAGGACTCTGTGTATCATGAGGACCCCTTTTGTCCTTGCAGAACAACCCGGAAGGGAGTTGGCTTCGCAGGGTCCACCTTGTCTGACTGCCTGGGATTGTCTCAGAAAAAGACTGGGGCAACATTCGCAGCAACTGGACACAGGAAAAGCCAGCCCATCACACCCAGGGTTACACCCAGGGTTACAAAGAGAAACAGGACACTGTGGTGCTGTCTGTGGTGTTCCAGGCTCTCTGGTGGGTGTGCACACCTGTGACTAGGCTGCAGGCTCCATGGAGGGAGGGCTGTGTCGTCTTCTCTTTATTGTTTTTGCTGTGCTTGAATGAATGAACGGAGGTTGACAGACACTGTCTTCATCCTCTAGGATTTGACATTTCAGCTGGAATTATAAGCCCACAGAGAAAACAGAGGCTTCCCTGGTGGCTCATTGGTAAAGAGACCATCTGCCATGCAGGATATATGGGTTCGATCCCCAGGTCAGGAAGAGTCCCCAGAAAAGGAAATGGCTACCCACTCCAGTGTTCTTGCCAAAAGAATCCCATGGACAGAGGAGCCTGGCAAGCTACAGTCTGTTGGGTCGTAAAAGAAGAGTCTGACACAACTTAGCAACGGAAAAACAAACGAGAAAAAACTGAGGTATTAAGGGCAGTATGTTTTGAAATCGGATCTAGCTTCCAGCAAAGATCGTCAAGTCTTGGTTTCCTCATCTGCAGAAAGAGATGACGAGGCACATCACAGAAAGTGGCTGTGAGTATCGACTGGAGTCTTGCATTTATGTGCTGAGCAGACAGCTCCACCCATAGCAACCTCAGAGCAAGTGCGTAACATTTCTGCCACGACCCCCTACACCTTCCATGGTACTTCTGTTTCAGCAGGAACTTTCAGATCTTTTTGCTGTGATTCACATCACAACCCTATAATGTGTGTGTATATATACCTTTAAATATAAGTAAAATGTTAATTTTATGAATTAACACCCTTTACTATGTGTGATGGATTCTGATAGTTTCTACGCTGTTAAATTTTGTGGGAAAAAATAATGCGAAAGGGGCACAGAAGAACTTTGGGGTGATGGACATGTCCTATATTTTGATTAGGGTGGTGGTGGTGTGGGTGTCTTTGTCAAAAATCATTGAACTGTACATTAAGATAGGTGCATTTTCAGTTCAGTTCAGTTGCTCAGTCATGTCCAACTCTTTGCGACCCCCTGAATCGCAGCATGCTGGGCCTCCCTGTCCATCACCAACTCCCGGAGTTCATTCAGACTCACGTCCATAGAGTCAGTGATGCCATCCAGCCATCTCATCCTCTGTCGTCCCCTTCTCTTCCTGCCCCCAATCCCCTCCAGCATCAGAGTCTTTTCCAGTGAGTCAACTCTTCGCATGAGGTGGCCAAAGTACTGGAGTTTCAGCTTTAGCATCATTCCTTCCAAAGAACACCCAGGACTGATCTCCTTCAGAATGGACTGGTTGGATCTCCTTGCAGTCCAAGGGACTCTCAAGAGTCTTCTCCAACACCACAGTTCAAAAGCATCAATTCTTTGGCGCTCAGCTTTCTTCGCAGTCACTCTCACGTCCATACATGACCACTGGGAAAACCATAGCCTTGACTAGATGAACCTTTGTTGGCAAAGTAATGTCTCTGCTTTTGAATATGCTATCTAGGTTGGTCATAACTTTCCTTCCAAGGATAAGTGTCTTTTAATTTCATGGCTGCAGTCACCATCTGCAGTGATTTTGGAGCCCCGAAAAATAAAGTCTGACACTGTTTCCCCATCTATTTCCCATGAAGTGATGGGACCAGATACCATGATCTTCGTTTTCTGAATGTTGAGCTTTAAGCCAACTTTTTCACTCTCCAATTTCACTTTCATCAAGAGGCTTTTTAGCTCCTCTTCACTTTCTGCCATAAGGGTGGTGTCATCTGCATATCTGAGGTTATTGATATTTCTCCTGGCAATCTTGATTCCAGCTTGTGCTTCTTCCAGCCCAGCGTTTCTCATGATGTACTCTGCATGTAAGTTAAATAAGCAGGGCGACAATACACAGCCTTGACGCACTCCTTTTCGGTGCATTTTAGTGCTTGTCAATTATATCTCAATAGATTGGCAACCCTCCAAGTTCCTTTTTTATTGAGACACAAATTCACCTTCCATGAAATTCATCCTTTTAAAGTGTACAATTCAGTGATTTGTAGCATATTCACAGAGCAATCATCACCACTAGCCAGAACATTTTCATCACCGTGAAAAGTAACCCTGTACCCACTGACAGTTTCGCATTCCCCCAGTTCTAGCTTCTGGCAACCATTAATCGACTTTCTGTCTCTGTGGACTTGCTGGTTCCAGACCTGCGGGCCAGGATCAGAGTCTTTGAAGCTGGGCTGGTTACTGGGTCTCCTGGGGAAGGGGCACACTCACCGCCCCAGAACTGAGATTTCTCTTTTTGGTCCAGGTTTTGGGTGACTTCCAAGGGCACCAGTGACTCCTGTAGGTGACTCACCCTTTGCCTCTACTTCTTTCTTTAAAAATATTTTTATTTATTCATTTGGCTGTACCAAGTGTTAGTTGTGGCACACGGGATCTTTCGCCGTGGGCCCCCAGGCCTACCCAGTCCTCTGGAAATGCCCCTACCTCTCCTGTGGAAGATGACGAACAAGGATGCACCCAAGCAGGGGTAGGGGAGGGATTCTCCAAGGTCAGTGTGGGAAACCCATCACAGAAATGCAGAAAAAGATGCATGTTCAGGCACAAGTCCAGCAAGACAGCGTCTGGCATTGGGTACAAAATGGGGCTGTTGTTGGCTGCCTGGAGGAGGAGAGGGGGCACCTGGAGATGACTCGTACCCCCGTGTCCCTGCCTCTCTCCTGCCCTGACACTCCACCTTGAAGTGCTCTGAGTCCCTTCACTCCCACTGCCTGGGAGAGGTGTGGACCAGGAGACACCTGAGGAAGGGAGAGGGCTGTGGAGGGAGCTGCCCTGGACCAACTGACGCCAGTTCTGCCGTCATCTAGAAACGGGTCTGACAGACGGGCTTCCCAGAGAGAGATGTGGAGGTGTTGTCAAGGGCCACCTGGGTAAGAGAAAAAGTCCCTAGAGCTCTAAACGCGCAATTTTTCCAGCTGTCAGGAAGGAAAGGGAAGGCTCTGGTGATGTCTAAGGAGTGAATCACACTGACAAGATAAAATTTTAGAGAAGTGTTAAGCACGCTGAAGAGCATAATTGCCCATGACCCTATTTATATTAAAAAGGGTATCATGTATGATTGTTCATAATAGACCCAAATCTGAAAGAAGTTTCACCAACCTCCCATTAATAATCTTCAGTGAAAGGAATTTCGCTGTCTACTATTAATTTTGTTTTTACAGTTGTATGCTCTTTGTGTAATAAGACATATTTTAAATTTATTTTTAATCTTTTTAAATTGGTGATACATTCACATGGAACATCTCCTTCCCATTCTTATCTTCATCTGCTAAGACAGGTGCTCTGCATGCCATGGAGAATGTGAGTTACGTTCCTAAGGCTTTTTTTGCATCCTTCCAGAATTTCCTCATGTGTATGTAAGTAAATTTGGATAGAGATTCTGTGTGTGGATGTTTGGCATCACTGAGTTTCACTGCTGCGCACAGGCTTCTCACTGTGGCGGCTTCTCTTGCTGCGGCTCTCGGGCTCAGGCGTGTTGGTGCACGGGCTTAGTTACTCTCTCTGCCCGGATCAGGGGTAGAACCATGTCCCCTGCACTGGCAGGCGGATTAGTTGCCACTGGACCACCAGGGAAGTCCCTGGATGGAGATTATTAATGCAACTCTTTCGGAGCTCTGTCTCTAGGAAGAAAATCAGAATTTAAACCCAATGATCAGACGTAAGGGGGTTTTCCCATAGTTATACATCTACAGGGGACCAGTGAGCAGAAGGCACACCTTTCCAAAGAGGAGAAAGCTTTTAAACATGATATATGTAAAACAATAATTGGTAAATGCTCGTTATGAAGGGACCAAGAGGGAGTTCCCTGGTTGGTCCAGTGATTAGGACTTGGTGCTTTCACTGTCAGGGCTCAGGTTCAAATCCCTGGTTGGGGAACTAAGGTCCCACAAGCCTCATGGCCAAATAAAAGGACCAAGAAATGCAATAAAAAGGAAAATCTCCAGAAAATCCCCCCAAATCTCTGTACCTCAAACTAACAATAATTGACATCAATAAAACCTCTCATCTGGACCAGTGATGTCCAGTAGAACTTTCTACAATAATGGAAATGTTTTCTGTGCTGTCACAGTAACACTACATATGCCCATGGAGTGCTTGAAATGGGGCTAGTGCAACTGAGGACCAGAATTCTTTATTTTAATTAGTTTTAACTTAACTATCCACAGCCTTGTGTGTCTCGTGTTTGCTGTAATGGGTAGCAGGGTAGCAGTAAACCATTTAAATGCAGATGTTTGAGTGGAAGGATGTAAAGAGAGTCTAGGAAGGCTGACTTTTGGCTTCACCTGCCAGAAGCTTCATAAGGGTGATTACTAATTACTCTAAGATTTCTACGTGTGGGAATTATCTTAAAGTAACAGCTATGAATTTGTTCAAAATCTTAACTCTGAGAGTGTTCATTAACGTGAGAAACTGGAACGTTGTAGGAAAATATTTACTGACGTGAGACTATGTTCACAACTGTCTATTAAGTGAAAGGCAGGTTATAAAGCAGGACGATTTCATTAAAATATGAATCTCCTAGAAAGATATATTTCGTATGCTGCTTGGTACATGGCAAGCGCTCAGTGAATATGTGTTAATGAATGAGTGAAGGTTAATAATGGTTAGCACTGGGTGACAAAACGATGAGCGATTTTATTTTTATTTTTTATTATTTATCTTTTTTGGCTGTGCTGGGTCTTCGTCGCTGCCCACAGGTTTTCTCTAGTTGTGGAGAGCAGGGCTTCTCGCCAGCTGTGGTGCGAGGGCGTCTCATTGCGCTGGCTTCACTTGTTGCCGAGCATGGGCTCTAGAGCGCAAGCTCAGTAGCTGTGGCTCACAAAACTAGTTGCCCCACAGCATATGGACTCTTCCTGGACCAGAGATCAAACCCACATCCCCTGCACTGGCAGGTGGATTCTTAACCACTGGACTACCGGGGAAGTCCAATGAGTGATTTTATATTTTCTTTGACTCTCTTATTTATGTTTTCTAACTATTTATGGTGAATACATGTACCTTTGTAATAAGAAGCAGCATGAATTGAAAAAAGAAGTGTAGTTGCTGGGTCATGATACTTCACAGCTGGAAGGAGCTTTGAAGACAAAGGCACACATGGCTAGTTAATGGCAGAAGCTCAGGTTTCCCAACTATACACAAACATCTCCCCACGCCAAAGAGGAAAAATTGCTGGATGGTCCCTTATTCTGGTGTGGCAGTTCAGGAGTGGATTTAGAAAGGAAAAACAAAGGGTAACAATGATCTTCAACAAGACATAATAAAACATCATGAAAAATCTCACTAACAAACTCTGGGCATTGATTTTGCTCCAGCTGCATCTGCCCCACCCAAACTGTCCTGCTTTGGGACACCCTGCTGGTCTCGCAGTCCAGCCAATGTTTTGGAGAGAAGTCTCTGTCCCTTGCAGAGGAAGTCTCCTGGTTGTCTTTACATATTGGCTCTTCTTCACAGCCTGTTCTTTTTCAAAATTCTTGACTGAATCACTCAGTCCCTACTTCAGATGTCCTTTCTTTTTATCCAGGCTTTGCTGTTGGCATTTGTGCTTAACTTTGGAACTTAGTGGAATGCACTTTACTATATGAAACGATTATTGCCACCTAGCAGCTCTTACAGGGAAGGCAATGGCAACCCACTCCAGTGTTCTTGCCTGGAGAATCCCAGGGATGGGGGAGCCTGGTGGGCTTCTGTCTCTGGGGTTGCACAGAGTCGGACACGACTGAAGCGAGGTAGCAGCAGCAGCAGCTCTTTAGTTCCACCACTCAGTTCGTTTTATCACACATTTTTTTCGAGTAGTGACTAGCTCGTAAACATTGGTGGCTACAGAAACATATAAAAAGGTATTTATCCACAAGAAATGAGAACATACACCCCAAAGCATACAAAAATGTTCATAGCAGCTTTATTCATAGCAGCCCAAGCTGTTAACCATCCAAATGCCCATTAACAGGGGAATAGATAAAAAGTTGCAGCAAATGCATTCAATGCAATGCCACTGAGTAACAAAAAGGGATACAATTCTGACACACACACAACGGTGTGGGGAAACCTCAGAGACATCATGCTCAGTGCAAGAAGCCTGAAGAGGGGGGGATAAAAAAAAAGGGGGAGGTGTGGACTATAAGAAAATAGTAATAAATAGAGTAGAAGTGGGTAGAGATACAGATGAAACAAGAATGACAAAACATTGATAATTGTAGTATAGCTCAATATCCCTGTTGAACATAGATGCAAAAGTCCTCAGCAGAATATTAACAAACCAAGTTCAACAACACATTAAAAGAGCTGAACACCATGATCAAGTGGGATTTATTCTAGGGATGCAAAATGAAGGATAAAAGCCACATGATCATCTCAATAGATGCAGGAAAAACATTTGACAAAATTCAGCATCCATTTATGGATGAAAACTCTCAACAAAGTTTATAACAAAGTTATAAAGGGAATGTACTTCAACACAATAAGGCCATAGATGACAAGCCCACCACTAACTTTGTCTTCAGTGGTGAAAAGCTGAAAATTTTTCCTCTAAGATCAGGAACAAGAAAAGGATGCCCACTCTTGCAACTTTTATTTAGCGTAGTATTGAGAGTCCTAGCAAGAACAGTTAGGAAACTCTGTATTTTCTTCATAGTTTTTCTGTATATCTAAAACCATTCTCCCTGGAGAAGGAAATGGCAACCCACTCCAGTATTCTTGCCTGGAGAATCCCATGGACAGAGGGGCCTGGTGGGCTACAGTCCAAGGGGTTGCAAAGAGTCATTCTACAAAATAAGATGTACTAAAACGTTAATAACCTAGGCTGTGCTCTCATGGAATGTAGTGGCTGGGGGCGTGAATTCCTAGTTGATCTCCTGGGTCCAAACCTTGACTCCACCATGACCTTGAAAGAGCCCATTTGGAGGCCAGTTTCGACTTCCAAAAAGTGGATATAATACTCAGACCTACCTCATGGGGGCACTGTGAGGAGCAAATGAGACACTTGATACAAAGTGCTCAGCACCACCGCTGCCTCCAGTTAGAAATCAATGCAAATAAAATAAAAGTGATTGAGAGAGAGTGCATTTCTGGGCCAGGCAGCCTATATTCAAATCCTGATTCCTCCAAGGCCTTTTCATAAAACTGTGGGCCTGTCCCTTGAACTGAGCCTCAGTTTCCTTAGCTATAAAATGGGGTAAATAGCATCCACCGGAAGGGGGCGGGGGATTGAAGGATTGACTGGGCACCTATAGGTTCAAAGCCCCAGCACTGTGCACAGGGTAGGCACTCCATCAGTGTGAGCTGTGGGAGGAAAGTATTAAGATATGCGAGAAGAATTCAGAGCAATAAAACTGCCTGAGCATCCAAGAAGGCTTCCCCAGGAGGCTGCAGAAAGGGGCCCTGCTCTGGCTTCTGCACTGAGACATCTGATTGGCTGGCTTCATGATCCTCCAAGGTCCTGTGTGACCGCCTCGTCCACCCTGTGAGGTCCTCCCAGGTCTTGAGCTTTGGAACAAAGCCTCTGCCTGCTGTTCCGCTACTGTTCTCTGTCTGAACTCTGATTAGGTCCTTATCTCAGCCGGCTTTGCCCTGCTTGGCTGCCTGTCACATTCAATTCCACTCCAGGGCTTTCATTCTGCCTTGGCCTGAGTGTCTCCAAGTGTGAGGCTCTGGGACACAGGGCCTGGGCTCCATTGCCCTTGGTTCCCACAAGCCTGAGCACTGTGTCTGGAACACAGCAGTGGAACAGAATAAAATTATCTCAAAGCCAACTTTTGGGTCTTGATGTAGTTGGATTTCAAGGCCGCTGAGATGCACCAGCACACTTCCCCCGTCACAAAATACTTCTGTCTCTAGACTCCCTCTGGCCCCAGGTTACACGATCAGAACTTCGTTGCCTTGTCTTAAGCCAAGTTAGGACCTTGTACCTGATAAAAAATGCAACATTCTGTCCTACCAGGGAACAGATGGTCCACTCAAAGGGTTTAACTGAAAAATAAAATCAAGTAAGGTAATTGGTGACAGGACTCCATCCAGTGAAGTGGGGAGGACAGAAAGAAACAGCAGGGATGGCGAGGTGCCTTGGGACTTGTGACAACAGACAGCTGTTAGCATCCTGGGGTGGCAAGGCCAAAGGGAGCCCAGTGAGAGCTGAGCTGTGGAGGAGTCACCTTGAGGGGGATGAGGCTGTAGAGATGCAACACTGCCCAGGTGTGTGAGTCTGCACCGAGGATGAAATATCTCCATGTTTTTCTCTCTTTTTTTTAATATTTATTTTTTTGGCTACACCAGATCTTAGGAGGAGAAGGGGATGATAGAGGATGAGATGGTTGGATGGCATCACTAACTCGATGGACATGAGTTTGAGCAAGCTCCAGGAGTTTATGATGGACAGGGAAACCTGGCGTGCTGCAGTCCATGGGGTAACCCAAGAGTCAGACACGACTGAGCGACTGAACTGAACTGAGATCTTAGTTGCGGCACGTGGGATCTTTTCATTTGAGGCATGCAGGATCTCAGTCCCCTGATCAGGGACTGAACCCCGGCCCCCTCCATTGGGAGCGCAGAGTCACTGGATTACCAGGGAAGTCCCTCCATGTTCTTTTCTTGCTCTCTGCTCTCCTAGCGGTGACCGCATTGGCCAAAACCAAATGGAAACCACAGGCTGAGGGGCTGAGGCAGTGTGAAGGGCCTTAGGAGAAGCACAAGGGCAAAGGAAGGGAGTCCTAGGGTGGAATGAGGTTCTCTTGGGGCTGGGAGGGGCCAGAGATCATCAAGGGCCCCATAACTCAAAGTGAGGTCCAGGGACCAGCAGTATCCACATTATCCACATTATCAGCAAGACTGTAGGAAAGGAAGACTCTCAGGTTGCACCCCATACCTGCTGAGTCAGGATTTTGTGTTTTCACAAGATCCCTAGGTGATTCTCATGTGCCCACATGTTGAGAAACACTGCTCAAACCCCTGCTCAGATGAGCCTGCTTGCTCATTTTCCCTCAGTACCCTTACGGGCTTCTTTTTCCCCCTCAAAAATACGTTTGTGCCTTCTTCATTCAGAAAGTCATTCGACAAATACTGAGTAATCCCAAGCCTCGCACAAGGGATACGGAAATTAATAGCGAGCAGGAAAGCATATAGGCAACTTCAACTTGGGGTGGGAAATGCTAAAATCAGGATAGTGAGTGTGGGTGGATACAGATGGACTTAAAAAGGGTCCCCCGCTCCACCGGTGGGGGCGGTGGTGGCACTCAGGGTAACACTTCCAAGACTTGGGCCGCTGCAGTTGGCCCAGATTTCCTTTCCCAATCCCACCCTGCTCCTGACGTCAGCACCACTCACTCTGCCTCAAATCCTCCTTCCCTGATTATTTCACTATTTGTGTGCCCAGGTTTCATTTCATTAACTAAAGTGGACTCCTCTTGTTTCCTCCCACATAACGTCTAGTAGGTCCTGAATGCTAAGTATGAGGGGGTGAGTGGTAATGAATTGGCAGATGACGAGTGTACTGGGGAATGGTGAGACCCACTCCCTTTTTTCTATCACCTATCAACCTGCTTTGCAGACCCCTTATCCCTCTCTTCCTGTCTGTATATGATTTTTGAAATATGAGTGTGTATTTCCTCACTAATGGGTTCCTTAGAAGCAGCTTGCAGAGCAAGCCAGGAGGCCTCATGTAAGGAAGTGGCAAGAAGTACAAATGCAAGCCAGACACCAGAGTTCAAATTTTGGCTTCATTATTTACTAGGTCAGTGACTAGGGGCATGTTGCTTTACTTCTCTGTGCCTCAGTTTCCACAGCTGCCAAATGGGGGTAATAAGAGAGTACCCGTTCATAGGGTTACTGGGAGATTACACAAGGTGTTGTCCGTAAAGTGACTTGGACAGCACCTGGCGCTTGGTAAGAGCTATGACAGTGTTTGCTGTTGCTGAGAAATTGTGTGTTGCACCTGTGATTCATTTGCCACGTCTCGGGTGGTCAGGAAGGCTGAGAACATCCTGGAGACTGGTGACTAGACAGAGGCTGAACTTTTCCACACACACAGCAGAGAATTCAAGCTGGAGGTGACAGGCCTTTGTCCCCAGCAGGTGGCCACTGGGCTGTGGGCTCACTGGGGGCCATCACAGTCTAGTAACCACTTTTATTTTTAATTAAAATGATTAAAAAAAATTTTTTTTAATCGTTTTAATCTTTTTTTTTAGCCACACTGTGCAGCATGTGGGATTTTAATTCCCTGACCAGGGATTTAACCCTAGTCCCTGCATTGGAAGCATGGAAACTTGACCACTGGACTGCCAGGGAAAATCCCAGTAGCCACTTTTCTGGGAACTGGAAATGCCATATTGTCCTGTCCTCATGGTGGGTGTTGTGACTGAGTCTTGTCAGGGAGCTCCCTGACCTCCTTCTCTCTGAAAGCCTTTGGAACTGATGAGCATTCCACTTCCTCTCACTGCTCACTGGAAGTCAGTGGGTTGGCTTTGGCAGGTAGATGGTGATGCTTGGATGTGGCTGGTATTTAGAGTATTTGGTAGAATTAGGATTTAGTGAGTTTGCCAGGCCAGAGGGCCAATCCGTTTCACTTGGTCATCCTCTGCTCCATGATTGAATCTGTTTCTTCTGAGTCAGTGGAGCTGCCGGCTGCCTCCTACCCACCTAGTAGAATGGGAATCAGAGTGTGCGCCCTACATCTGACACTGAGCATTTCTGACTCTGGGCCAGCTCAGAGACGTTTGGCTAACTCTGTGGCTCTGAGATGTTTTTAGAAACTTGGGGGATTCTGCACTATGGCTTTCTGGCTAGGTTGCCTCTGATGTGGAGGGAACGGGAGAGATTTCTGTCTTTCAACTCAGGGCTCAATACACTGATTCTTACGGAGCAAGGGGTCAGGTGGTGCCGTTGGCCAGCCTGGGACATGATGGAGGAGCCGTAGAGATGGCTGTCAGACCAGAGGTCAGGGATGGAGTGAGTTGAAATCACCACTTCCAGGGGTTCAGGGTGGGGTCACAAACACCGAGAAAAGTTGTGGTAATGCTCAGGTTCCTAATAACTGTCAGGAGACGCCAACTCAGGCAGAAGTCACCTCCAGCACCCTAGCCACAGTGTCGGCTGGGTTATGTGGGGAGTTGACACCTATCTGACCTCAATTTGTCTTTGTATATTCCTCGAAGGAGCAGTGGTACCCCAGTAATCCTGTTCTTCACAGAAGACCCTCAGGAGCTTCCTTTTCTTTGAAAAAACTTTTTATTTTGAAATAATTTCAGACTTAGAAAAAGTTCCAAACATACTACAAAGAATTCCTACATATCTTTCAGTCTGTTTGCTGCATATTTTCTGTATCTTTCCATGTTTTTTAGTTGCTCAATTGTGTCCGACTCTTTGCGACCCCATGGACAGTAGCCCACCAGGCTCCTTGTCCATGGGATTTCCCAGGCAAGAATACTGAAGTGGGTTGCCATTTCCTTTTCCAGGGGATCTTCCCACCCCAGGTATCAAACCTGGGTCTCCTGCATTGGCAGGCAGATGCTTTACGTGTGTGTGTGTGTACAGAATTTTTTTTCAGAACCACTTGAAAGTATACTGTAGACATACTTGCCCCTTAATACTTAAGTTGGTGTTTCCTAAGAGCAAATGTATTTTATTACATAATCACAATATGATCATAAAATTCAGAAAAGAGAGCATTAATCTAACACTGTTATCTACTCTGCAGTTTGAATTCCAGTTGCACCAATTTCCGATTATGTATTTTATAGCGATTTTCCCTTTGTCCAGTATCTCATCCAGGATAAGCATTTAATTTTGGAGATAGGTGTCTTTAACTTCTTTACTCTAGAATCCTTCCCCAATCTTTCTTTCTTTTTCATGTCCTTGGGAGTTTTCTAAGCAAATTTAAATCTAAAAGCATTTTCATGACTGTGACTTCTCTAAATGTTAACTCAAAGGAAAAAAAAAAGCCCTTTTCAATTCCTTGCCTCTGAAGCCTCAAGACAGGTGGGTTTGACAACAATCTATTTTGGTCATGCCTGGGCATTTTTTTGGCTTCTCCATCTACACTGGTCTCAAATGATCCTGGAGTTTGCTCTTGGGTACACTGGGGATGCTAGTAAGTACTTGTTGATTTGCCAGGAAAGAAAGTGGATTTGACTTCTGGATTAAATAACCCAAATGACATTCCAGGAAGGTTTTGCTGGTGTGGATAGAGAGACAAAGTGTTGGCACTTCCAGAGGTGAATACCTAGAGCATTAACCCAAGGTCAGCAGCAGGCTTGGAGTTCTTTATCTTATTTCCACCAGGCACTAAGCATACTAAGGTTCTCCTCCTCAAATTCCCCTGCAGGGGAGTTGGGAAGCTCCACTGCAGGTTAAATGCATCACATAGAAGGAGTGAATCACAGAGCTGTTAGGATCCTACAGATTTTGATGTGTACTTTTTTGACCTCCTGCCTGGAGTCTGTAAATTTGGACCATCTTCTTAGGAGCAACAGAGAACAGATCTTCAAAGTCATCCTGTCCAAGAAGATAGCCAACTTCCAAGACTGTCTCCAACCTTGCCTCCTCTGGTATCCCCTTTTATGGAACTAGTCCCCTCCCTCGTGGATTTGGGCTGGCCTATGTAGAATATGGTGAAAGCAACACAGTCTAACTTAGGAGGCTAAGTCGTAAAAGATAAGGCAGCCTCTACCTTGGTCTGCTGGCTAGCTTGTTTTAGAGGAAGCCAGCTATTAATATTTTGAGGACACTCAGTCATCCTGGTGGGGAAGCCCAGAGAGAGGAACTGAGCGCCTCCCCCTACCCCAGCCAAGAACCAGCACTAACTTGCCAGTTATGTGAGTGTCATCTCGGTGGATCTTCTGGCTCCAGCCAAGCCTTCAGACGACTGCCATGTTGACCAGCATCCAACTGCAACCTTATGAGAGACCTGGAGGCAAAACCTCGTATTCTAGGTGCTCCCAAATTTCAGACTCGCATAAACTGAGAGATAAGAAATTACTATTATTTTAATGCATGAAGCTTTCGGAGTTATTTCCTGTGCAGGAATACATAATTGGTACATTATTCCATTGAAAAGTATAGAGGCGCACACGGTCCAGCAATTCTATTCCTAGATATATACCCGAGAGAACTGGAAACATATTCCAACATGTTCATTGCAGTATTACAACAGCCAAAAAAATGTTCACTGATCCATTGATACACGAAATGTGGTATATTTATTCTGTGGAATATTATTTGCCCATAAAGTGGAATGAAGTGCTGATACGTACTATAACATGGATGAACCTTGGCTAAAGTGAAAGAAGCCAGTCACAAGAGACCACATATTGTAAGATTCATTTATATGCCATATCCAGAACAGGCAAATCTATAGACAGGAAGTGGATTAGTGGCTGCCTAGTACTGTGGGGCATAGGAGAATGAGTGGTGAGCACCTGTGGATACAGGGTTTCTTTTTGGTGAGATGATGAAACTGTTCTACATTTGATTGTAGTGATGGTTGCAGAACCCTATGAATATAGTAAAAGCCATTGAATTGTATACTTCGAATAGGTAACTTGTATATGTGAATTACATCCCAATAAGGTTGTTATAAAAAATTATAAAGAGACAAGCTATCCTAGAAACCTCGTAGGGGTTTAGTTCCTGTTCTTTTCGATGACAGTGTTAATGTCTCTCATGCCAGGTGTGTGGAAAAGGTCCTAAGAGATTTACCTGGCTGCCTGGTAGAAAAGAACTTCTGGAATTGGAAGCAAGGAGCAGATATATGTTCTGCTAAAATCATTAAAGAGTAATTCTAACCTACCAAATGCTGTACAATTAGAATCATGAACTCTAACCCTGACAAGATTAGACTTTGGGGAAGAGATTAATAATAGAACCTGGATTCCTAATTAAGACCTGGTGAGAATGTGGTTTCCACCCTCTGTGACAGTCAGCCACTGTCAAAAGCAGTTTTCTTACTCTGCTGGAGCTTTAGCCCAGATGTTAAGTGCCCCTCCCATTTTTTTTAAACATCTGATCACTGATGTTTTAGCCCAGCACATCTACTCTCAACTCTCTGAAGTTTCAGATTAGAAGTGGTCATGGGACTTCCCTGTTGATCCAGTGGGTAAGACTCTGAGCTTCCAATGTAGGGGATGCAGGTTCCATCCCTGGTCTGGGAACCAAGATCCCGCCTGCCCCATGGCAAATAAAAAAGTGGTCTCTGCTTCGCATCTGACATATGCAGACCAATATGTTGGGCCCCCAAAAGTTTTGAAATTATTCAGTCAACTCAGTCGTGTCCAACTCTTTGCGACCCCATGGACTGCAGCACGCCAGGCTTCCCCGTCCATCACCAACTCCCGGAGCTTGCTCAAACTCACGTCCATCGAGTCGGTGATGTCATCCAACCATCTCATCCTCGGTTGTTCCCTTCTCCTGCCTTCAATCTTTCCCAGCATCAGGGTTTTTCCAATGAGTCAGTTCTTCGCATCAGGTGTCCAAAGTATTGGAGCTTCAGCATCAGTCCTTCCAATGAACATCCAGGACTGATTTCCTTTAGGACTGACTGGTTTGATCTCCTTGCAGTCCAAGGGGCTCTCAAGAGTCTTCTCCAACACCACAGTTCAAAAGCATCAATTCTTTGGCCCTCAGCTTTCTTTGTGGTTCAGCTCTCACACATATCATACATGTGTACAGTAGTCATACATGACTGCTGGAAAAACCATTGAAATTATTTTATTTATTTGCATATGTTTATTTTTGGCCATGTCTCATGATTTTCAGGATCTGAATTCCCCGACCAGGGATTAAACCTGGGCCCTTGGCAGTGAGAACACGAAGTCCTAACCACTGAACCACCAAGGAACTCTCGTTACATTTATTTTTTTATGATTTTATTTATTTATTTTTGGTTTACTGTATCTTCGTTGCTGAGAGGGCTTTTCTCTAGTTGTGGTGTGAGGGCTTCTCATTGCAGAGGCTTCTCTTGTTGCAGAGGCTTCTCTTGTTGCAGAGCATGGGCTCTAGAACATGCAGGCTTGAGTAGTTGTGACCCATGGACTTAGTTGCTCCACAGCATGTGGGATCTTCCTGACCTAGTGATGGAGCCTGTGTCTCCTGCATTGGCAGGCAAATTCTTTACCACTGAGCCACCAGGGAAGCCCTTCTTCTTACTTTTAAAACAGTATCTGACTCTGCTTAATCCTGTCTCCTTTTTCAAAATGTTCTCTTAGAAATAATTTTTGTTTTTCAGAGCTTTATAATTTTTATAAAATTTTGAGATCTCTTTTTATATTTTTTATAAAATTATACTTTTTGAGATCAAGCATAATTAAGATGGTCTATAGTTATTTAGCATAAATAAAGAACAGGGCAATTATAGTTTCTTTTTTCACACTCTTGTAGAGTTTTTTTTGTTTAGATGTCATTAACATTCAGATGACAATTTTTTTTCTGGTTTATTGAGATATAATTAACATAGAGCACTGTATAAGTTAAAAGTGTACAGCATAATGATTTGACTTGCACATTTTGTGAAATAATGACAATAAGTTAACGTTAATCATCTCATATAGATAAGTATCATTGTTGAATTATGTTTTTTGTGTGTATGTTTTGTAAACTCCGTGAACTCAAAGTCCACTTTAAAAAAAAATATTTACTTATTTATCTGTTTATTTTTGGCTGCACTGGGTCTTTGTTGCTTCACATGAACTTTCTCTAGTTGCAGCAAGCAGGGTCTACTCATTGCAGTGTGCAAGATCTAGGTGCATGGGCTCAGCAGTTGTGGTTCCTGGGCTTAGTTGCTCCTCGGCATGTGGGATCTTCCTGGATCAGAGATAGGACCCATGTTCTCTACATTGGCAGGTGGATTCTTAACCACTGGACCACCAGGGAAGTCCTTTTTGTTGCTGTTGTTTTTAAGTGACATGATATTTAAAGTAAATTGTAGCAATCTTTTACAGATGAGGACTCAAGTGAGACCCAGGAACATTTAATGACTTGTTCAAATTGATACAGGTAAATACAATTGGGATTCTCAATCTCAAATTCTACTTTTATTCTGTGTGACCTCTACCCACAGGCAGTGGCACTGAATAAAAGGGATTCAGTACCATGAATGGTACTCATGATGACCATACTCAACCTCTAAGTATCTGACCTGAGTTTTAATTTTTCTATCCAACTGAAGCCATTCCTGAATATATAACAAATACATTAATGTGTACTGTAAGAAACATAATGAAATATAACAAATTTCTTGAATTTCTCAGCCTAAACTCTTAGTCTTTTATGTTGAAATGAGAAAATTTAGGATCATTTTAGTTGTGAGTTTTTACTCTGAGATCCAGAAGTCTTTTAGAGTAAGTTAGAAAACTGCTAAACGAACTGTGCCAGCAACTTACCCAAATTCCTCATTTGTCTGTTATTAGTGTCACCAGTAAGCGTTTTATTTTTATATATGAAAAACAATGCCTTCTTATCATCATGGTATGCTGGCGGGTTTCTCTTGGGGGTATGGGGGCGTAGAAGGAGGGATTTTGAAGAGGTTCTCACTGATACACAATGCTGGTACAAGAGTGAGGCAGATGCAAAATGTAAGGGCTTGCCAAAACCCACAGCTATCAAGATAAATGCCATTTTAATGGTATATTTTAAAAAAATCAAAATTAAAGAATTTTGATTCTTTAATCCAAAAGAATCAAAGAACCCATGATGAACAAAATGCTAGTATTTTAAGTAAAGGCAAGACCCAGCAGGGTTGGAATCAGAAAATGATGAATGACGTGAGTTCTATGTGCAGAGTCAGATTCTGTCTTATTTAGAATTTTGATATTCATCACGGATATTTCTTTTTTGGAAAAGAAAACATTGCACTAAAATATTGTTTATCTTGATTGCTGAATTTTTGGCACCCCCTTAAATTTTCTGCAGTTGAGACAAATAGCTCTCTTGCCTCACCCCAGCCCTGAACATCTTTGCCAGGGAAAGCTGGCAAGAAGCTCCCACACCACCCACCCCGTGTGTGCCTGGCTTTGTGAGCTAAAATTTCTCTCCCTGGCATCACTGATGGCAGGAGAAAACTTTTTTTCAACTTTTTCCATTCGGACACATTTATCTGTTCACGGGGCACATCCTGCAGCCAGGTGTTGTCATGGGGTCAGCTGACCCGACAGACCAGTCTTCCTGCTGAGTCTCCACATTCCCTGGATGAAAAGTAAAACTTCTGAAAGTCCTAACGGAGGCACAAAGGTACACATTACGCACTTAATAATACCTGTCAAATTGAATTTAACTTCTCTTTGGTGTCACCTGAATGTTCTCAAATGCTCCATGTTCCTGACATTGGAGGACAGAGGAACCTGGCATGCTGCAGTTCACGGGGTTGCAACCCGACCTAGCGACTGAATAACAACAAAATCTGAGGTTATTTTTCCTCTAACAATCCAATAAGAGGCTTGGGCATCATTGCACAGAGTTTGGGATGTTCCCAAGGGAAAGGGAGAAGGGTTTGTACTGCCTCTGTCCGCTCCTGTTTTCAGTTTCTGCTACCCTGACTCCGTAACCCTCAAAAAGTTCTTGCCCAGGCAGCTGTGATCCTCTCTGGGTAATGCTTTTCGCTCCATGCAGACACTTCTTTCCTCACATCCCCAAGGTATCAGCAACAAGGCTTTTTGTGTAAGAGACCTTTCCTGAAGGTTTGTGGGGAACACAAACAGTTCAGGACAGGAAACTATTTAAATTTTTTAAAAAGATATGTTTGGATGAGCAAAGTCTAAGATTATTCACTGCCAGCAAATTTGCACTGTAAGAAGCACTAAAGGGGTGTTTCTCAGAGTGAAATAAAATGGTCTCTGATAGAAACTTGGATCTTTGGGAAGAATGAAGGGCAAATAAAAAGAGTAATATTAAGAACCATTTGAAAATACTTCATTTCTTTAAAATACTTATGAAATAATAAGTATTTTACATTAAATGGCACAATATTAATTTTAAATAGACTGTGAAATGTTAAGAGATATATATATATAATCTATATCTAAGGGTATATATATAAACTAAGATCCTGAAATGTATGTATTTTTTCTGGCTGCACCACATGGCTTGCAAGATCTTGGTTTCCTGACCAGGGATTGAACACAGGGCCTAGCGTGAAAGTGCCAAGTCCTTACCACTGGACGGCTGGGGAATTCCCAAGGATATATATTTTAATTTCTACATTGACTACCTCATTTTTAAATTTTTTAATCTAATTTTTATTTAATATTGGAGTATAGATGATTTACAATGCTGTACAGCAAAGTGATTCAGTTATACATATACATATATCTATTCTTTTATTCAGATTTTTCCTATATGAATTGTTATAAAATATTGAATTGAGTTCCCTGTGCTTATTCAGTAGGTCCTTATTGATTGTCTGTTTTTTTTATATTGTGGTGTATATATGTTAATCTCAAACTTGATAATTTATACGCCCCCCCCCCACCTTTCCTCTTTGGTGACCATAAATGTGTTTTTGAGGTCTTTGAGTCTGTTTTTGTTTTGTAAATAAGCTCATTTGTAACTTTTCTTTTAGATTCCACAGATAGGTGGTACCATATGATATGACTTTTCCTTTATCTGACTTGCTTCACTTAGTATGATCATGTCTAGGTCCATCCATGTTGCTGCAAATGACATTATTTCGTTATTTTTTATGGCAGAGTGGTATTTCATTGTGTGTGTGCGCCTCATCTTCTTTGTCCATTCCTCTGTCCATGGACATTCAGGTTGCTTCCATGTCTTAGCTTGTAAATAGTGCTGCAGTGAACACCGGGGTGCATGTAGCTTTTCAAATCATGGCTTTCTCTGAATATATGCCAGGAGTAGGGTGCTGGATCATATGGTAGTTCTAGTTTTAGTTTGTTTGTTTTCAGGTTTTTTAAAGAATCTCCATAAAAATTTTTTAAGTTATCCATAGTGGCTACACAAACTTACATTCCCACCAACAGTGTAGGAGGGTACAGGGACCACTTTAAAAGTGCAAAGATTCCTTAAAAAACTGGAAATAGAACTGCCTTATGACCCAGCAATCCCACTGCTGGGCATACACATGGAGGAAACCAGAATTGAAAGAGACACATGTACCCCAATGTTCATCGCAGCACTGTTTATAATAGCCAGGACATGGAAGCAACCTAGATGTCCATCAGCAGACGAATGGATAAGAAAGCTGTGGTGAGCTGTGTATAACGGACTTTTGGACTCAGAGGAAGAGGGAGAGGGTGGGATGATTTTGGAGAACGGCATTCTATCATGTATACTATCATGTAAGAATTGAATCGCCAGTCCATGTCTGACGCAGGATACAGCTTGCTTGGGGTTGGTGCATGGGGATGACCCACTGAGATGTTATGGGGAGGGAGGGGAGGGGGGTTCATGTTTGGGAACACATGTAAGAATTAAAGATTTTAAAATTTAAAAAAAGAAACCAAACCAAAAAAAAAAAAAAAAAAAGCTGTGGTGCATATACACAATGGAGGATTACTCAGCCATTAAAAAGAATACATTTGAATCAGTTCTAATGAGGTGGATGAAACTGGAACCTATTATACAGAGTGAAGTAAGCCAGAAAGAAAACACCAATACAGTATACTAACACATATATATGGAATTTAGAAAGATGGTAATGATAACCCTGTATGCGAGACAGCAAAAGAGACACAGATGTATAGAATAGTCTTTTGGACTCTGTGGGAGAGGGAGAGGGTGGGATGATTTGGGAGAATGGCATTAAAACATGTATAATATCATATATGAAACAAGTCACCAGGTTCAGTGCATGATACTGGCTGCTTGGGGCTGGTGCCCTGGGACGACCCAGAGGGATGGTACGGGGAGGGAGGTGGGACGGGGGTTCAGGATGGGGAACACGTGTATACCTGTGGGGGATTCATGTTGATGTATGGCAAAACCAATACAATAATGTAAAGTAATTAACCTCCAATTAAAATAAATAAATTTATTTTTTTTAAGTGCAAAGAAGCATAATAAAAAAGCTGATAGACAAAGTAGATTTCTGAAGAAGTATTTATTCCAAAAGAAGACAAGACAGGAAGAAGAGAGAAGCAAACACATACCAGAGGACAAAGAAAAGAACAGATAATAAAATGGTAGACCTATATCCACCCAAATCAATAATTACATTAAAAGTTAATAGTCTATAACACTTCAATTAAAAGCAGAAATTGTCAGAACAGATAAAGATGCCTGTTCCAACTGTACCCTGTCTACAACACACACGAGAACAGTGACTATTATCAGAGATATAAAGGGTAATAAGTATCACCAGGAAGGTATAGTAATCATACATAACAGAGTTTCAAAGAGTTTCCATGAAGAAAAAACAGAGGGACAGAATTCAAAGAAATACAGAAATGTGCTATCATATTTAGATATTTTAACACCTTTTCAGCCAAGACAAAATAATCATAAATGATATAGAAGATTTGAACGCTACTATCAACTATCTTGTAAAGTGTCTGGCTATAATGCAGGAGACTGGGGTTCGATCCCTGGCTTGGGAAGATTCCCTGGAGAAGGAAACCGCACCCCACTTCAGTACTCTTGCCTGGAAAATCCCATGGATGGAGGAGCCTGGTAGGCTACAGTCCATGGGGTTGCAAAGAGTCGGACATGATGAGCGACTTCACTTTTACTTTCACTTTTCATCAACTCTCTCTGTCTTCCCAGGTGGTTCCATGGTAAAGAACCCACCTGCCAGTGCGGCAGATGGAAAAGACTCAGGTTCAATCCTTGGGGCCAGAAGAATTGCCTGGAGAAGGAAATGGCAGCCCACTCCAGTACTCTTGCCAGGAAAGTCCCATGGACAGAGGATCCTGGCAGGCTACAGTCCATGGGGTTGCAAAGAGTTGGACACTACTGAGCACGTGCACGCACGCGCGCACACACACACACATACACCAACTATCTTGATCTAATTGATATTTACAGAACAGTGTACTCAACAAAATGCACACTATCTTCATGTTCAAGTGCCCCTGATGTATTCACCAATGATCATATGCTAAGCCGTAAAACAATTCCCAGTAAATTTAAAGTGGCTAAAGCAGGGACCTCCCTGGTGGTTCAGTGGTTAAGACTCAGTGCTTCCACTGTAGGGGGCACAGCTTCCAACCCTACTGGGGGAACTAAGATCCTGAAAACTGCGTGGTGCAGCCAAAATAAAAAATAAAATGAAATAAAATGGCTAGAATCATATAGAGAATGTTACCTGACCACAATGAAATTATGAGTCAGTAATAATAATGTATGTAGAAAAATGCCAAATACTTGGAACTTAAATAGCACAGATCTAAATAATTAGTGGGCTTCCCAGGTGGCGCTAGTGGTAAAGAACCTGCCTGCGAATGCAGGAGATGGAAGAGATGCAGGGTTCAATCCCTGCATCAGAAAGATCCCCTGGAGGAGGGCATTTCAACTCACTCCAGTATTCTTGCTTGGAAAATCCCCATAGACAGAGGAGCCTGGCGGGCTACAGTTCATAGGGCCACAAAGAGTCGTGCATGACTGAAGCAATTTAGCATGCACAGAAATAATTAATACAAAAAGCCTCAGCAAATATTAGAAAGTATTTTAACTGACTGATTATAAAAATAAAATATACAAGCTTTGTGAGATCAGACAAAACAGTTCTTAGAGATACATTTATAGCTTTAAAACCAAATGGACAAAAAAAAAAAGACTTAGGTTTCACTTTCAGAAGCTAGAAAAAGAAGAGCAAAATAAACCTAAAGTAAATGATGGGAAGGAAGTAAGAAAGAGGACAGAAATTATAAAAGAGCAGATAAACAGATTTAACAAAGCCAAAATTGGTTATTTGAAAAGATCAACAGAAATAACCCCCAGCTGTACTAACTACTTCCCCCTTCCACCCCCTGCAAAAAGAGAAGACAAACTACCAACATTAGAAATACAAGAAAGGGTATCACTACAAATGTGGAAATTCAAGTCTCTTTCATAATCCTAGCAATCTTTTAAAAATGACAACCTGATTCTAAAATTTATATGGAGGACCTACTGATAGACTACCCAAACTGAAGGAAAAGGAGCTAAAGGACAAGAAGGACTCCTGCTACTTGATTTCAAGACCTATTGTAAAGTTATAGTACTCAAGACTCTATATCAAGATTCTATTATAAGGATCAACAAATAGGTTAATGGAACAGAATAGGAAGGTCAGAAATATAATATTTAATTTTTGACAGAAGTATTAAAGCAGTCTAACAGAGCAAGGAGACTCCGTTGAATTATGCTGGAACAGCTAGATATGTGTAATTAAAAAAAAGACTCAAACATTAGCTTATATACAAAAATTATTTTGAGATGGAGCATAGACCTACATGTAGAAACTAAAACTATAAAGCTTCTCTAGGAGAATATCTTTGTGACTGGTTGATAAGCAAAGATTTTTTTTTTTTAGACAGGAAAATGCAGGCCATAGACTGGGAGATATTCTGTGTAAAGAAGGCATTTATCTAACAAAGGATTGGTATTTGGGATTTAGAAAGGACTCCTGTTGACTGTATAGAGCTTCTCCATCTTTGGCTGCAAAGAATATAATCAATCTGATTTCGGTGTTGACCATCTGGTGATGTCCATGTGTAGAGTCTTCTCTTGTGTTGTTGAGAGAGGGAGTTTGCTATGACCAGTGCATTTTCTTGGCAAAATTCTATTAGTCTTTGCCCTGCTTCATTCTGCATTCCAAGGCCAAATTTGCCTGTAACTCCAGGTGTTTCTTGACTTCCTACTTTTGCATTCCGGTCCCCTATAATGAAAAGGACATCTTTTTTGGGTGTTAGTTCTAAAAGGTCTTGTAGGTCTTCATAGAACCGTTCAATTTCAGCTTCTTCAGCATTACTGGTTGGGGCATAGACTTGGATAACTGTGATATTGAATGGTTTCCCTTGGAAACGAACAGAGATCATTCTGTCATTTTTGAGATTGCATCCAAGTACTGCATTTTGGACTCTCTTGTTGACCATGATGGCTACTCCATTTCTTCTGAGGGATTCCTGCCCGCAATAGTAGATATAATGGTCATCTGATTTAAATTCACCCATTCCAGTCCATTTTAGTTCGCTGATTCCTAGAATGTCGATGTTCACTCTTGCCATCTCTTGTTTGACCACTTCCAATTTGCCTTGATTCATGGACCTGACATTCCAGGTTCCTATGCAATATTGCTCTTTACAGCATCAGATCTTGCTTCTATCACTAGTCACATCCACAACTGGGTATTGTTTTTGCTTTGGCTCCATCCCTTCATTCTTTCTAGAGTTATTTCTCCACTGATCTCCAGTAGCATATTGGGCACCTAATGACCTGGGGAGTTCCTCTTTCTTATCCTATCATTTTGCCTTTTCATACCGTTCATGAGGAAAATTCTGAAAGAGATGAGAATACCAGACCACCTGATCCGCCTCTTGAGAAATCTGTATGCAGGTCAGGAAGCAACAGTTAGAACTGGACATGAAACAACAGACTGGTTCCAAATAGGAAAAGGAGTATGTCAAGGCTGTATATTGTCACCCTGCTTATTTAACTTCTATGTAGAGTACATCATGAGAAACACTGAGCTGGAAGAAGCACAAGCTGCAATCAAGATTGCCGGGAGAAATATCAATAACCTCGGATATGCAGAAGACACCACCCTTATGGCAGAAAGTGAAAGTGGAGAGAGAAAAAGTTGGCTTAAAGCTCAACATTCAGAAAACGAAGAAGATCATGGCATCCGGTTCCATCACTCCATGGGAAATAGATGGGGAAATAGTGGAAACAGTGTCAGACTTTATTTTTCTGGGCTCCAAAATCACTGCAGATGGTGACTGCAGCCATGAAATTAAAAGACACTTACTCCTTGGAAGAAAAGTTATGACCAACCTAGATAGCATATTCAAAAGCAGAGACATTACTTTGCTGACTAGGTCCGTCTAGTCAAGGCTATGGTTTTTCCAGTGGTCATGTATGGATGTGAGACTTGGACTGTGAAGAAGGCTGAGCGCCAAAGAATTGATGCTTTTGAACTGTGGTGTTGGAGAAGACTCTTGAGAGTCCCTTGGACTGTAAGGAGATGCAACCAGTCCATTCTGAAGGAGATCAGCCCTGGGATTTCTTTGGAAGGAATGATGCTAAAGCTGAAGCTCCAGTACTTTGGCCACCTCATGCGAAGAGTTGACTCACTGGAAAAGACTCTGATGCTGGGAGGGATTGGGGGCAGGAGGAGAAGGGGACAACAGAGGATGAGATGGCTGGATGGCATCACGGACTCGATGGACATGAGTCTGAGTGAACTCCGGGAGTTGGTGATGGACAGGAAGGCCTGGCGTGCTGCGATTCATGGGGTCACAAAGAGTCGGACACGACTGAGTGACTGAACTGAACTGAAGGACTCTTGTAAGTCAAGAGTAGAAAAGACCAACAACCCACTAAAAAATGGCAAAAATTTGAAGAGACACTTCACAAAGGACGCTAGATGAATGTCCAGTAAGCACTTGATATTGTGCGCCATCATTAATTATTACTGCACGCATGCTAAGTCGCTTCAGTTGTGTCCGACTCTTTGTGACCCTATGGATTACAGCCCTCCAGGCTCTTCTGTCCATGGGATTCTCCAGGCAAAACTACTGGAGTGGGTTGCCATTTCCTTCTCCAGGGGATCTTCCCTATCCAAAGACTGAACCTATGTCTCTTGCGTCTCCTGTATTGCCAGGTGGATTCTTTACCACTAGCTCCACCTTGTTGTTCAGTTGCTCAGTCGTGTCTGATTCTTTGCAACCTGATAGACTGCAGCACGCCAGGCTTCCCTGTCCATCACCAACTCCTGGAACTTGCTCAAACTCATGTCCATCAAGTCAGTGATGCCATCTAACCAATCTCATCCTCTGTCGTCCCCTTCTCCTTCTGCCTTCAGTCTTTCCCAGCATCAGGGTTTTTTCCAATGAGTCAGCTCTTCACATCAGGTGGCCCAAGTATTGGAGCTTCAGCTTTAGCATCAGGCCTTCCAATGAATATTCAGGGTTGATTTCCTTTAGGATTGACTGGTTTGATCTCCACTGCTGTCCAAGGGACTCTCAAGAATCTTCTCCAGCACCAGTTTGAAGGCATCAGTTCTTCAGTGCTCAGCCTTTTTTATTGTCCAATTCTCACATCCATACATGACTATTGGAAAAACCATAGCTTTGACTATACAGACTTTTGTAAGTAAAGTAGTGTCTCTGCTTTTTAATACTATGTCTAACAATACTGTGTTATTGCTTTTCTTCCAAGGAGCAAGTGTCTTTTAATTTCATGGCTGCAGTCACCATCCACAGTGATTTTGAATCCCAAGAAAATAAAGTTTGTCACAGTTTCCATTGTTTCCCTATCTATTTGCCATGAAGTGGTGGGATTGGATACCATCATCTTCATTTTTTGAATGTTGAGTTTTAAGCCAGCTTTTTCACTTTCCTCTTTCACCTTCATCAAGAGACTCTTTAGTTCCCTCTTCCTCTCTCCTTTGCTTTCTGCCATAAGGGTGGTGTCATTTGCATATCTGAGGTTATAGGTATTTTTCCACTCAATCTTGATTCCAGCTTGTGCTTCATCTAGCTCAGCATTTCACATGATGAACTCTGCATATAAGTTAAATAAGCAGGGTGACAGTATACAGCCTTGATGTACTCCTTTCCCAGTTTTGAACAATCCATTTTTCCATGTCCGGTTCTAACTGTTGCTTCTTGACCTGCATACAGGTTTGCAGGAGGAAGGTAAGGTGGTCTGGTATTCCCATCTCTTTAACAATTTTCCACAGTTTGTTGTGATCTACATAGTCAAAGGCTTTAGCATAGTCAGTGAAGCAGAAGTAGATGTTTCTCTGGAATTCCCTTGCTTTTTCTATGATCCAACAGATGTTGACAATTTGATCTCTGGATACTCTGCCTTTTCTAAATCCAGCTTGTACATCTGGAAGTACATTTGGAAGCTCCATCTGGGAAGCCCTAAAATGGTGTGTTGCCTCCCCATCGGGGACTCAAACCCTGGTCTCCTGCAGGACAGGTGGGGATAATCACCACTATACTAACAAGGATGGCTTAGTTATCAGAGAAATGCAAATTAAAACTACAGTGAGGGGACTTCCCTGGTGGTCCAGTGGTTAAGACTTTACTTTCCAATGCAGGGGGTTCAGGTTTGATCCCTGGTCCAGGAGCAAATTCAATAAAGACTTTTAAAATTATTCACATTAAAAAAAAAAATCTTTAAGAAAAACACCACCACAGTGAGGTATCACTGCACACCCACCATAAAAGCTTAAATGGAAAAGACAAACACCGTCAAATGTTAGCAAAGGTACTGAACCAGTATTAATTTTCCTGTCTTGTTGCTGGGAGTCTAAAGTCATACAGCCACTTTGAAATGAAGGTATGGCAGTTTCACATGAAGCTAAACATATCCCTACAACCCAGCAATTTTGGTTTTAGGTTATTTACCCAAGAGAAATAAAAACATATGTCCAACAGAAAGACTAGTATGAGAATGGTAATAGCATTTTTCTTTATAAAGCCCCAAACTGGAAGCATCCCAGATGTCAATTAACAGGAGCATGGATAAACAAATTGTGGTACATTCATGCAATGAAAAGGAACAAACTACTTATTCATGCAACACCATGAATGAATTTCAGAAACATTATGCCGAGTGAAAGAAGCCTTAGACAAAAGAGTCCATACTGTGTGATTTCATTTATATGAAGTTCTAAAGCAGGCGAAACTCATCTTTGATGGAAAAAAAAAAAGAATACAATGACTGTAGAGGGGAGTTGGGAAGAGGCACAAGGGAACTTTCTGGATGATAATAATATTTTAGATTTTGTTAGAGATTTGGATTACACAGGTGTATGCATTTCTCAAATGCAATGAATTATATACTGTTACTGTGAATGCATTTCTCTTCATGCAAGTCTTCCCTCAAAGGAAACCCCATAAATAAACAGTAAACTTTTGTCGATGATACATATTCTGAAATGCTAGGGAAAGTGCAACTTGCTTTGAAATGCATCCAAAGTCATATGTATATAGATGTTCACTATATAATAATTGCAGTTTCCTATGTTTGTAGTATTTGAAAATAAACTGCTGGGGAAAAAGTGAATACTAGATAATGTCCAACTGCGTTTGTAGCATCATTGTTTGCAGTGGCCCCCAAGTGGAAATAACATCTCTGTCCATCAGCAATAGAGAGGATAAATCAATTGCATTATAATCATTAAAATGGAACAGTGTACAGCAATGAAAAATAAAAGATATATAACTATATGCCCCAATATGATTGAACCTCGCATATACAATGTCAACTGAAAGAAGGCAGATACTAAAGGGCACGCCCATCTTGATAATATACAAAAACAGGCAAAACTAGTCCATGCTGTTCAAAGTCAGGATAGTGACTGCCCTGGGGTGGAGTCACAACTGGAAAAGAACCCAAGGGCAGCTGCTAAATTGCCTGACTTGAGTGCTGGTTATATGGGTGTGTGTGAAAAGTTAGCAAGTAGTAGACATTTATCTCTACATCTATTATTACTTCAATAAAAGAGTTCCAGAAAAAAAATTAATGTTAGACTTCACTGCTCTTTAAACAGGTTCCTCAGCCCCACCCCACCCCTGGGAATTCTTTGCCAACCATTTTCCTCCCGTTTCTCTTCTCCCAGCTCCGGGCCTCTGACATGCCTATCTCCCTCACCTGCTAAGTGAGAACTCAGTGCAGAGGAATTTAGTTCTCAACCTCTACCCTATTCTAGGCTCCAGGATGGAGTCAGCTAGAAAAGGCTCATGAAAGACTTTGCCTAAACTGAAGAGCTGTGCAGCTCCAAGATAAATTCCTTTGCTTCCTGATGGCAACAACAACAAAATTGCTGCAGGCATTCTTTAAAAACAAACTGTCTTCCCTTTCTGCCACCTTTAGTTTATCCCTCTTACTGCCTCCCCCCCACCCCCCCCCCGCTGTTTTTAGAGATTTCTTTTTTTATGTGGACCATTTTAAAGTCTTTATTGAATTTGTTATAATACTGCTGCTGCTTTTTTTTTTTTTTTTAGTGTTTTGATTTTTTTGGCCACAAGGCATATGGGATCTTAACTCTCTGACCAGGGATCAAACCCACACCCCCTGCATTTGAAGGCAAAGTCTTAACCACTGGACCTCCAGGGAATCCCACCCCTCTCTTTCGCTTCAGTTGTGTTGGAATTTTGTGACCCTTTGGACTATAGCCCACCAGGCTCCTCTGTCCATGGGACTCTCCAGGTAAGAATACTGGAGTGGGTTGCCATGCCCTCCTCCAGGGCATCTTCCCGACTCAGGGATCAAACTCACATCTCTTATGCCTCCTGCATTGGCAGACAGATTCTTTACTGCTAGTGCTCCCTGGGAAGCCCTTTTAAAGGGCTGTGAAGCATTGACTTGCCTCAGAGATTGTTCTGTTGTTTCAGCTCAGGGCCAAGATTCCCCTGGCTTAGGTAAGTCAACCCCACCAAAAGTTGGAGGTGAGGTTAGAGGTGTGGGGGAAGGGGTTAAGGGATGACAGGGGGAGGGGAAGAGAAGAGGGCGGTGGGGAGAAGAGTAGGGGACGGAAGCGCCGTGGGGTGAGGATCCAGCGCTGCTCTTCTCACCCTTGTGGATTGGTTGAGAAGTCTAGATGAATGCGCATCTAAACAAAACAAGAAAACTATTCAATTAACATTTCTTCTTTTGCTCGGATGGGTGAATTTCTCTCATCACTTGACAGATCAGAAGCCTCTGCCGGTTGATCTTTCCCTCTTCCTTGAAAGACTCCTCCAGGTGGCATCTTATCTCCCTGCCTGTTCCTTCTTGGACTCCTGCCGACTTTCTCTTCATCTCTTTGACCTCTAAATGTTTGAGCACCCCAGGGCATGGTCCTTACACCCTACCTCTTTAGTTACTTTCACTCTCTGTGACTCCACTCAATTTCGTGGCTTAAAAAAATACTATCCACACCCTAATGACTTCCACATTTGTGTGTCTAGCCAGATCGCTCCCCTGAATGCCAGAACTGTTTATTTAACAGCCTGTTCACCTAGATTTCTAATAGGCATCTGACATTTATCATACCCAGTACCGAGCTCCTGCTTTCCCTCCTCCAAACCTGTTCCTCCCACAGAGAGCTCAGTAAATGGCACCTCCATTCTTCCAGATGCTTGGGCCAGAAACTTGGGTGTCATTCCCGACTCCTCCCTTTTTCTCACCTCCCACCTCCAATCTGTCAGGAAGTCCTGCTGACTTCAGTGCAGAAGACACCCAGTCTCTGACTGCTCTCACCACCTTCGTTCCATTCGAGCCTCCAGCATTCCTCACCTGGATTATCAACAGCCTCCCAACCTTGTCCCCCTTCAGCCTGATCTCAATACAGCAGCCAGGGTGATTCTGTTAGAATGCAAGTCTGCTTGAAATACTCCATCAGCTTCCTGACTCACTCAGAGTGAATGCCAGCATCCTCACCATGGCCTACGAGGCTCCTCACGGCCTGGCCTCCTCTCCTTACTTCTCTTGCCTCACTTCTGACTGCTCTTTGCCTCACTGGTCTTACTCCAGCCACACTGGGCATTCCTTGAACACACTCCTGCCTCTGTGCCTTTGCGCATCCCCTTAACTCTGTTTCAAATGCCCTTCCCTCTCCACGGTTCAGTTTCTTCTCTTGTCTATGAGAGCTTAAGTCTGGTATCACTTTCTCAGTGAGGCCCTAGCCCCCTGCCTAAAATTGTACATTTTCTTATGTCTTCTCTCTCTCCTTTCTCTGCCTCATTTCTCTTGCTGGCACTCCTTGTCATCTTAGACACATGTATTTTTCATGTGTTTATATTTTTAAAATCTATCTTGCCCCACTAGAATGTAAAGTCCATGAAGGCAGGGATTTTTATATGTTTGGTTCACTGCCAAGTCTTCTAGAACAGTGCCTGTCAGGTGTAAGTGTTCAGTATTTGGGAGTTTTTGCTTGTTTAAATACCTATTCATTTATTTATTTAGCTGCATGCAGGATCTTCATTGTGACATGAGGGATCTTAGTTCTACCAGAAACTGAACCCATGCCCTCTGCATTGGAAGGTGGACCACCAGGGAAGTCTACCCCTTCCTTTCCCCTGCCTCCCCCAGTTGTGGCATGTGAACTCTTGGTTGCAGGGTCCTTGCTGTGTCATGTGGGATCTTGTTCCCTGACCAGGAGTGGAATCTGGGCCCCCTGCATTGGGAGTGCAGAGTCTTAGCCACTGGACTGCCAGGGAACTTCCCCTCAGTGTTTGTTGCATGAGTGAATGGTTTCTTCAGAAGGGCCTGAGAGATGCTAACAGGTAAGAGGAAGTCAGTCAGATGAGAGAAGGCCAGAGGGGCCTACAGATACCTGGGAGGGGATGGAATTTTCTTCAGTCTTTGGGGAATGGGGAGTCCTTGGAAAAGTGAGGAGAAAGAACTTTTAGCATAGTGAGTAAGAACTTGTAGAGTTGGCTGCTGTGGGTTCAAATGCTGCCTTGGTCAGTTACTAGATGTGGACAAGCCACCTCAGTTCTCCAGATCTCAGTCTCCATGTCTATAAAACAGAACCATAGCACTGACCTCATAGGTTTGTTGTTGTTTTTTAAATGGGTGGTTTTTTTTTGCTTGTTTTTGTTTTTGGGAACTAATGAAATGACATACAAACAACATTTAGCAAAGGCAGGGTACTTAGGAAGACTTGATTCAAAAATTGCTAGTTATTGTGAAGAGATACCTATAAACTAAGACTTCCTGTTGAAGGCGTTGATGAGTGTTCAAATGGGACAGAGGGATGGAGCTAGTTGGGCTTGACTTTTCAATTCAGGAAGAGTAATCCCTCATGGGTACACAACAGATTCTTCCTCAGAACTCTCAGCCCCTGGCCTCAGTTGGTTGGGTTGAACCTAACTCCTGTCCTGCATTGGCTAAGATGGCCCTGCTTCCAAACAAAAAGGCAATCAGAGTTAGGCGCAAGTGTGGCGTGAGGCCTCTGCTGGGGCCTGAGCAGCTCCCAGACACGTCTGCCTGTTGCTCTGTCGCTGATGCAATCAGAGCAGAGAGAAATGATTCACTTCGACCCCGCCATCCCGCCATCAACCTCAGGATTCCAGCCAAGCGCAGGTTTAGGGGTTGCTTGGCGGATTTTTTTTTTTTTTCCCCCTTCCTGAGTTGAAAGAGTAACTTTGTTTCAAAAAGGTACCTTTTTTATACAGAGAAATTCTGTGGTGAGGGCTTGCTGGGCTTGGTTTGGGGATGAACCACTTTTGCTTATGTCTGGGGAGAGAATGAAATCTAGTGCTCCTGTTTTTTTTTTTTCCTTTTCCCCTCCCACCCAGTAGACAAGCAGAGCTGAAAGATGTCTTTCAGAAAACCTGGAGACGAGAGAGTTGACTCGTAGGTAAAAAGGGTGCCCGTTCAGGAGGCTGCCAGAGAGAAGTGGCTTCTTGTTTGTCAGTGTGGGTTTGTGGTAAGGAGGTCGGTGAAGCCCTCCCCAGAGGACCCGGCACTAAACAGAACAAATGAAACCTCTATTTGTTCTTCTCACCCCTGGATTTAGATGGTGCTTTATGGCCAGGGTTATGGGGATCAACCAAAACCCAGGCTGGTGTTTATTCCTGGGATTGCAGAGACAGATGCCTCTCTGTCCTTCCATTTTCCAGGCCAAGAGGGCAGGAGACACTTTCAGTCAAGCAGCCAGGCAGTGAAGAATTGTTTTCGAGGTGCCCACGGTGTCCCCAACGCTGAGCCTCATAAATATAAATAGAAAAAGTACAGAATTGAAGCTCCAGCCCTCAAGGCACATAAAATCCAGTGAGCAGGAGGAGGCGTGGTGGGCAAAACTGACTCCAAGAAACTGAACTGACAGCAGTTTCGAGGTACGAAGAATTAATCTTAACAGGAAGTATGAAAAAAGGGAGAAGGTGGGAGAAGTCTTCAGAGAGAGACCAGACGCACCATGGTGACAGAAAGCCTCTGTCTTCTGTTCCCTGCTGCAGTCTGGTGCTTAGTATAATGCCTGATACAGAGTGGGGATTCAGTGAATATTAAAGGAAGGAATGTAGAGGGAGGGGGCCGATATTAGGAGGATAAATAGGTGAGGAAGAGGGAGGAGGGCATTCCAGCATGAGGAAAGGCCCTGAGAAATGAGTCGGATGTCTTGGTGAGACTGGTTTAACCACAGTGAAGGGTGTGTAGTGAGGAGTAGTGGGGAATGAGGTTAGATATGGGGCCAGACAGGGGGAGGCTGGAAAGCCAGGCAAAAAAAATGTAGAGGAGATCAACCTTCCTCCATCAAGCTTTTATTGAATATGAATCATTTGCCAGGTGCTGAGGCCAAAGAAAGTGGTAGAGCTCTAAAGATGAATCAAAAGGCATCAGCAGCTGTTGGGGGTGGACAGAATGGCTGCACTTTATTGTAATAATTGTGCACACGAGAGTAGGGAAGAAAGCTTTTGAGGCTCTAATCAGTTTGTTTGGATGCAAGGAACCGAGGCCATGTCCAACTCGCTCAAATTAGTTTTGAGTCTACGGAAAGGTGTACCAGATATCCAAGGCTAGAAAGTAGAGTTCTTGCAAAAGGGAAACCAGAAGGCTCGATCTGGTACATCGGGCTGGTTCTTCTCCCTCCGTTTCCCCTTGCAGCGCCTTCGGGATTGTCTCTGACCTCTACCACTTCCTCCACACACGGCTCCCTGCCCCGCCCTGATTCTCTTTCTAGCTAGGATTTTACTTGGTGCAAGCTTCATACCTTAACACCACAACACCCTCCTGCTCCAGGCCAGCCATCCCCATCCGCTTTCCGAGCCTTTTAGGTCATAACATCAATGGAAGAAAAGCTGATTGGCTCAGCTCAGCCTCCAGATGGGTACCCTGGGTCAGGTGACCCCTCAGAACCAATCAGCTGCAGTCAGGAGGTAAAGCTCGTGACTCAAACATGGCTGCCAAAGCCTACTAAGACCTGCTGCGGCTGCTTCTGCTGCTAAGTCGCTTAAGTTGTGTCCGACTCTGTGCGACCCGATAGACGGCAGCCCACCAGGCTCCCCCGTCCCTGGGATTCTCCAGGCAAGAACACTGGAGTGGGTTGCCATTTCCTTCTCCAGTGCATGAAAGTGAAAAGTGAAAGGGAAGTCGCTCAGTCATGTCCGACCCTCAGCGACCGCATGGACTGCAGCCCACCAGGTTCCTCCGTCCATGGGATTTTCCAGGCAAGAGTACTGGAGTGGGGTGCCATCGCCTTCTCCAACTAAGACCTGCACTTGAAGGTAAATTCCAAAGAAGTGTGAACCAGGAGGCAGTAATAGGTTAAAAGATAGTGGGAGCAAATCAGTTCACTTGGTAGGAGTGGAAAAGAGAGAAGGCTATCACACTTCTAAGCAAGGCCTGAGTTAAAGGTCTGACTTAGAGGAAAAAATAACGCCCCAGTTGTGGATGAAAGCAGCATTTTAAAGCATTTAGGCTGGCTGTGGTCCATAGGACTTTTCCAAAAATCGAGAAACTGAAGGGACCTGGAGAGTCAAGAAAGCTTTGGCTAGTCTAGAATGGAGCCGTGTAGGAACCGGGATTAAAAAACCAAAATGTAGCCTGAAAAAATTTTAAGGGCAAAGTCTGCTTCTCATTTAATTGCTCTAACCCTGGCCTCATAGTTAGGCTCAGGGTAAGAAACTACGCATTTGTTGGACTGAATCGAACTCCCCTAAAACCCAAACAAGGAACACATTGTTATTTGTATTCTGTTTGAGTCAAAGCCAGGACCAGGAACACAAAACAAAAATCAAAATACGATTTTTCTGACTCCTGATTCAGGGCTTGGGTCACTGGAGAAAGACTTGATGAGGAACAAAAATGCAGCAGAAGGAAAGTCTGGGCCAAGGTGCCTGGCAGAGGGCTAGATGAACAGATAGCCTGTGCCCAGTGGCTCAGAGGCAGATCAAAGCTGGCTTCCCCAGCACAGGCAGTAAGCATGGCAGGAATCCGGACCTCTCACCCAGTCCCCCACCCACGCTCACAGATGGAAAGCCACCCCATTAGTGGTCACACCTTTGAACACTGCCAACACATGGGCATTTGTGACAAAAATTTTATAGTCTAGCAGGTAGCTCTTTGCAGATAGGTGGCTGTGATACAAGCAGGTCACGTGATTTCTGGCCTGACTCCCCAGGTTCACAGCACCCTCGGGCAGGTTGCTTAACTGCTTGGCATCTCAGTTTCTTCTCTTTGTAAAACCAGGAATGATTAAATCCTTAATGAGGGTCAATGAGGAGATTAAATGAGAGAATATAGGCAAAGCAGTTAAGTCAGTACCTGGCACAATCATCATCACCATAACTGCTACCAAAAAACTAGACTGCAGAGAAGAGCGTCCCAGGCTGGAGGGCCCCAGAGATCATTTAAACCTGCAGAGAGTGACCTGTTGGTGGCTGTGATTTGGATGTAGTGCTCATCCCTCTTTTCTTCTGGGCTAGATGAATGATTGGTTCGGGAACAGCCATAGCAGTTAAGCAAGACCGATCAGAATTCTTCCCTAGGATTTTTCCAGTTGGATCTTTCAATGATAGAAAAGCAAATACCATCACTACTTCACCACTCCCCCTTTCCCTCCTTAACCGTAAAGATGTGAGCCCAGAGCTCTGTTTCTTCCTTTCCTCCTTTGTATACAGAAGCTGGCCTGAAAGACTAAAGCTGATTTGCAGAGAGCACCTAGGCAAGAGTCGCCTAGCTGGGCAGAGCCCAAGTTTCTGAATCCTATTGACCCTAGATCCAAATCCGTACTCCCACTTGTCTGCAGCCTGATTATAGTGGCCATTAAATTAATCTCTCTTTCCTGCCTGATTTTGCTTTCTGGCTCTCTGCCCATCCCCCACCCCCATTCTCTTTTCCTTCTTAAACTGCATGAGATTACATTTCTGTTACTTGCAACTAGAATTCGTGCTTGAGGGTCAATTCAGGAGGAGAACATCTGAGTTTGTATTTTCTTTTACGTTAGAAAACAACAATACATTAAGTTTCATGGCAAAACAATATAGGTTATTACAGTTTATATTGTTTTTAAATAAAGAACACTCGTGAAGAAAATTGATGGTGATTTGTAGCCACCAAAATGTTTGGATTTGAGTGTAATACTATCTTGGACCATTTGAAAAGGAGCAACCTAGGGCCAATGTTTACAAGTTACATCTATTAAATTTTTGAGTTCTTCTGAAGTTAGAGTGAATTTACGCCATGGGTTGCAAACCTCAGTGCTACAGGAGCCAGGCAGGTATTGTCAGTAAGTGAGGTGCATGGATGGTGAAAGACAAAAGGGAGTCTTGGAGACTGTGGCAAAGTGGTGAGTGCTTGATCTGTGTTAAAAAAGCTGCCACCACTCAGCCCCAGCCCATTGTTTCCATGTAAAAATATGGGAAAAGAGTTGACAGAGCCTCTAGTTTTTAAGAGATTCTGAACATTTGGGATGTTTAATGTGACTAAATTTTGAAATTTAGCTGTGAGTTCAACTTTAAAAAGTGGGCGTGTAGGTAGAATGACCAACTATCCCAGCTTGCCTAGGACTCAGGGATTTCCTGGGGTGTGGAAATTGCTTGTGAACTAGGACAGGTTAGTTAACTTACGCGCAGGCCACACAGAACTCTTGTGAGACCTCTGGCTCACATTTCATGGTGTGAAATGAAATGGTCTCATTTCACCCCAGAAAGATCTAGTGAAGTAATGTGTGATCAGTAAGATTAAGGCCTCTCCCTACTGTTTCCCCTCCATGGCTCTAAAATCTCCTCTCTGCTTGGAGAGGACAGGGCCTCTGGGCAGCCAGGAGATTAAGGAGTTTTCTCCTTAATCCCTCTTCTTTATGTTTAAAGAAAGGCTCCATTTATAATTACATTCCATATAGTGAACTTGGACGTGGTCCACTTGTATGAATGTGGAGATTGAAGGCGCAGAATTGGGAGGTGCCTTGCTCGAAGCGAAATTAACCCCAAGCATCTTACTTGCTGGCTCAGTACCTGTCTTCTCTACTAGGGAAAGGGAAGGAGGCCAGCATTTGCTGACAGTCTTCTGGGTGCCAGGTCCCATGCTGGGTACCCATATTAGCATTCCTAATTCCCAGTGGATTCCTGAGAGAACTGGAGTCCCAGACCCGTACCCTTTCCAGGCCACCACCCTGCCAATCTAGGTGTGCTGGAAGAGTGTTTGGGATTGCCAGGTTGTCACTGCACAAAGGGAGGGATGTGCGACTCCGGGTAGAGTGAAATTAGGGTGAAAAGAGGATCCCTCTGCACAAGGCTCACCAGCTGTCGGGGGCTCTGTCGGTGGGTTACAGGGAAAGACAGGTCCACTCGTCATGAAATCATTCTCTGATGAGATGATGCATGTTAAGTGACCTATAAACTTTTAAGAACATTCCAGACCCACTCAGAAGCATTAGGAATCATTCCCTTTGGGAAAGCTGGTGTTCTTGAGGCAACAGAGCATATACCAGCCGAGTGGGGGAGGGGGCATTAGGATTTCCTCTCAACTGGAGGTCTGAATTCTTGTAAAGGAGCCGGAATTAGAAATACGGTTTGTGTCTCATTAATACCTGGAGCCCTTGTATTTTATATGTGTCTCTGACCTCTAAAGAGGAGCAAAAAGACCTGTATTATATATCACAGTTATCAGAGGAGGTTTTTTCAGATCTGAGTTCAAGTTGCTGCTCTTTCACTTAACCTAATGGGTGATAAGGGTCACAGGCTGCTAAACCTTTATGGCCCTCAGATTCCCCCTCTGAGAATGAGGCTTAACAAGACCAGGACATGGGGCTATCAGAAGGATTAAAACAAAATGATACACACCTTCCATATGACCCAGACATCCCATTCCTATATATGCACCCAAGAGAAAATGATAATGCAGGTTCCCGCATGCTCACACACACACAATTGTATTTGAATGTTTACAGCAGTTCTATTCATAACTGCCCCAAACTGCAAACAATCCAAATGTCCTTCAGTTGATGAATGCATAAACAAACTGTTACATCCATACAATGGAGTAGAACTCCCTGAAAACAAGGAATAAACTACAGTGGACCCTTGATCAGCATGGGTTTGAACTGTACTGGTTCACTTGCATGGCAGTTTTTTCCAATAATAAATACAGTATTACACAGTCTGCCATTGAATCTGAGGGTGTGGAACCATGGATACAGAGGAACCTCAAATATATAGGGTGAACTGTAAGTTATACATGAATTTTCAGCTGGGCAGAGAGTTGCCCCTGTGTTGCCCCAACCCCTGTGTTGTTCAAGAGTCAACTGTATTGATACACACAACATATACAATAATAGTGGGGATGAATCTTAAATGTATTCTAAGTGAAAGAAGGCAGACATAAATGGTTACAGTACTGGATTATTCCATTTATATGACATTCTGGAAAAGGAACAACTATAAGGACAAAAAACATATGAGTGGTTGCTAGGGGCTGGAGAAGTGAAAATCATTCAGTCGTGTCCCAACTCTTTGCGACACCATGATCCCCATGGACTGTACAGTCCATGGAATTCTCCAGGCCGGAATACTGGGCTGGGTCGCCTTTCCTTTCTCCAGGGCATCTTCCCAACCCAGGGATCAAACCCAGGTCTCCCGCATTGCAGGTGGATTCTTTACCTGTTGAGCCACAGGGAAAGCCCCTTGTGGCTCAGGGGCCAGAGATGGGAGTGTGATCGAGTGGCAGAGAGGGTAGGTAGTGAATGACTGCAAAAAGTCGGGAAAGAATTTTTGAAGGAGGGTGAGGAGGTGTTAAAATCTTTAAATATCTTGATGGCAGTAGTGGTTACATGACTGTATACATGACAGTCAAAACTCACAGGACTGTCCACTGAAAAGGGTAAATTCTCCTGTATGTAAGTGATGCCTTGTTATACCTGACTTTTAAAATGGCAAAACAGGGACTTCCCTAGCAGTCCTTCCAATTCAGAGTGTGTGGTTTGGATCCTTGGTTAGGAAGCTAAGATCCTACATGTCTTCTCACCAAAAAACCAAAACATAAAACAGAGGCAATATTGTAACAAATTCAATAAAGACTTCAAAAAAAATCTCCAAACAAAGGAAAAGGGCCTGGCTCAATGCTCCCCAGGAAGAAAATAGCTACAGACTCCTTTGCACAAAAGTGTTAGTAACAATGTGTTCTTCTCTCCAGCATTTTTACTTTTGTAAAAAGAGCCTGCAACTTTTGTAGGAAAAAAAAAAAAAAAAAAAGGGTGGCAGTCTGTGCATGTGTATTTATATTTATTTGTATGTGTGAAAAGATATACAAGAAACTAGTAACAGCAGTGAGGTGACCTTGGGAATGGGATAGGAACTGGGTAGGTGGGTGACCCAATCAGAGAAAGACTCTTAAGTGTAACTGTGTGTGTGTGTTTAAGACATTCACATGGTTAAAAATGTATGTCATTTTATATGCATTTATATAAATGGTATGTAATTTCTGAATTATGTGAGAGTATTACCCATATAAACATTAAATAACAACAACAACAAAATGTTTAAAAGAAGGGGAAGTCTTTAATCCCCAGGCATGACTCTCCTCCAGTGGAATCTGTGAGGGGGTGGCATTCTGTGGCAGTCACATCACATGAGCGTCTGCTTCCTCGGCCTCTGCCCCACCCACCGTGCTAATAGACGGGACTTGGCTTCTTGGGTCGATGGGGCTCTCAAGAGGGAACAGAACTGAGAGCAACGTTGTTCTCCCTCAGGCCTCTCTCCCGCATGTCTCCCAGTGGCAGAAATCTCTTTTTTTCTCTCTCTCACCCCACAGCTGCAGTAGGACTTCACCTTCCCGATTCTTCCTGAAGGAGTGAATTATAGGCCTGAAGTCGTGCTTTGGTCTGCATGTCTGGTGTGAGACTCTTAGATGTTCTCCCAAAGACATACCTTGGGAGAGAGCAAGCAGACCACCTATATTTCAGGAGCCTGAGCCGTTTCAGAACACCTGAAATACAGGGCAGTGGAAAGACACACGCTGATTACTTCTCGGTCTTTTCGGGGGTGGAGGGGGTAGACCTGGCTGAGAGCTCTAGGAAGGGCCAAGCCATGTGGTCTGTCATGTTTGGGAGCACTGACTTGGGCTGAAGTCAGGTCTGACTTTGAATCTCACCTTGGCCTCTTCCTGTGTGTGAGCCTTGACTAAGAATCGCTGTACTTCAGTGTCCTCATTTTTGAGGTGGGAATGCTAACAGTACCAGTGTTGACGGAGGTAGCCATGAGGGTGAGAAATGAGGTGGGGACCACAGGTGAAGGATGAAGGAGGGACGAAGGAGGCACCCTGGGTGCTCACACCCAGATGCCCTTCTCAGCCAGCTCCGCCTGGGCTGCCTCGAGGCCGCGCATGTGGTTTAGGGGGAAAGGGTGACAGACAGAGAGGAGCAGTGAGGTGGAACAATACCAAGAATGAAAGCCGAGCCGCGGGGCTGACTCACTGGCTGACTCATTTCCTTGCCCAGGGATGATGTCTCCACCGAGCTGCTCCTCTCATCCTCACACCCTCTGTTCCCTTTTTGTGGGGAAGACCCCAGGAGGATCGTCCTGCCTTCCTCTGGAGAGCAGGAACAGAGTTCTGGACCTTCTCTGTCATAACCAGGACCAGGGGAGAGGTCAGCTAGCTAGCTACCAGGTCATTTTCCAATCTGCAAAACAATAGTCCCCATTCGACGCAATCTTTTGAAGAAAGGACAGTTTTTGTCTTGGAATGTGTGAGAAATTCTCGATTCTTTGTGCCTTTTTCTAGATTATCACAGGGGTATCTGCACCCTGTGGAATACTTGGAAAGCTCAGAAGAGTGTAAAGAAGATGGAAAAAAAAAAAAAAAATCACCCATAGTCTTATCATTTAGATTCAGTCTTGATGGTGAATTTGGTATTTTTCCATTCAGTTTTTTTTCTCAGATTCTACAGTCAAGTTTATGCTGTTTATATTTGAGACAGCACTATTCAAAAGATATGTGACCATTTTGGTAGCCTCATTCATTAAAGAAAAATGTAAATAAACAGGTAAATCAACTTTAATAATTATTAAACCCAGTAGATCTACCTTTTTGATATAAAATCAATATATAAAATTGAAAATAATTTAATAACTTAAAATTAATTAAATTTTAATTTAAAATTTAATAATTTCATCAACTTTCTAATGAAAGATTTTACCTTCTTTTTAACTCTTTGGAATCTTTTTTGGGAGAATGCCTCAGCAGTCCAGTGGTTAGGACTCCACACTTCCACTGCAGGGAACATGGATTCAGTCTCTGGTTGGGGAAGTTTCTGCTTGTTGAGTGGCATGGCAAAAAATAAAAATAAAAAATAAAAATGAAATCTTAATTATTCTCCTTCACTATAGCACATCTCAATTCAGGCCAGCCAGGTTCCAAGCATTCAGTGGACACGTGGGGCTAGTGGCAACACTGTTGATCAGCCCAGCTCTGTACAGTTTCTGTCTTGCCTTAGTTATCGCTTAAATTGTGTCCTAAGTGTTTCTTCATATCATAAAATATATTTTTGAAGGAAAAGAAAACTTTTAAGAGTTTAAGCAACATATATTGGCAATAGATTGCTTTCTCTTTTGTTTTTGTTTTGTTTCTCTTCACCCAGGCACAATGTATGTTAGCCATTTGATACAATTATCTCCAGACTCTTTTCTCCTAAGTATTCATATTGAGCAGAAATTGGACACATATGATACGTGCTGTTATATAACTGTTCTTTTCACTCAAGGATACATTGTGAACATACAAACAATAATGATGACAGTGTCACCTTTGAGCCTCTGAAGAGAGCCAAGCAGGTTCAAACACCTGTGCTCATCTTCTCAGGGGGAGGGGGATCACTTGCATTCCATTTCTCAAAAGTGATTTTCATTACTGCAAAGTTGGGATTCCACCCAGATCATCTGATTTTATCTCTGGAGCCTTTCATTTGGACCATATGGTCTTCTGTAGGAAGGCATGCAGGGGATCCAAGATATGCCAAAGAAATATTTACAAATTAACTTTTGCAGTAGGATTCTCAATAAATCAGAGCTGTCTCTACCCTTGGGTTTGCCTAACGACCTCTGCAATTACCCAGGTAAATCCTCTCCGCCTCCCCTCCCCACCCCGGGCTGTCATCTGCTTGTGGGATACCCTTCTGCTTGCATGTTTCTCCTCCTCTGTAACTTGCAAGGAAGGGAATCCTGAGAGTCTCTCTAAGTCAGAGTTTCTCAACTTCATCACTGTTGACATTCAAGTCAGATAATTCTTTGCTTGGGGAGGGAGGGGAATGTGCAGCTGTCCTCTGCACTATAGGTTGTTTAGGGCACCCCTGACCTCTGCCCACTGGATGCCAGTGGCACTTCCCTCCAAGCTGTGACAAACCATTCCTTCTAGATGCCGTCGGGGTGAGGGGGCGGGGGAAACATTGCCTCTGTTTGAGAACCACTGCTCTAAGTATTATTAGATGAAGGAGTCTTTGCTAACCCAAGTCATTTGATGTGACCCTGAGATGAGGTAGGACGATTACTTCCTATAGAGACTGTTGTCCTCCCTAAGATAGGAAACTTTTTCCTCCGCCAGTGAGTCTCCAGTATCTGCATCTAATAAGCACTTCATAAATGTGTGCACAATGAAAGATGCTGGTGATTTGTTGTTGCACTTTATGTTAGGTTTTTCAAGATTGAACTAAATACACCCAATACATGTCCTCAGTGATAGTCCTTTTTACAGATCCATTCCTCCTGGAGTTCTGTGCCTTTCAGATTCTGATATTCAATCTGTTATTTTCCTATGCCAAAGAGAATAATATGCAGTCTTAGCATTTACATTTCTGACTATCACATTACATTTGGACTGTGCATGTATGTCCTAAGCTATACTGACAAATATTTCTATGAGGCAAAGGGAAGATGAATTTTAGCATTAGCATCATATGCCATCTTTTGAGCATACTGTGATCAACTGTTTTTCTAATTTAGGGTATTTAGATTGTTTCAGATTTTTTCCTATTTTAAATAACACTGCAGGGAACATCTTTGTGTATATATCTCTGCTGTGCACTTTTTAAATAAAAAATTCAAAAGAACAAACCTCTTCCTGCTCAACATATAGTCTCCTTGGCTGAATTTTTTACCTGAAAACTCCTTCCCTGATTCAGGAAACAAACCTCCAAAATGAACTAAACTAGTAAGATTATATTAAATTCAGCTCAAGTTGGCTTCCCTCTTTATGACTACAACTAGAATAGTGGCTTTGGACACAACCTCATTGTCTCTCACTCCAATTCTTTGAGCTTCAGTGTCCTCATCCATTAAGTGGGAGTAATAGTAGTACCAACTTCATGGCGTAGCTGAGGTGAGGTGTGCAAAGTTCTTGGCACCTATTAAAACCAATTTTAAAAGTGTTAAGTATTAAAAATGTTAATGGTAGAATCTAGGTGGTGGGTATATATATTCCCTATATATTAATAATGATTTCAACTTGTCTATGTGTTTGAAAGTTTTCATAATAAAATATTGAGAAGGGGTAACTTTGTAGATTAATGTTAGTTGATCTCAGAATTGTTTACTACAAAGAGAATGGAGCAAATCTTAGAAAAAGTCAGGCACAAGGTAAGCACATTATGCCAAATTTGAAATGTGTAATCTTCCTTGGGTATCATACCCAATGTATTTAGATCTTCGTTGAGTAGATAAGTGTGAGCAGAGCTTGTGAGTGCTGGAAAGGACTGTTGGTTATTTTACCATCTGGTCTCAGAATATAAACCACAATGTGGGAATAGCATATGCTGTAGAAATGGTTTAGTTTTTTTTTAAGTTTAGGAGATTTAAAAAAAAATATATATATAGTTTGTTTGCAAAGTTACTTTAAAACATTTAGAAAAAACACATGGTTCCAAGTTGAATGCCTCTGAATTGCAGTCCTTTTTAAGCTGCTTAGTGGTTGTGTGATGTTTAGTGGAGTCACCTCTCCTCCTTGGGTCTCAGTTTCCTCCCCTGTGAAATGGGGATGATAGTAGTACATTAATCACAGAGAGATGGGAGGATGAAATAAGAGTGCATAAAAGTGTGTGATGCTGGACTCGGCACAGGGTGAAGGTTAATACCAGTGTAGTTTCTTCGGTTCTAAGGGTCAATGTTTATACATTGTTTGGGCAGTGAATTATACAGAATGCTGCTCTGATAATGTAACCAAAGGTGATTTTGCTGTTGGGAAGGTCACACAGGGCTCAGGAACTGCCCATAGGCGAACTGCCCACAGGCGAGCGTTGAAAAACTCAGCATATTGTTGTTCCGATTTCCTCCTATTCAGAGGCCCTGCACGTGGTGACTGGCTTTATGATTTCACTGAGATCCCTCCCAGAAATTTCACTTTGACCTTAAATGTGTGAAAATTCCATTCTTGGCAGGCAGAGCACACTGCTTTGGGGAAGAGAGCTGAACCTATTTTGTGTTTTGAATCTTTTGCTACTGGTTAATATTGGAGGACCCAAAACGTGAGCCCATGATGGGCAGAATATGGGCTGGCTAATAACCTGTTATGAAATGCCATGCCCCTGTGTTTCCTGATATTTACAGGATACGCCCCTCTTTATACGCTTCACCACGGGCAACGCAAAACACATTGAAAATTACACTCATTATTTTCTATAAAAATCATGGCCATGGCCAGCATCACCATCCTCTTGGCATAGGAGAGAGGAGGATAAGCCTTCATGTCAAGGAAACGAGGTCTCTGCCCCACAGGCAGATACAGCCCTTGCCAGAGTGCATGACAGAGTATATAGTGGGGCTTCCCTTGTGCAGTGCACGGCCTTGTGGACCCTGGGAACAGCATGGAGTTAGGTAGAATCTGCTTTGAATTTAGTCCCAGATATTTACTAGCTGTTGGAGAAGACTCTTGAGAGTCCCTTGGACTACAAGGAAATCAAACTCGTCAATCCTAGAGGAAATCAGTCCTGAATATTCACTGGAAGGACTGATGCTGAACCTCTAATACTTTGGCCACCTGATGCAAAGAACTGACTTTATTGGAAAAGACCCTGATGCTGGGAAAGATTGAAGGCTGGAGAAGGGGACGACAGAGCATGAGATGGTTGGATGGCATCACTGACTCAATGGACATGGGTTTGAACAAGCCCCAGGAGTTGGTGATGGACAGGGAAGCCTGGTGTGCTGCAGTCCATGGGGTCACAAAGAGTTGGACACGACTGAGCAACTGAACTGTCTGATTGTGACCCTGACCCAGTTACTTAACCTCCTGAGCCTCAGTTTCCTCATTTGATTGTGATTTCATACGATTGTTTGAAGGCTTAAATGAGATAGACTATTTAAATACTGTATGTGTGTGTTTCAGTTCAGTCTAGTCACTCAGTCATGTCTGACTCTTTGAATAAACATAAAAGAAAATGCCTGGAAAGAGACACAGGGAGCTGTTAAAAGTGGTTAGAATTTAAGGGCAGAATTACAAGGCCTATTTTGTTGTACATATTATATTTTTATTTAATTGAAGTATAGTTAAAAAAAGTATAGTTGATCTACAATGTTATGTTAATTTCCACTGTGCAGCAAAGTGATTCAGTTTATATATATATATATATATATATATATATATATATGCTGCTGCTAAGTCGCTTCAGTCGTGTCCGACTCTGTATGACCCCATAGACGGCAGCCCACTAGGCTCCTCTGTCTCTGGGATTCTCCAGGCAAGAATACTGGAGTGGGTTGCCATTTCCTTCTCCAATGCGTGAAAGTGAAGTCGCTCAGTCGTGTCCGACTCTCAGCAACCCCATGGACTGCAGCCCACCAGGCTCCTCCATCCATGGGATTTTCCAGGCAAGAGTACTGGAGTGGGGTGCTATTGCCTTCTCCGATATATATATATATATATATATTCTTTTTAAAAAAATATTCCCTTCCATTGTGGCTTATATTGAATATAGTTCTCTGTGCTGTACAGTAGGACCTTGTTGTTTACCCAATCTGTATATAAAAGTTTACCCAAACTTCCTACTCCATCCCTCTCCCAAGCCTCTCCCCCTTGGCAACCACAAGTCTGTTCTCTGTGTCCGTGATTGTTTGTTTCACAAGTATTCATTTGTGTTATATTTTAGATTCCCCATATAAGGGGTATCATATGGTATTAGTCTTTTTCTGTCTGACTGACTTCATTTAATGTGATAATACCTAATTACATCCATGTTGCTGCAAATGGCATTATTGGATTCTTTTTAATGGCTGAGTAGTATTCCTTTGCATAAATGTACCACATCTTCTTAATCCACTCATCTGTCAAAGGACAGGTTGTTTCCATGTCTTGGCTATTGTGAATAGTGGTGCTATGAACAGAGGGGTGCATGTATCTTTGAATGGTGGCTTTTGTCTGGGTATTTTCCTACAAATGAGATTGCTAGATTGTATGGTAATTCTATTTTCTTTCTGAGGAAACTCCATACTGTTTTTCATAGTGGCTATACCAACTTACATTCCCACCAACAGTGTAGAAGACTCTACAAGGTCTCCTTTTGGTTTGTATTTGAACATTTCTGTTTTGTTTGAACTCGTTTTAATGCACCTTTAAAAATAATATTATTCGGGAATTATTTAAGATTTACAGAAAACACGCAAAAATAGTGCTGAGATTCTTTATCCTCCTTATCTGCTTACCCCTACTGTAAACATCTTTGGATGTTTGGAATATTTGTCAAAACAAAGAAACCAGTATGGTAAATTACTACTATTAATCTTCAGACTTTATTTGGACTTCACTGGCTCTCCTCTAGTATCCCTTTCCTGTTCCAGGATCTCTCAGACCCACATTGCATTAAGCTGGGTCACTTTTTAGTTTATGTATCTATATGTTCCCGTATATTTGGGAATGTATATATGTATTTCCATACATTCCTGTGTGTGTGTGTGTGGGTGTATATATATATATTTCACCCAAATACAGGTAAAAGAAGAGATCAAGAGGATTGAGAATGCCTCTGTCATAAACAGCTGTGCAACTGTGAGTCAGATGCTTCCCCTCTCTGAGCCTTGGTTTTCTCATGTATAGTATCAATGGGTAGGGCAAAAGATCGCTAAGCTCCCTCTCTTAAGTCCAAGGTACCACTCTTTTTCAGGGGAGAAAAAAATTAGAAGTTAAAGTGGGATGCAAAGGTGCTTTCAAAACACAATTGTCAACATGTTAAAATAGATGCCTCAGTTCCACGGAGTCCCTTTTGGCCTCATTAAGAAAAGGAACAAAGATCTGATCACATCTTCCAACCAGGGACTCCCAATTCCTGCAGTCACTGGGGATGGAGGTATTAGGTGATCTAACAGGTCTTTTCCATTTCCCTCTACTCAGTTGTATTTTTGTTGTCAAGGCTCTAAATGGAGGGAGCCTTGTTCAAATTCTGAGGGAGAGAGATTCTGTTCAGATTCTTAGAGGAATATAAAACATGGTAAATCCTGGATTCTCTTTTTGCTTTATTATTTATGATCTCCAGACCTCTTGTGAGGAGGACAGTGCCTATAGCTGGGCTCCATTTTTTTTTTTTTTAAACCAGTTGGTTTAGTCTTTTTTTTTTTTAAGGGTTTTTTTTTTTTTTTAATGTGGACCATTTTTAAAGTCTGTATTGAATTTATTACAATACTGCTTCTGTGTTACGTTTTGGTTTTGTGACCACGAGGCCTGTGGGATCTTAGCTCCCCAACCAGGGATCGAACTTGCACCCCCTGCATTGGAACGTGAAGTCCTAACCAGCGGACCACTAGGGAAGCCCCCTAGCTGGTTTAGTCTCAGGTTCATGGCAGTCTGCCCGAGATATGCCAGTGGAACCAGCTTGAGATGATAGAAGTCACATCTGATGTCCTTGCCACAGACCACTGGCATGAACTTATTTATTCAGAATTGTGCCCATGGCAGACAGGTGCTGTCCATTTGGTGAAGAGAGCAGGCCATATTGTCACATGATCAGGGAAGCTTTCCTCATCTTAAAGGTGAGGTCAGGCCCCTGGTAAGTACATTCAAAACATTTGGTTTATGAATTTTTATATAAATGTATTTCCCACAGTTTTCTGCAGCTTAGCTCTTGGATTCGCTCTGGTTTTGACATCTGTCTCCTTGGATCTAGTGCCTTCCTTTTATCTGCTGCATAATGCTTCATGGTATGACCATTTTAGGTTTTATCAGCCATTCTCCTACTGCTGAATATTTCCATTGTTTCTAGCTTTTTATTTTCATTTTGTTACAAACAATACTACAATCAACATCTCCTTGGTTGCTCTCAAGAGTAGAATTGCTGAGGTATAGAAGATGCTAATGCTGCTGCCTAGTCACTTCAGTCGTGTCTGACTCTGTGCTACCCTATAGACTTCAGCCCACCGGTCTCCTCTGTCCATGGGATTCTTTAGGCAAGAATACTGAAGTGGGTTGCTTTGCCTTCCTCCAGGGGATCTTCCTGACCCAGGGGTTGAACCCAGATCTCCTGCATTGCAGGCAGATTCTTTACCACTGATCCAGTAGGGAAGCCTGATACAGAGAATACCTAATTTTAATTTCACTGGTTCCTGCCAAAATTATGCCCTAATTTCTTCATCTGTAAAATGAGAGGGTTTCAGTGATTTCTAAGGTTTCTTTCCGCCAGCTCGTAAAACACAATCATCCTGAGACAATAGAGGGGAGAGGCTGACTTTAAATTCTTGGCAGTGATCTCAGATATACTGTGCTCAGTCAGATGCAGTGGAAACAGATAATATCCAGGGTCATGTGTTCCCTGTTGTTCCCTCTCTAGGTCCCTGGGAAGCAAAAACTCCACAAAACACCAGATCAGATTTTCTTTTAATCCTCTAAGTAATAAAGTGGATAAAAGTTTCTGACAGTGGAAAACTCCAGTTATTCAATTACATTAAAATAAATCTGTCAGTAGACTTGGAAAAGCAAGCGCTGCTTGCTCAGATCATTAAAAGTAAAAAGGTTTCCATGCTATGAACAGTTTTCCTAACTTCCGCCACTTGATTGTGATTTAGGGTCATTTTACCTGCTTACGCCTCCTGTTACCCAACTGTTAATATCAATCCAGTGAATGATAAAACAATTTGTAAGGGAACCCTATCTAATTCCAATAAATACCTCACTTCTATTTATCTTGAATGTGTCCATTGTCTCCGGGCAGGAACCACAATTCAGGATATCAGAATACCCACATGTGCAGGCAAATATATATTATATTCTTTAGAAATTAAAGATTCAATAGACATTGACATCATGTCCATGACTCATGTCCTCATGACTCCGAGCTCATTGAGAAGGCTTTCACCTGTTGATCTGAGTTAGGAATAGTATTAACACAGTATGGGCTTTTCCTATTTAATTGTAGCTACTCAGTCCTTGGGATTATATTAATAAGAATGTATATAAAAATCATAAGATGATTGTTCAGTGTTGATTTTATATGGAAATTACCTCCAGATATTAGGATCATGTCTGCTAGAAATAAAACTTTAGAACAGGACAAAAATGATGTGGTAATTTCCCTTCCAGTATAGATGTGCTTATTACAAAAGTTTGGAAATTATGATAGAAAAGCAGAAGGAAGAATGAAAGGATGATCACTATTACTATTTTGGTGTAGTTCCTTCCCATTTTGCTTTAGAAATCCTTTTATATTTTGAGACATTTCAAAAATACGGAAAAATGCAGAGTAACAAAATAAAAACCAGATCTATGTTCTCACTGCTGATTCAGGAATAACCATTAACATTTTTTAATGTTTGCTACCAATCTTTGTTTTGTTTGTTTGTTTAAAGAAAAAAGAAACACTGAAGATAAAGCTAAAGGCTGATTTAACCACCATCATGAGGTATCATGAGGTTGGGATTTTCCCTTCCAGTTTATTTTTGAATATGTGTGTGTATACATACAGAAATACATACATAAACTTTATATGAACAATATATGGTATTCTTCTGAGTAGTTTTTTTAAATGTATTCCTATTTAAAGGTTATAAAAATTGATGACATATAGTGTTGTTTTGAGGTATCAGTACTGGTACTGATACCATAGTTCTGCATCTTCACATCCACCTTGAGGTGTGGGAATCCTGAGCAGGATAGGAGAATAAAACCTTAGTTCCCTCATCTGCAAAATGGACACAGTAATAGTACCTGCCTCAGAGTGGATGATTGATGAAAGTTAACAATAATAGGAATATCGAGAACTCACCCTGTGCCTGGCACACGTGCTCCCAGCCATTTCTCCCCAGCACTGAGAGCCCTCCAGCTATTGAATGAGGTTCCATTCCAACTACTGTGTGACCTTCAGCCACATACCTGACCCCTTTGAACCTCACTTTTCTCATATAACACAGATCATCATAATACGTATCTCTAGGTTGTTGTGACAAGGACATGAGATAATAATGTGCCTTGCGTGGGACCTCCAGTGTTGCAAACACTAAGGAACTGACAGCTGTTATTATTATCTCTTTATTCTTTAAAATGAAAACATTTTAAAGTTGAATATGATTGATTTACAGTGTTGCATTAGTTTCAGATGTACAACATAATCAGTCAGTTATACATATACAGATATCCACTCTTTTTTGGATTCTTTTCCCATATAAGCATTATGGAATATTTGAGTAGAGTTCCCTATGCTACATAGTAGGTTCTCACTTACTAGTGAGAAAACCACCTGTTTCATACATAGTCCTGTGGATGTCAATTCCAACCTTCCAGTTTCTCCCTCTGCCCTTCTTGCCCCCTGGTGACCATTAGTTCCTTTTCTGCAGCTGTAACTCTGTTTCTGTTTTGCATGTAAGTTCATTTGGACCCTTTTTTAAGATTCCACATATAAGCAATATCATATGATATTTGTCTTTATCTGAGTTTAGTTCATTCAGTATGACAATCTCCAGGTCCATCCATGTTGCTACAGATGGCATTAGCTCATTCTATTCTTATTATTGCTATCTCCTTATCCTTTAAAACGAAAGCTTGATCCTGCTTAATCAGTCTTAATGGCTGAAAGTAAATCCATGGAAAAAATGTTCTGTGGTCAAAAGAGTTTGGGAAACCCTGTCTATTCTAGCTAGCCCTTGATTCACAGTGCACAGTAAGATATCAAAAGTGAAGAAGTTAAAAAAAAAAAAGTCCAAAGTAAAAAGAATTTTAACCCAACATTTCCCACACATTTGATCATAAAACTCTCTTGTTCCATTTACATCTATAAACATCCCAAAAAAGTATGTCCTGTGTGGAACACATTTTAAGTATTAGTTTAAGATATGACTCCCCCATATTACATAGAAGCATCTGAATTGGGGGCCTTCTTTTTGTGTCCACTCAAGAAAACTTAATTCACTCAAGGAAGTTTAGTTGGCTACTCCAAAAAATCTGTGATAAAAGAATACTGGCGTAAATTAGAATATGTGTTGACAACCATGTACTAATTCTCAGATTCTCAGAAAGTTCTGAGAGCCTTACAGATTATTGATCCTGTAACAAAGAGCTTTCTTTAGTTATTTTAGAGGCAGTTGTCCATTCATATATTGGACAGAGTTTTGTTACCTAGGAGCAAATCTCTAATGGATGGAAACCCACTTTACCCAAGACTTGGCTTTTAAGTCTAAGGTCATTCAGATGTTCTTGAAACACCATAAAAGACCAGGCAAAGACCAGCTATGGATAGGGAGGAGGAAATATTTGCAACACACATAATCAACAACAAGTTGGTATCCAGAATATATGAAAGACTATAACAGAAGACATGCCACCCGAATGAAAAAGAGAGTGACAAAGGAAATAAACAGAAGAGGACATTTATTAGTCAGTAAATATCTGAAAAGATGCTCAAACTCAATAATAAGAAAATGCAAATTTGAACAACGAGATAAATATATGTAGTAAAAGTCCATAACCAAGCGGGGGATGACACACTCCAACTTCAGAATACTGGCTACTGTAGTGGTAGAAAAAGGTAAAAAAGGATGAGAAAGACTTCTACATTATGTATAATGTCTCCTGTCTTTCTAAAAATTATGAAGAAATATAGGGAAAAGTTGAATTTGTTACATCTGGGTGACGGATATATGGCATCTATTTCCTGCACATTTGAAATATTTCCTATTTTAAAATAAACAAGAGGAAAGACTTCACTTTGATTACATGAATGTCAAACTTTGTAAGACATCACTTCATAAAAATATTTTCTTCAAGTATTATTTTTATTTCTTGTCTTTCATTTATTGATTTTGCACTTTGAGCAAGACCTGTCTGGAATAGTTTATACACTGTAAACCCCAGAGATGTTGGTTATTGTAGTTTAATTATCCTCTTAGGGTCTAGAGTCTAGGCATTTAGGCTTGGCTTAATAGCTGTTGGCTTTTGCCTTTTTTTAATTAAAAAACTAAGCATGGATTTAGATGTACTTGACAATAATATTTAGGTGTATCAGTTAGGTCTCAACAAGATTGCAAGGGACAGAAAAATCATTTCAAACAGGCTCACAATGGACTTTTGTTTGGTTGTGTAAGTGAAAAACTCTGGGTTGCAGGAGAGAGCTGGTCAGGCTTCAACACCAGTGGATCCAGGGTCTAAAATGATGACATCTATTCTCACTTTCTAGTTTTTTTAATATTACAAATAATATTGCAATAAGCATGTTATTGGTTGCTTACATACATGTGCATATACATGTGCAACCTAGATAGATATTCAAAAGCAGAGACATTACTTTGCCAACAAAGGTCCGTCTAGTCAAGTCTATGATTTTTCCAGTGGTCATGTATGGATGTGAGAGTTGGACTGAGAAAGAAAGCTGAGTGCTGAAGAATTGATGCTTTTGAACTGTGGTGTTGGAGAAGACTCTTGAGAGTCCCTTGGACTGCAGGGAGATGGAACCAGTCCATTCTGAAGGAGATCAGCTCTGGGATTTCTTTGGAGGCAATGATGCTGAAGCTGAAACTCCAGTACTTTGGCCACCTCATTCGAAGAGTTGACTCATTGGAAAAGACTCTGATGCTGGGAGGGATTGGGGGCAGGAGGAGAAGGGGGCGACAGAGGATGAGATGGCTGGATGGCATCACCGACTGGATGGACATGAGTTTGAGTGAACTCCAGGAGTTGGTGATGGACAGGGAGGCCTGGCGTGCTGCAGTTCATGGGGTTGCAAAGAGTTGGACATGACTGAGCGACTGAACTGAACTGAACTGATACATGAGTGAAAGTTTATCAGATCTAGAGGGGAAATTGCTAAATTAACAGTATAGAGATGTCTTACTTTCCAAACATTGTTGCCAAATTTCTACACGAAGTTAGGGATTTGTTCATTTGTTTATGTTTTGTTTTGTTAGTTTATATTTCCACTAGGACCTGCAGTGTAGGAAAGTTCTCATTTACTTTTTGTCTGATTATATTTTGAATTTTAAGGTCCCTACATGTTTCTACTCTTTAGCCAGGCGTGTAAGATCAACATCATAAATCATGTTGATTGTATGTACGCTTGATATGATGTGATGAAAGTGGCATTTTAACTCTGTGGTCTTCCTTTAAGAAATTCATTGCCTCAGTATAATCACACGAATAATATCAGACAAATTTGAATAGAGGAGTATCCTACACTATATCTGTGCAGCATTCCTCAAAACTGTCAAGGTTATCAAAAACAAGGAAAATCTGAGAAAATGTCACAGCCAAGAGAATTCTAAGGAGACATGAGGACCACATGTGAAGGTCCTGGATGAGTGATCCTGGAACACAAAAGGAGTGATAGGTAAACTAAGAAAATCTGGGACTTTAATGAATAATGATGTGTCATTAATTGTAACAAATGTACCACATGTATCAACATACAGGGAACCTGGTCATGAGGTACATGGAAACTCTGTTTTCTCAGATTTTCTGTAAATCTAAAGCCATTTCAGAATGTAATGTCTATTAATTTTTTGTACTCCTAAAGGTATTTAATTGTTATTTTAATTTTCATTCCTCTCGTTACTGGTAAGGTTGAGCATCTTCTCATATATTTATTGATTATCCAGGATTCTCTTTGATGAATTTCTTGTTTACATCCTTTGGCTATTTTTTAAAATGTGCTATTCCATGGACAGAGAACCGTGGTGAGTTACAGTTCGTGGGGTTGCAAAGAGTCGGACACGACTGAGTGTGTGACACTGATTAACACACACATTTGTTTTCTTTAAATGATTTGCTGGAATTTATATATATTCAGTGTATTAATCTTTTGTTGGGTCATCTATTAATTTTTGTTGTGTTGAGTTGTAAATATCTTCAGTTAGTAAACATCCTTTGATACATTCTATGGTATATTATGGTCTGGGTAGATATTTAAAATGTTAATAGCATCAGATGCTTCTGTTTATTTTCGTACCTTTGAGTCTTGTGTAGAAAATCTTTCCCTATTTTGATGTCACAAAGATATTACTTGTTCTCTTCCAATAATTTTTGCAAGTTACTTTTTTACCTTAAAACTTTTAAATTCCCTTGGAATTTCTTTTTATCTAATATAAGGTAGGAAACAAATTTATTTTGTTTTTTTTGTGTGTAAGTACCTAATTGTTCCAGCATCATTTATTGGGTTTTTAATCTCTTACCACTGATTTATAATGTGATTTCTATTTTATGCCAAGTTTCCATATGTATTTAAGCTGTTTCTGGGCCTTTGCCCCTTTAATCTGTTTGTCTGTCCTTAAACCAGTCTCAAATTGTTTTCTTTTTTAATATGGCTTTATGATGAATTTTTCTTATCTGGGTAAGTCGAGTTCCCTCCTCCATATTTTTTCACCTCAAAATCATCTTGGCTATTTTGGGCATTATGTTCTTTCATGTGAAATTTAAGATCAGTTTATCAAGAGCCATAAAATGTCCTTTTGGAATTTTGATTATTATGATGAATTTCTAGACTGACATGATAAACTAATGAATTTACAGGCTAATTTTGAGTCCTTCTATTCACCAACAACGTATAGTCTCTGTTTACCTAAGTCATTTTTTATATCCTTCAATAATATTTTGTAAATTTCTCCTTAAAGGTCTTGTCCATCTTTTGTCTGTTTTTTCATGGATATTTCATAGTTTTCGTTGCTCTTATTGTATTTTTTGTCATTACCAAAGCTTTTGATTCTTGGATATTGTTTTTACTAGCAAGTTGCTGAACTGTTTGAATGTTTTTCTTGGACTTCCTACATTAAAAAACCATTTCAACTGCAAATAGCAAAGATTTTTCTGTATTATTTTTGAATCTTTATTCTTCTTATTTTTTTCTTATTTCATTGGTTAGGACTTCTAGAACAATGTTGAATAGTAGCACAGAGAGGAAAGCCTGTCTTGTTTCTTACTTTAATGAAATGTTTGTAATTTTTCAGCACTAACCATGGTGTTTGCTGTAAATTTGCTGTAGATTTTTGGTATATAGTTATCTCTCATTATCTGTTTTATTCTTCTTACAGTGATAGGACCCCAGATTTTTAGCTGATCAAATAGCTACACAAAATGCGTACTATATTTCTCAGCCTCCATTGCAGTTAGAAGATATGGTCCTCTCTAAGCTTCAGCCAAGAATGTATGATCGAGGTGGTCCATATCCTTAAAGGGAAGGGGAAATGCTCCCTCCTTTCCCCTTTCTCCTCCTTTCTGTTGACAGCTTAACCTTTTTCTCTTTTTAAAAGTATATGAGCTTCTAAAATTAGTTAACTAATTTTTTTGGCTGTGAGGCATGCAAGATCTTAGCTCCCCAACCAGGGATCAAACCCACACCCCTGCAGTAGAAACTCGCAGTCTTAGACACTGGACCACCAGGGAATTCCCAGGTTTATCTTCTTGATAGCTGATCTTTTGATGATCATGGAGCTGTCATGCTAGCCAGAATTGCCCATATTCACATGAGTAAGAAATAAATTCTTGTTTCACCCACTGTTTTTGTTTTGTCATTTGCAGGTAAACTTAATTAAACATCTATTGGATAAAAGAAATTCCTTTTTATTCCTAGTTTGCTTGGAGTTTTTATTGTTTGTTGCTTTTTTCGTTTTTGCATCATGACTCAGTAATAAATATTACATGGTGTTTTTTCCTACATTGATTGAGATGAACATAAGTTTGTCTCCTTTAAAATATTCTTTCCATCTCACCTATAACATTTATTTATCTTGTGACTTGTTTCAAACCAGGGTAGGAAGATTGATTTTATTATTCTAGAACATAGAGTAGAAATATATTTTCTGCCTAATTATAAATATTTTGTAAGTTGGATAAGAATAAACTGATTAAGGGACATAGAACTCTAAGAACTGTTAACTTGAGATACGTTTCTTTAAATCAATTTGCCCATGTGATTATAAACTTTAAGAAATAGAAAAGAAAAAGATAAGACAAAGAGGAAATACTTTATTCTTTATACATTTAAAATTTTATTTGAAATGATGTAATATGATCAAGGGGAATTTTAAAAAGAAAAATCTGTAAAGCTGCCATCTAGGTGCAAATATTCTTATTGTTGCTTACTATCTTTCAGCCCTTGTCCATATACTCTTGTTTTTTTGCGCTTATGATTGTAGTATAGAGACACTTTTACTGAACAATAACAATAAAAGTTCATAGAATAAAGGTTCCTTCCCACTTGAGTCACAGAGTAAAAGAACTTTTAGAACTGAAGGGAATTTTTTAACCTCATCTTTTAAAGGCTGATTTAAGTATTTGTTTCTATATTTATTTGATGACAGTTTTGATATAGAGTGCTCTCAAATCATTAAATTCTTATATTTAGGATTATAGTTTTGCTGTCCAGTCTTTGTGACAAACTCAGTTCTAGGAATGTCTGAATTTTTCAACACTTCATTAATTATAATAACCATTACCAGTAACATTTATGTTACAGTATTATACTTCACAAAGCAGTTTCTCACAACTTAGCTCATTTTTTTCCCTAAAATAACTCTGTGAATGGCAAAGGTACTATTATAAATCCATTTTGCAGAAGAAAAGATTGAGGCTTAAGAGTGATTAAGAGATTTATGTATTTACCAAGTGGCAGAGTAGAGACTCAAACTATTCTGCTTTTCCATCTGCACTAATAGTTTTTGAGCTCCACCAAATCAGATAATGCCAGCCATTTTTCAGTTTATAGTAGAACAATAATTAATTAATGGGCCAAACTTTCTCAGTTATAAATTTTTCTCTTATGTGTTTTTCTTAAATGGATACCTCTTGCTTGTCTGTATGAGATGCTGGAGTAGATGATGGTTTCTGATATAGCATGAAGTTATGTGTCTTGTGATTTTAAGTTTCCCCATCAGCAATTTCTGCAGTGTTTTGCAGAGAGCTCAGATTTCCAGGTGTTGAGCCACAGGAAAATATTTTAAAATCATTGCATTATGTTATGCTGAGTAAGCCCCGGAACCTGCAAGCCAAATGCATTTTAGGTCCCCAAATAATGGTGAAAAACTACTATGGACTTGCTTCATTTTCTCATTTCATACATTTTTTTCCTTACTGCTCATCAAAGTAAAGCTTATGGAGGGATATATATCCAAGGAAAATAGTTAAGATTAGGCTATAAACACAGATTAGCTACAAGGATGTTCATCTCAGTTCATTCTTATTGTTGCCTACTATCTTTCAGCCTTTGTCCATATACTCTTGTTTTTTGCATTTAAGATTATAGTATAGAGACACTTTAACTGAACAATAACAATAAAAGTTCATAGAATAAGTGTTCCATATTTACAAAGGTTTTCAAAAAAAGGAAGCAAACTAAATGACAAAAGTAGATGATTGGCTAATTAAGATCGATTCCACAGTTAAGTACTTCTCTGCCATCACACATTATTAAGAATATTTATTGATGTGTACTGACGTCCACAGTTATATCAAGAAGGCAGGATAACAGTATACATGGTGCAGCCAAGTCTTGTATATATAATGCAAATATACATAAAAAATTTGATCTTCTCTAGGTCGTGGTTTAGTTTTTGACTAATTGTTAATTATCTTCTTATTTATATTTTCTGCTTTTTTTTTTATACAATGAACGCATATTGTTTTTGCAGTATAAAACCTCCACATAACTTTTTTTAAATGAAAAAAACATCCCACTCAGGCCTTTATTGAGCATTAGTGAACATGTGATTTACTGCTACGTTCTGTCAGCTTTAAGAATGAAGGGGAAGGAAATGGCTATGTACAGAATTTAGTTTACATATAAAAATTTCTTCAGGGTAAGACCTTCAAATCTGTTAAAATGGTAAGAGTCTAGGGAATTTTCTGGTGCTCTAGTGGCTAGGACTCCATGCTTTTACTGCGTGGGCCGAGATTTGATCCCTGGTCAGGGAACAAAGATCCTGCAAGTTGCAAGGGTGGTGGGAGGAGGCGAAGGTAAAGATACAGGTGAAACACTTAAGTGAAGGGAGGTGATCAGATTGCTGACTCCTGGGGCTGACCTGAATGTACAGTGCCAGAGACACTTAAAGGTAGAAAACCAAAGACTTTCTAAAGCTGGCTTCCTAGGATACAAATTGCCTTGGTAATGACTCTGAGATATAGTCAGTTAACAAGCATGCATTGAGGATAGGAGTTCTGAAGAGAGAAAAGAAATAGAAATTCAGATTTCAATTATTCATTTATCCAGCCATTGCTCAGCCATTATTGATTGCTCTCTACACATCCTGCATTGTGCTAAGTGTTGGGCTCTGTTCTTTATAAGTTTACAATTTAGTAGGAGAGAGAAAAGATGAGGCTCTAAGTCATTTGAGAAGCACATACTGGAAACTAGGAGGAAAAACTAGAGAACTTAGTTCAATTAAAGAAGACATAAGAATAGTGGAGGTGAATGGGAACAGGCTTCCTGAAGACTGAAATTAAAAAGTTAAAGGAAGTTTCACAAAAGAGAAAGTAAACGTAAAGGGTTTCTGACTAATAATCTGATAGTTCACATGGACCTATGGTCTTTTCATTTATGAGATGTACTGCTACTTCTCCAAAATTTGAGATTTAAAAAATGTGCTCCCTTTCCACAAAATATTTACTTCTTTTTCATTAAGAAAAGATTAGGGGGAATCCCCTGGCGGTCCAGTGGTTAGAACTCTGCACGTTCACTGCCAAGCCTGTGGGTTCAATCCCTGGTTGATGGGAACTAAGATTGCACAAGCTTCAAGGCACAGACAGAAAAGAAAAAGGAAAGAAATAGGCAAAATGAAATAGATTAAAATTGCAGAATTTCAGAGAGGGAGGTTACCTTTGTTATTATAAAGTTTGTGAAAGGTGCTGCGGTCATTTGTAATTGTCTACCCAACATCTGTTCTCCCCCTCTTCCTTCCCAACTGACCCAAAATTGAATTCAGAGCATCAATGTAGCCATCTAGTGTACCTACACAGTTCCCAGGCTTCTTTGAGCTGAGATGATCATGTGACACCATCCTGGCCAATGATATGTAAGTAGAAGCCACTGTGTGGGTGTTCCAGGGATCAGAATTGCTCTTTTTACCCTTCATCTTTCCATTTGCCTTTCACCTAGAATGCAGACAGGATGCCTAGAGGTGACAGTCATCTTGCAAACATATGAACAAGGGCCCAAATCTCAAACTCTGGCAGAGGGGAAAGCCTGTGTGCCTGATGGCATTGCAGGACTTCAGGACTAGTACTGGATTGCCTAATCCAGACTCATTGCATGAGAAAAATAAAGTTTGTGAGCCACTGGGTATGTTGTTGTTCAATTACTAAGTCACGTCTGACTCTTTGCAACCCCATGGACTGCAGCACACCAGGCTTCCCTGTTGTTCACTGTCTCTTGGAGTTTGCTCAAACTCATGTCCATTGAGTTGATAATGCCATCCAACCATCTCATCCTCTGTCACCCTCTTCTCCTGACTTCAGTCTTTCCCAGCATCAGGGATTTTCCCAACGAGTCAGTTTTTCACATCAGGTGACCAAAGTATTGGAGCTTCAGCTTCAGCATCAGTCCTTCCAATGAATATGCGTGGTATTTCCATTAGGATTGATTGGTTTGATCTCCTTGCTGTCCAAAGGACTCTCAAGAGTCTTCTCCAGCACCACAGTTCAAAAGCATGAGTTCTTTGGCACTCAGCCTTCTTTATGGTACAACTCTTACATCTGTACATGACTACTGGAAAAACCATAGCTTTGACTATATGGACATTTGTTGGCAAAGTCAGGTCTTTGCTAAATCTACTGTCTAGGTTTGTCATAGCTTTTCTTCCAAGAAGCAAGCATCTTTTAATTTCATGGCTGTAGTCACTGTCCACAGTGATTTTGGAGCCCAAGAAAAAACTCTGTCACTGTTCCCACTTTTCCCCATCTATTTGCCGTGAAGTGATGGGACCAGCTGCTGTAATCTTAGTTTTAAAAATGTTGAGTTTTAAGCCAGCTTTTTTACTCTCCTCTTTCACCCTCCTCAAGAGGCTCTTCAGTCTCTCTTCACTTTCTGCCATTAGAATGGTATCATCTGCATATCCAAAGTTGTTGATATTTCTCCCGGCAATCTTGATTCCAGCTTGTGATTCATCCAGCCTGGCATTTTGCATGATGTATTCTGCATAGAAGTTAAATAAGTAGGGTGAGTGTATACAGCCTTGATGTACCGTTTTCCTAGTTTTGAACCAGTCCATTGTTCCATATCGGGTTCTGCCTTTAGCTTCTTGACCTGCATACAGGTTTCTCAGGAGAAAGGTAAGGTGGTTTGGAGAACCAAATTCTCTTGAAGAATTTTCCATACACACAGTCAAAGGCTTTTGCATAGTCAATGAACCAGAAATAGATGTTTTTCTGGAACGGCCTTGCTTTCTCCATGATCCAGTGAATGTTGGCAATTTGATCTCTGTTTCCTCTGCCTTTTCTAAATCCAGCTTTTGTATTTGGAAGTTCTCGGTTCACGTTCTACTGAAGCCTAGTTTGAAAGATTTTGAGCATTACCTTGATAGCATGTGAAATGAGCACAATTGTATGGTAGTCTGAATATTCTTTGTCATTGCCTTTCTTTGGAATTGGAATGAAAACTGACCTTTTCCAGTCTAGTGGCCACTGCTGAGTTTTCCAAATTTGCTGGCACATAGAGTGCAGTGCTTTAACAGAATCATCTTTTAGGATTTGAAATAGCTCAGCTGGAATTCCATCACCTCCACTAACTTTGTAGTAATGTTTCCTAAGGCCCACTTGACTTCACACTCCAGGATGTCTGGCTCTAGGTGAGTGGCCACACTGTGATGGTTATCCAGGCCATTAAGGCCTTTTTTATATAGTTCTTCTGTGTATTCATGTCACCTCTTCTTAATCTCTTCTGCTTCTGTTAGGTTCTTGATATTTCTTTTCTTTATTGTGCCCATCTTTGCATGAAATGTTCCCTTGGTATCTCCAATTTTGTTGAAGAGACCTCTAGACTTTCCCATTCAATTGTTTTCCTCTCTTTCTTTGCATTGTTCGCTTAAGAAGGCTTTCTTACCTCCTTGCTATTCTCTGCAGCGCTGCATTCAGGTGGGTATATCTTATCTTTTCTCCTTTGCCTTTTACTTCTCTTCTCAGCTATCTGTAAGGCCTCTTCAGACACCACTTTGCCTTCTTGCATTTCTGTTTCTTTGGGATGGTTTTAGTCACTGCCTCCTGTACAGTGTTATGAACCTCCATCCCTAGTTCTTCAGGGACTCTGTCTACCAGATCTGATCCCTTGAATCTATTTGTCACTTCCACTGTATAATCATAAGGGATGTGATATAAGTCATACCTGAATGACCTAGTGGTTTTCCCTACTTTCTTCTGTGTTGGTCTGAATTTTGCAATGAGGAGCTCATGATCTGAGACACAGTCAGCTCTAGGTCTTGTTTTTGCTGTCTGTATAGAACTTCTCCATCTTTGGCTACAAAAAGTATATTCAGTCTGATTTCAGAGTTGACCACTTTGTGATGTCCATGTGTAGAAGTCATCTCTTGTGTTTTTGGAAGAGAGTGTTTGCTATGATCAGTGAGTTCCCTTGGAAAAACTGTTAACCTTTGCCCTGCTTCCTTTTATACTCCAGGGCCAAACCTGCCTGTCACTCCAGGTATCTCTTGACTTCCTTTCGCATTCCAGCCCCCTGTGATGAAAAGGACATCTTTTGGGGGTGTTAGTTCTAGAGGTCTTGTAGGTCTTCATAGAACTGTTCAACTTCAGCTTCTTCGGCATCAGTGCTTGGGGCATAGACTTGGATTACTGTGATATTGAATGGTTTGCCTTCGAAGTGAACCAAGATAATTCTGTCATTTTCGAGATTGCATCTAGATACTGCATTTTAGACTCTTTTGTTGCCTGTAAGGGCTACTCCATTTCTTCTAAGGTATCCTTGCCCACAGAAGTAGATATAATGGTCATCTGAATTAACTTTTTCTGTTCCCATCCATTTTAGTTCATTAATTCCTAAGAGGTCAATGTTCACTCTTGCCATCTCCTACTTGACCATGTCCAATTTACCTTGATTCATGGACCTGACATACCAGGTTCCTATGCAATATTGTTCTTTACAGCATCAGACTTTACTTTCACCACCAGACACACCCACAACTGAATGTTGTTTCCGCTTTGGCCCAGTCTCTTCATTCTTTGTGGAGCAATTTCTCTGCTCTTCCCCAGAAGCATATTGGACACTTTTTGACCAGGGGGGCTCATCTTCCAGTATCCTCTCTTTTTGCCTCTTCACACTGTTCATGGGATTCTGGAGGCAAGGATACTGGAGTGGTTTGCCATTCCCTTCTCCAGTGGACCATGTTTTGTCAGAACTCTCCACCATGACCCATCTGTCTTGAGTGGCCCTGTACAGCATGGTTCTAGCATCTAAACACAATGCCTGCCTGATAAATCATCTGACCCACTTATTTCAGAGAGAGGAGACAAAGGCCCAAGAAAGTTCCATAACCCTGGACAGAGTGTATCAAGTTAAGACTTTCTGTCTTTGAAGTGACTGAATACCCAGTGCCATATCTCCCATGGAAAAAACCCTTTAAAAACAGATTCATCAATTCAAATCATTGAGGTCAGGCGTGGCTTCCTCCAGAAACTCAAATGACTTTTTTGGGTTGTGTTTTGTTCCCCCTCTCTCCACTTCTTGGCAACCCTTTCTCTGTTCCCTCCACCTCAGACAGGCTCTTTTCCTCTGTGTGGCAAGGTGATGCCAGCTGCTCCAGCCTGACCCCACCCACGATTAAGTCAAGCGGGCAAGCCAAAACTCCTCCACGGAGGAAAGTCACCCCACTCAGGAGAAGTGTGACTGCCTGCTAGGCATTCCAAAAGGGCACATCTTCTGCTTAGTATGTGCTGAGAACTAGAACTTAGAGGACCCCTGGTTCCAATTCAGTTTACTTGCCACTTCTTCAAATACCTTCTGCTAGACTTAAATAGGCATATGTGACATCCATGAGAAATACAGATCTGTGCCATGTGCCCTTGGATCATGTGATCACATGCTGCTTAGGCAGTTTTTGGCCACTGATATATATGTGAACCCTGAAGAGGAAGATACCGAGTCTATCTAGAAGCAATTAGAACTCAAAAGATTGCCCCCAACTCTGAAGACAAAGTCAGATTTGGACCTTAGGGTGAATCTGCTCAAGAGCAGTAATAAAAATTACATCTTCCTTTTTCATTCTGGAGGGATCACCTCTCCATGGGTTTTTCTCTCATGTTTTTCTCTTTCTGAATTTCCCCCTCCTGCACCCTCAAAAGGATACTTACTTGATAACTATGAAGGGCAGACGATCTGTTTGTCCCTTAGGGCTCCAGTTCAGGCAGGCAGGGCTAGGTTCAGAGTTCCCGCACCTTCTTTTGTACCTGACTTTTAAATGCTTTTGTCTTGGTCCAGACCTTACAGAGTAAACCTTAAGTCCATTATTACCCAACTCTTCCATGAATGGAATGTTTACAAACTGATCTTTAAAAACATCGTGGTTGCTTTTTATTTCTACAAGCCTTTTTGTTTATTTCCTTTTTTTTTTTTCCAAATTGTTGGCCTTTAGTATTCTTTTTCTAAGTAATAATTTTATTTATTTCTTTATGACTGTGCTGGGTCTTCTTTTTCTCTGCTCTCTAGTTGTGGTGCAAGGGCTTCTCATTGCAGCGGCTTTTCTTGTGGAGCACAGGCTTCAGTGGTTGTGGCGCAAGGGCTTAGTTGCTCCACGGCAGGTGGGATCCTCCCAGATCAGAAATCGAACCCGGATCTTCCACACTGGCAGGTGGATTCTTTACCACTAAGCCACTAGGGAAGCCCTAGGATTCTTGAAATTCTTCCAAACATAGCTACTCTGAAGGTGAGCATTTAAAGGCTTCTGTGTTAATGCTGATGTATGTTTAGAGTGAAAATCGGGAATGCAAGTTCATATAGATATTGTTTCTTACCAGTTCACTCCTTTACTGAGTTTCAGCAAATTGTGTTTACTTGGATTTCCTATTAGTAAGAAGTAAATATAGGATAGTTTCTTTTCTGGTTAGAGTTTTTGCTGCTCTGGATAACAAAGTGTAAAGTCTCTTGAGGGTAGTCCACATTTGGTGGTGTTTGTATCTCCATTAAATATTATTTTTTTGATAGGTTAAGCTCTTGGGCTGCAACAATGAAACTCTTGGTGGATATTTCAAACCTTTGTCCCATTATCTTCTTTTCTTGAATATCCTCAGACTTTTCTGTCTCCCTCACTCATCCTTTAAGCATTTTTGAGTTTTTCTGATTCTACTTTCATACTTTGTACACAAAGCCTTCCTTCCATTTTTTTCAGGCTCTTCTTTTTCAGGCCTTATTCATCTTGGCTGGGTTCTCTTTCCAGCCTTTCAGCTGCCAATTTACTCTCTACACTGCTGCCTCTGTTACGTTCTTAAAATACAACTCTGGGCAGGTCATCTCCCCCCTCAAAAAGCCTTCAGTGGTTCCCCAGTACCTATAGGATAAAGAACAAAATATTTGGCATAACGTGTAAGGCCTTTCACCTCTGTCCTTTTCTTTCTTCTTTTGTTTCTCCTTTCAGTCTATCCATCTCTGTACTCAGCATCACATTCCTATTAAAATATCTATAAATGGCTTATTAGAGAGTTTGTTTCATTTTGTCTTGGTACTAAATTATGCGTTCACAGTCAATTATAAGTTATTTAAGGCAAGGATGTGTTTTATCTATTTTGATCTTAGAGACTGTACAAGCAGTGTTCACAACATACTAGAGAGAAACCCATGAAATGTAATTCACTGTGTTAATTGCTGTACTACAGTTTGAACAAAATGCTATGGGAACCCAGAGGGGAGAAAAATTAATATTGCTTGAAATGGCTCAGGATGGATTCATAGATGAACTAATGTCTGAGCTGGACTTTGAAGGATAAGTAGAATTTGTGCAGGTAGAGAAACTGAATAAATGAATATTCTCTCTAAGCCTCATATTTATAATTAGATCCTAACACCTGTTGGTAGACCCCTTTGTGTAACTTCCCCATGTCTGGAGCAGTCCACATTTCTTTATTCAGCTGAAAGGCATTTTTCTCAGGTGGAATATGTTATTTCCAAAGCAGTCTTGTTTATCTTATAACTTCAGCTTAGCCCTTCAATTCTGGAGCTTAGATGTGGATAACCAATTAAACTATTTTGTCAGTGCATCCTTAACCTAAGTATTTAGTCACAATCCTCAGCAAAGCTGAGAAAAAGATACTCTGCTTCTTTGACCATCTACTGATAAAGTCCAGTGAAGCCCAGGCATTTCTTGGAATACTTGTATCAACACAAAATAGCTGTGATGCATCACAATATAAACATTGGTATGTTAGAACTTTGCTCAGCAATGATCTAGCCTCTTTTAACCACTTTACAAAATTAGGGTTGGAGTGAAGAGATATCAGCTGTGGAGGATAGTAGGGGGAAGAGAAAGAATGGCAGGTGGTATTCCTTCTTCTTCCCCTCTATCAGCTAAGAAAGTAAAAGGATAAATCATTTCTAGGTACCTGTACAGAATTCTAGCTTAGCACCTGTCACAGTGTGAGCTTGTTTGCAGGTCAGCTCCTCCATTAGACAGAATTTCTCATAGGGCTTCCCTGGTGGCTCAGACAGTAAAGAATCCACCTGCAATGAGGGAGACCTGGGTTCGATCCCCAAATTGGGAAGATCCCCTGGAGGAGGGCAACCCACTCCAGTATTCTTGCCCGGAGAATCCCCATGGACAGAGGAGCCTGGTGGGCTACAGTCCATGGGGTTGCAAAGAGTCAGACATGAGTGAGCCACTAAGCACGTGCACACACACATGCACACATTTCTCATATTCATCTTTGTAAAAATCTTCATGTTTCTTGTTCTTAGCATAGTTCCCAGAGCCCATTTCTGGAAATACATAAGAATAGATAGTATTCATATGGAAGAATGGTTTTTCATTTTCATTTTCTCCAGGTTAAGTATATTTCTTTTTCCAAAAACATAGAAAGTTAAAGACTTTCATCCTAAAGAAAGAGAGATATGTAGGTACACCCTTAGAAAAATTTGTGTACAAGTTTAAGGAGATGTCTTGAAGAAAACCAAGGGACCTCAGGTTAAAACTCCATGAACTGAGAGAGGGAAATAGGAGATTGTAAAACCACTTCTAATTTGTACTTTTGGTCAAACTAATGTCACAGCCAAGGTGGGGCTGCTAGACTCAATATATATTATAATTAGATGTGGAAAGAGCACCATGGCAAAGATTGGTGGTCGTATCAAGGCCAATGTGAATAAGGACTTGAGCAGTTTGCCCAAGTCTAACCTGCCTACTCTTGGGATGCGGCTCAAGAATTTCTATTTTCCCACTTAAGTTACTCCTCCCTGATCTACCCTTTGAATTCCTCTGGCATTTACCTCTTTCCTCACTGCTAAATCCTCTGGATTCAAACTGATTGCACTATATCTCAGGACTTGCAACCATTCTAAATCTTGAGAGACTTTTGTCTCCATTGGTCTTCAAATGAAAACTCTGACCCAGACCAAGCAGCTCATAAAATGCCAAAGTACTTCATCAAAGTGAATGAGATGCCTGATTATCAGATTTAGGTGCACTCTGAAAGACGTCAGAAGCGAAAATATTCTAAACTCCATGGCAAAACAAATTTCGCCTTAAGAAATATTTGCTAGAACATGTTCTAGGGGTGAAAATTGATGCATAAACATCATCAAATAAGAATTTGGTTACAGTTTCAGCACAAATGCTGTCACTGCTATTTCCCACCACTATCAATTCTCCATTATTATGAAGGAGTGCTCCCAAGGTGGGGCAAAGATAATTTGCGGTCTAAACTTTTTTTTGTCTGTTTCTTGAATTGCTCTGGAAATTTTCCTTTCAGGTTTTGTGTTTGTTTAGCAGGTTCACTACAATATACATGTGACTAAAATTATTTTAAAAGCCTTAATTGTATTAGGATGACGAAAATTCTGAAGATCTTGTGACAACACATGCCTCTATTCTGTATGAGTTTATTTAATTCCTTTTCAGTGGTTGATATTTGAACCTCTTTCAGTGAGAGCAGATCCAGCTATTCACTAAGGTGCCTAAACAGATCCAGGAGGGGTTAAAGAACACACCGTCAGTGTAAGACCTGCCACTCTGTTGCATAATCTACACAACCTTCTGGTTGAATCTGGGCTTCTGGGAACATCTTAATCAAATAACTAGGGAATATGATATAACAGTTGGGAAGTAATGTAAAGAAATTCTACAAACTATTAAGTCTTCTTTATGTTTTGTCCCATGACTCTATTGTAATTTCCAGTGAAAGGAAATTTCCAAATTTTACATGCTTAAAGTTTACTTCATATTGTGCATAGAAAAGGTTTTATGAAGAAGTTTGTTCTGGTGAAAGCGTTAGTCACTCAGTTGTGTCCAATTCTTTGCGACCCCATAGACTGTAGGCCACCAGGCTCCACTGTCCATGGAATTCTCCAGGCAAGAATACTGGAGTGGGTTGCCATTTCCTTCTCCAGGGGATCTTCCCGACCCAGGGATTGAAGCCGGGTCTCCTGCATTGCAGGCATATTCTTTATAGTCTGAACCACCAAGGGGGTGCTAATATGTTCTAGTAATAGAGTGGGTTTTAAAATATAAAATAAGACTATTTCAAATATCATATAAAAGGGAAAGCAAATGAGATATTAATGACCAGAAAAGGAAATACCATTGGAACTTGACGGTGCGTGTAATTTACTAAAAACACAATGATCAGATAATTATTTTTGGTAACCCTGAATTTTCGGAAGGTCATACTGTATTTTTGTGATCAGAGCAGAGCAAACACTGTTCACTAGTAAATCTGTACTTTTAGTTATTGAAAATCTGCGTCTCTATGGTATTGCAAAGCATGACCATGAAAACTATCCATTTAAGCGTTTTTGTTTTTTAAGTGTCTCTGTAAAAGGATGGGAGGTGGAGTTAACCGCTGAGTTTTCAAATGTTTGTTTAGATATAATCACTGCTTGATGCAGGGCTTGATGGAGTGGGTCCTGAGCCCAAAGAATCCCTGGAAGTCAGTTGAGGTCAAGTTACTTTTTGGGGGACCCTTATCCACTTTGCTTTTACTCAATCAGGGAAAATCTGATTAACATAAACAACAAAGCTTAGCACAGTACTAGGAAAAAAGTCATAAAAGGGCAGAGATATGTTAAGGGAAAGGGGAAGGAAGAGGCCTTGCCAATTCTTGACTTGTTAACTAGGGTCAGGACAGCAATGGGGATTTCCTATACCCTAAGTTTGTTGAATGATTACATAGGTCTGGGGTAGAGGGATAAACTCAGAATGACTCACTCAACTTTTTTTTTTTTTTTGTATTGGGGTTCTGCCTGGTACCTTGCAGAATTTCCTCTTCTCACATTACGTATGGACTAATGGAGTGGGGAGGTCTCCAATAGGTGTTCACACCCACTTAGATTCAAAAGCTTTGGCCTAAGCCTTGGCCTGTTGGGCAATGTGGGGTCTGAATCTTCTCTCAAATGAATGGGACTTTGGCCCATTTTGAAGGGACTTCTGTTGGGACTTGTTACAACAGTGTACAGCAGTGATGTATGTTTGAGAATAATTTCTGGTTCTGCTTTGCCATCTTGGGGTGGCTCTGAAAAGCTTTCTTACCTCTGACAGGAAGACAATGTTCACAGGGTTGATTACTACACAGAAGGCAGTGAAGAGACTTGGGCAACCTGACTCAGATGTAAAGATGGAAAGATAGGTAGACTCTGGTGACACAAGTTAAATTCCTGGTCTGCAGGTAAAGCTTTGCAGAGGGCCCCACCCCAAAGACACTTGCACAGGGTCTCCTTTGCTTAGGGCTTCTCCCTTATCCCCACCACTCCAAGTCCAGATGAATTGCTCTAATTCTTGGGGGAAAGGTTCTACAAATCCTGTGTGCGTGTATGTGTATACACACATATATGTATATATATATATAAAAGACCAATTTTTTTTAATGATTTGTAACTATCTTTGTGAATAATAGAAACTAAACCAATTGAAATACCTTAAAAATATTGCCCCAGTGGCTGCTGGCATTACTATTCCACACAAGAGTAAAATTATTTCCTATGTAGCATACCCTGCACTCCAATTGATATGATTGATTTTTAATAACTGGATTAAAAATTTCTCAGAAGTCTATTAGTCAGGAAACGGTCTGTGGGGTATGTGAGAATTTTCAGTTTTTGCAACGGAAACTTTTGGTCTCATGAATAGAACAGCAAAACCTCAATTAAGTGTCCCTTCTCCATTCTTGTCTAGTCCACAGGTTAAAAAAAAGAAAATGAAAAACTGTAAGAATGGTTTTTAAGTTTGCTTTTTTCACTCTACAACAGTCAGGTGGATTCATAGGACTCAGTTTTTAAATTAACTTTTATCTCCCACTCTGAAAACACCCGGCCATCCCAGCACAATGAGAGACTTAAATCTTTCTTTTTTTTTTTTTCACCCTCTAATAGTTGGGGGTGCGGGGGGGCGGGGAGAGAAAGAAGGGGAAGGGTAAAGATGGGAGAGAAGGTACTTTAATTTAAAAACAACCAATAACTCGAGGTTCCATTTCCTAATTAAGAAATGAGTTTGATAGTCCTTTGGCCAACTCAATTCAGACATTGCTATGAAAACCCCAAAGGAGTGGTAACTCCAAGGGACGAAACTCTATTCCCCTCTGAGACCCCACGCCTGCCTGCTTGGGATGTCCCGGCTTTGGGGGAGGGGGCGTCTCTCCCCTCTTCCCGGAGACACCTCGGTTCCCCTAGGTTTGTGTCCTCCTGAGCTCAGCTTGGAGCTGGGCCGGCCGCCTCCGGCTTGCCGCCACCAGGTCGGTGCAAATACCTTTTCCCTCCCCGGGGCCCCAGGCGCGGACACCTCCCAGCCTCCCTCCCTCTCGGCAGGCGGGGCCGTTTCCCAGCTCGAACAGCAGCCCGGGGCCGCGGCAGCAGGAAGCTGAGCCCTTGTTGATGCTGTTCCGTGGCGCGCCTCCCCGCCCTCCGGCAGTCGCCTGGGCTATTCCCTGCTCTGGGCCGCCCCCCTCCGCGCCTGCGCAGTGCCTCGCGGGAGGCGGGGCTCAGATTCCTGTCAGCGGCGGCGGCGGTGGCGGCGACCGTCAGTTTTCGCAGAGGAGAAGCACGAAACGGACCCGTTGGCTCTCCCCCTCCCTTTCCCCCGACCTGAACCCCCCTCCTGGCTCGCCGGGAATTCGTCCCCGTGGAGTTCTCCCTCCACCCCGCCGCTGTTTCCTCGGTTCGTCGGCTCGGTGGAAGTCACTGCCCTCGAGGAGGAGGCAGCGGCAGCCGCCCTCGCCTGCCGCCCCCGGTTCGGTGCCCGCGGTCCCGGAGAGGAGGTGCCGCCGCCACCGCCGCTCCCCCCCTCCCGCTGCCCTCGGGCCGGGCTGGGTCGAGTTGCGATGCCCTCGGACTTCATCTCATTGCTCAGCGCGGACCTAGACCTGGAGTCGCCCAAGTCCCTGTACTCACGAGGTGAGTCAGGCTGGGGGCTGGGGTGTGTGGAGGGGGAGCGGGGAGGCCCGACCTAGGAGGAACCGGAGGGGTCCCCGTCGGGGGGCGGCCGAGCCTCCGCCGGAACGGCCTGTCTTGGGGGGTGGTAAGGAGAGGCCGAGGGGCTGGGGGCGGTGGTGGAAGGGGCCCGAGAGGAGCGGTGGCCCCTCCCCCGCGGAGCCGCCTGCCACCCGGGGCCCAGATGCCGTCGGCCCCCGGGTCTGCGGCCCCCGGTAGCTCTGAGCGCCCCTCGGTGGCGGGCCTCTCCCCTCTCCCCGGGCGGCCGGCCCCGGCCTCCCCTGCTTGGGGATCACCCAGGACTGGGCCCCGCGCTGGAGCTGCCGCGATCCGGGCGCCGTGGCTCTTCTTACCAGGACCACCCTCCCCAGCAAAGTTGCCCCCAAAGGGGCAGTGTATCCTGGAGCTGGTTCTGGGTGCAGGATCACCATTTTTCTCCCCCTCCAGGTTGTTTGTGCGCCGTGGTTCTCCCCCTTCTCTCTCCGGCCTAGTCCACTCCCTCCCCTTGTTGGGACGGCCCCCCTCGACCAGGCGTCCTTCTTTCCTCGTCATCTTATTGCTGGAAAGAGCCCGAATTTTCTTTTCTTTTTTCTCTCTTTCCACCTCTGTGACATTCTAATTACTTCTCTCTGTGTTTTACAAAGAGAGGGGTGCTCTCTCTGCATTAGTTTTATTCCTCTCCTGTCCCAGGGGTACCAGCTCAGGGCACAAACGCTGTCCTTTGAGAATTTTCTCTTTCGTTGCCGTTCTGGGGCTTGTTGCAGGGAGGGGGCATTGGACAGAGTTTCCAGTTTTAAAACTCTGTTGGCTAAGGCTTGGAGGGGATTCCCGGGATATAAAATATTAACATTTGAGCTGATCTCTACTGGGGTTAAATTCCTATACTGGACACAAGAATGTGTTAGAATGTGTGCAAGGGCCATCAAGCCAAAATTCTCTCACTGCACTCTTCACCACTTTTTAAACCATTGAGAGGGGCTAAAAGATATTACCGGGCTATTAGCTATTTATTTTGACGTATTAAAAAAAATGCATTCCAATGTGAACCCTGTTTACTGAGAAATTCAGGGTTTCTTCGGTTTTGGGTTTGATGTAGCCACCCGCTGATCCCACCTTCTCCAAAAAGGGCGGCTTCAGCCTCACCTTCTTGTATCTAAATCGCTTAAGTGAATCCGAGTGCGATGGTTTACTCTGGAAGGTACTGGGCTTTATAGACTGACGTTTGTAGAGTCCTGCTTAGTGACTGTAGCCATTGTCTTGTTGTTGCTGTGATGACTTTAGTTGGCAGTCACCATCCTGTAGGATATTTTTTGGGCAACATTACCTGAAGTAGCTTGAAAATATTGTAATTTTGAGTGTCAGAAGGAAGAGACGGTATCTAGAGGTGATCCTTAGAGGAGGGCTAATGTGATACAATTGGGTGTTAAAAATAGTCAAGACATTAACACCATTTGTGCAGTAATCATCAGATAATTTTCCGTGAAACAAATGCTTTATGAAAATCTGAGTTTAGCATGAAGACCAGTGTAGAGGCAATTCAGCCTTCCTTTGCAGAGAATATATTCACAAATACGGACTTTAGCTCTTAAAAATACGTGACAATTATATAAGAGATGTATGCTATCCTTGGCTTTTTTTTTAGTCATTCAGCATAAAAAGTACTTAATGCTTTTTGTGTTTTTCAGATTCTCTGAAGTTACACCCATCACAGAATTTTCATAGAGCTGGACTATTGGAAGGTCAGCAAAGTGCCATTTTAAAGCATATTGTGTGAGTATGCAAAGGCTTTCTCTAAAATGGAGTTTAAATGAGAAACTTTGCAAACTCATACAATGTAGTTTTCTCCTGAAGAGCCTGATCCTTCTTTTAGAGCAGCTGAATGTTTTTAGTGGATTTTATTGCTGTGTTTGATGTCCTTGTTAGCTATTGTATCTGTTTTGAGAAGCTTTGGGAAAAAAACCCCACAAAACTTAAAAATTATGTGTTGGGTGTTCTACTTTAGAATTCCGTATCTTGATTCAGGTTTTTTGCAAACTGAAAGTAAAAAGGCTCTAACATTAAGTAAGGTAATGAATATAACTAAGAGTGACACCAAACACATGTTAAGTTTGAAGTCAAAAGTTAGAACTTCTATAGGCTGAGCATTTCAGGATGGCATATTATTTATTACAAAAGCACTGATGTCATTACTGTTGCATCATTTTGAAGGATGAGGAAAGCCAAGTAATAGAGCTAATGATTGAGTTATGCTTAGAAAAAAAGGTTTTAGAAAGTTCTGGAAATGTTAATAGACTGTAGAACAAACAGCTGACAATTACTTTAGAAAACTTTATTCTGTGTTGCCTTCAGCATTTTAAGACAAAAAAAGGGGGACTACTTGTTTTGTTTTTGAAGTGATTTCACATATGTCATTTTTGAATCTTATAACCCTGGGAATTGGACTGCAAAGATGTTCACTTTCTTATGATGAGTAACCTGAGGTTGAAATTAAGAGACTTGGGGAGAGGGGAGAGTCATACAGTAGCAAAGTAAACAGTGCTTCTGTGTTGTAGTTGGTACTTTTTACCCGAAACCAAGCTGCCGCTGTAATATATATGTAACCCGTAACTTAAGCATTTTATGGTCCACTTAAAAAAGGCCCTAAATATTTAAATTTGACTTGAGTGTAGGTTTTTGCCTCCCATATGGTAGCCTGGTAATAATAGCAAGGGAAAAAGTGGGTTTTGTATGTAAGCTTAAATTTGAATACCATTTAGCTACTTAATTAGCTCTGTGACCTTGGGCAAGTGATTTTATCTCTCTAAGTCTTAATATTCTTTTATTAAAATGTATATAATCTCTTAAATTTAGTGAGCTAATGTGTATGAAAGTACTTAGTATAGTGTCTGGCTTAATAAATGTTGTGTATTTGTTCCTTTAGTATCAGCCAAGTTGTCTTAACTGTAATTTAAAACATATAAAATGTTCTCAAATAAATTATTTATTATATTTACACTTATAAAAGTTCATAGATATATATTAGTATAGAAATCAACTACAATTTGAGGCAAGGAATTTCTGAAGTGTCTCTTAGTGAAGCATATTTGCTGTTGTTATTTGTAATGTTCAATTTATGACCATGTTGTAAAGTCATATTTGTCTGTATAAATATGGGCAACAAATTAGAGTGTTATAATTGCAGAGATATCAGGGTGGAGAAAGGAAAGAAAAAATTACTTAAGCAAATGTTTTGAAATGCAAACAGCAATTTAATATGTATGTTTAACCAAAATGCTTTTACTAATTTTTCATTTTGGTTGAGAGGATATTCACTTATTTCAAGTAAGATCACCCTTTACAGATTATATATAAATTGTAAAAGGTATAAGTATCAAGTTTGTCATGTCCTTTTATATCTTTGATACAAAGTATCAAAAGAAAGTTGTTTGCTTGTGTGATAAAAGAGTTTAATCTATATACCCTATTCTATTTTCAACCTTTTATTGTGGAAGTTTTAAAGAATATACAAAAGTGGAGAGAATAAAATGATGAATCCACATAGACCCATGACCAGACTTTAACAATTATCAAAGTATGTCTACTCTTCTTAATCCTCTCTCCTCCCTCAAGCTGTATTAAATATCAGACATCATAATCATTTCATGTATAAATACCTCTGTATTAGAGTGGTATTTCTTATATTGCTTCTTAAAGTACTCTGTTACTCCAGGAAATACATATTCTAATTTATTTCAACAAGATATAGCAGGAGGCTATTGCTTCAAGTGTATAAGAAAATCTATGCTAGATTTGTAGATTATGTGGTCAGACTTAGGTTCAGATCCTTGTTCGACATTTGTGTATGACCTCAGCTTAGTCATTTAGTCTTTCTGTCCTTTGGTTTTCTCCGTTTTTTAAATGGGGACAATAATAGTATCTTCGTAGGTGTTGTTAAGATTATTTGAGGCAAATTCATGTAAAGCATTTAGCCTGGCACATAGTAAACACAGTGAGTGAGTGAAGTGAAGTCGCTCAGTCGTGTCCGACTCTTTGTGACCCCGCGGACTGTAGCCCACCAGGCTCCTCTGTCCATGGGATTCTCCAGGCAAGAATACCGGAGTGGGTTGCGATTTCCTTCTCCAGGGGATCTTCCTGACCCAGGGATCGAACCCAGGTCTCCTGCATTGCAGGCAGACGCTTTAACCTCTGAGCCACCAGGGAAGCCCAAGATACAGTAAATGTTACCTAAATTTAAAAAATTTAAACAGTCATCTACATAGTTTTTACTGTGTGCCAGGAACTTTACAAATAACTCAATTCTCATAACAGCTATTTGAGATCATTATTATTACACCATTTCACAGATGAGGAAGCTAAGGAGGCACAGGGAGTTTCAGTAACTTAGAGAATCACACAGCTGATAAGTTGTAGAGACAAGATTCCAACCCAAGTAGTCTCACTTTAGAGTCTGTGCTCTTAAGTACTAAACTGTACTGACTTGCTATGATATATAATATGAAGTATTGTCTAGTAATATTTATTGTATGCTTACATCAGTAGTCCAGATTTCCATCTGATAACTAAAAAATCAGTCTTGAGTGGGGTTTCCCAGGTGGCTCAGTGGTAAAGAATCCACTTGCCAGTGCAGGAGACATAGGAGATGCAGAAAGATCCCCTGGAGGAGGAGATGGCAACCATTCCAGTGTTCTTGCCTGGGAAATCCCATGGATAGAGGAACCTGGTGGGCTACAGTCCACTGGGTCTCAAGAATCTTGACATGGCTTAGCAACTAAACACGTGTGCATAGCCCAGAGTGAGGGAATTTAGTTGTTATCATACAATTTGTTAAGCTTTTTAAAGAACATAGATTTTACAAATTAAAGTTTTTTTGTGTGTGGGGGGGTTTGAAACAAAAGTTGGAAACCTACAGTTGAGTTTTTAGCTTTAGTTTCAAAATCTTTTTACTATTCAGTTTGTTTGTATTTATCTTACATATCAGTGATGGACCTTTCTACTCTGTCTCCTTTTTAAGAACAGGAAATTAGGTTTTGCTCATTTTAATTGAGATATAATTGACATATATTAGTTTCAAGTTGACAACAAAGATTTGATATTTATATATATTGGGAAGTGATCACCATAAGTCTAGTTAGCATCTGTCACCCTACATAGCTCTGCTACTGCTGTTTTAATGTAGTGGTTGCCCAACAGTAGGAAAACGGTCTAGCTAGTTAATATAATGATTCATAGCCATTAAAATAATGTTTCTGATGACCCCATAGTTATATTTGAAACTCCTAATAAAATAAGTAAATAAAAGACATTGTTGTAATTATAGTAAAAATAGCTTGCATAGAAAAAGTCCTGGACAAAAGTATATTCTGCAGATTTTTACCTTTTGATTCTGTTTTTGCATTTTTCCTACTTTCTTAAAAGAAGGTAGTTTGTATATATGTTTTAAAAAATAAAGTGTTTTATACTTAATGGTGTTCAGACTTTAAGGCTAGGATTTTTCTTTGTTTTGCCTGGAAAAAAATGTTCAGCTACAAAAAAAGGTACCATTTCTTACACTTTCTATATTAAAAAAATGTTGATTTTGACATATATAGTTTGCTATGTAAAAACTGACATACAAAGTTAAATAAGCAATAAGAAGTCATTCTTGAAATACCCATAGAGATGTAATATAAGATGGTAGAAAATCAGATAAAACAGGGAAAATAATATAGGCAAATTAGAAAAAAATAGAGTAATAAAAACGGGATTAAAATTTTAAAACGCTTCAAAAAGTATGAGTTAAGAGATTACATTAAAATACTTTTAAAAGTATGAGTCAAGTAATTACATATGGATCAAATTAAAAGAATGGTTAGATAAGAGCTAAACACCAATATGATGTAATCCTGATATGACTTAAACATTTAAGACTGGAAGATTTTTGAAAGGAAAGATGAAATATTGTAATGAGTTAGGGAAAAATAAACTACTTAAAAAAAAAACCCACAACTAAATCTATTAGATATTATATCATGCAGTAATTTTACTTTATAGTTCAAAATTGAAAATCCTAAAAATAGTAGCAGGTTTTTTTTTAATCAGATTTTATTGGGATATTACTTGGATATTTAATTACCTTTAAGTTTGATTTATTTTTTTCCTAGGGCTTGTGTTCCTAAGATAGTTAGGGCATACACGATGATATGTATTAAGATAACTTACTGGAAAGGACTTTTTGGAGATATTTAATGTTGAAAGTACTCTATTGAATCCTTTTCTGGTTTAGAATCTATTAATCTCTATTCGTCTATACCTAACAAACTAAAAATATTATTATGGAAATAATTATAGAAATGAATTTTAAACGTAAGAAATTTATACCTAGTTCATGCCAACTTTTTGTTTCTAGGATCCATCGCTCTAATTTCCTTTCATTTGTTATTTTGTCTCTTCCTAAACTCTGTTTCTCTTTTTTTTTAATTTTAATTTTTATTCAGTACTAGAATTCAGTTGCTTATTACAGCGAAAGGATAGAAATGCATATTTAATCAGATGGTTCTTGGTCTGTTCTTAATTCACTCTTGACTCTACTGTATTCATTCCAGGAGTCCCCTAAAACTTGAAAATAAAAGTACAGAAAGACATTTCTTATTGTGATCAATACCTATATAAATAGCCACTTTTTACTAGAAAAAGTTGACTCATTAGATGGTTTTCTATTAAGGATAACATGTAATCAGAAAAAATAAAGATCAAATTAATCTGAACCATCAGTTGGACCTGATTATATAGTGACAGAGGATAATTCTGTTAACTTTAGAGAGGTAAAAGATGTTCTTCAATAGTAATGTTGCTTATTATACTCTTTTCTTGTTATTAAGATTTTATTTCAAGTTGTGTGAGAGAGATTGATGTGTCATTTCCTGTTTTAATAAAAATCAAGGTTAAAAAAACTATTGAAGTATAATACACTAATTTTAAACATGTACTTGAATGAAAAGGTAGAAATCATCTTTATGGATTAACTATAGATAATGATTTCAGCTTCCAGGTATAAATAAAAGCTGATGTTGTGATGAAGAATCTATATTTTTGGTTTAAACTCAAGATGCGATGCATGAGATTTTTCAGTTACTTTTATTTATTCTTAATAACTATTAAAATAGATTTTTTTCCTCTTTTGTTTTTAATATTTACTTGATAAGTTGTTGTTTAGTTGCTAAAGTCGGTTATGATTATTACTGCAGGCCAGCCATGAATCCTTATCCTGTCTTTCCCATTCAGAAATGTTATCAGTCCTTTAGTAAATTTGGTACTTGGTTTTTAAAATGAGACAAGAACAGAAAAGTTACTAATAAATAGTGAGCCGAGTTGTTGATTATTCTTTACAAATTTAGTTTTAGTTAAAAAAAAAATCTACGTAAAGCCATCTTTGTAGGACATGTTAGAAGAAACAATCTTGGTAAAGAGAAGAAAGAGTAATCAATTCAATGTTAGTAATAATTGAAAACATTTTTTGAGCAATTTGTGTTTATCAGCTTTTACAGATATTTTTCACATTTAATCCTCAGAAAAATCCTGTGAGTATCCCTGTTTCATCAATGAGGAAACTGAAGTATAGAGGGATTCAGTGATTTTCTAAGGTCACATAGCTAGCTATTGGAGGAGGCTGGAATTTGAAACTTGACTATTTTACTCCAGAGTTTTGAGTTTTTACTTACTCTCTTTTAACAGTACAAATATTTGGTAATTGGCATTTATACTTCAGGCCCTAATAAGGTTATACTGCTATTCAAGTGGTGTAAAAAGAATACTTTGTGTAGATTTCTTTAGCTTAACAGTTCCTATAAAATAATGAGAGAAATTCTCTAAGCCACACATAAAAATCAGTAAAGATTATGATGATGACCCTTTTGAGGAATATTTTAACACTCAAAATTAGCAAATCAATGCTTCACTTTGGTGGGTGTCATTAAGATTTATCTGAAGCACACTGCTGTTTGAACCTCTGTTTTGACTGATATTGGTGCTCAAAAGTGAAAAGAAAAGGGAGGGGTAAGCAAGCCACCACCTAAGGAGAACAGCTTTAGAAATGGAGGATGCCGATGGTCTCTTCATTTCTTTGGCAGTAGTTTTATAGAAGCAGAGAAGTCACTGCACCCTATTTCTGCTGGTATGTTTCAGAGCCTAACTAAAGCCAAAAAGAAATAAGCAATAGAAAAAGCAGTACTCATAGAATATTGGGAGTTCTGTTTCTTGCTGTGGTTGGTGTTAGTTTCTGAGCTTGCTGAAAATTGTTAAGCAGTAGAAAATCTGGATATTAATTTTGATTAAGCCTTTAGACCACGTGGAAAATCATATAAGTGGTCCTTTTCTTCAGCAGGGATATTTTCATCAGACTTGCTTACCTAAGAGTTGTGAGGAAGAATAACTGAAATAATGTTACAGGATTTTGAAAAAAATAGTGATATTTTGCAAAAGGCCCTGTTACATTTACTTTGGTTCTTCTTTCCACTGTCTCGCTCTCTTTTTTTACCCAGTCTTCCCATTTTACCTATGTCTCCATTTTCTCATGGTTCTCTGTACATTTTGCTTGTTGGTTCTGTTGTTACTTTTTGTATCCTTTCTTTCCTCTCTTTTAACAAAAACAAACCATCTTTATACAGGTACACAGGTATACCCATTTTAAGTGTTCCTTGAGTTTTACAGGTACACCCATTTTAAGTGTTCCTTGAGTTTTTAACAAGTGTATACATTGTGTAACCACTACAGACAAGCTATAGAACGTTTTAGTCATCCCATGAAGCTACTCTACTCTTTTGTAGTCAATTCTGCCCACTCCAGCCCCTCAGGCAACTACTGATCTGTTTTTCCTTACCATAGATTAGTTTTGCCTTTTTTAGAATTTCGTATAAATGGATTTATACAGAATACACTATTTACAGTATGCATTGTGTACTCTTCTCTTTAATTTTGTTGTTCAACCACCATAACCTTCTAAAAAGGAAAACTAGTTTTTTAAAGGACATAAAGTTAGTAAGGCATTTTTTATTTCTGTATTCTGAATGTAGCCAAGTGTAGTTTATTTTAGAGATAATTTTTTATGCCTATGTGCAGGGTTATAGGTTACATAGTCATATTATTGTTATATTATTATTATTCATTCACTCAAAGTGAATTTATTCCCATGTATCCTGGCCACATATTGCTTATAGTTTAGTAACAGAGATTGTATGTAAATAAACAGTGATAGTACAGAGTTTTAAAGGGTTTTATAGTTCACTTTAGAATGGAGGATGAAGTTAATATGAAGTTCCTGTTTGTTAATAGGAAAATACTTTTGTGCAGAGTGTATCAGAGTATTATTTGTCCCCCTACTTAATAACTGTAAATTGAGGTTTAAAACTTTAAACTTTCTTTTTGAAACTGTTTAGGTCTTCAGAAGGTTATAGAGTTAAAGACTACGTGGAGGGTATGTACTTATTTATACTGATCATAAAGGTAAAAACAATGTGAGCTTTTTGTCCCATGTGAGTACCATCTTGTGCTTGATGGTGAATTTATAAATACTAATTTCGAGTAAAATTCATGTTTGCCCAGTAATCATATTATACTATACTACTAATTTGAACATTAGACATTAAAATACTTTTGTAAAACAGTGTAACAGAACAATTAAATGTATATTGATGAAGGTGTGATTAACCTTAACTATTTGCTTGAATTAAAGTTTTCATTACAGCAATACTGTAAAGCAGTTATCCTTCAATTAAAAATAAAGTAGAAAAATAAAAATAAAGTTTTCATTACAGTTTTCTAGGGGAGTCAATTAAAACCTTGTATTTAAAAGTGTCTGATAGCAGTAAAAAATCCAAACATAGTCTTAACAAGCAGCTATCCTTCAGAATAGATTTGTAGTTAAAAGTCTTAAGAGAGTTTGTTACTGTTACTGTTTTTTTCCAGTTTTTAAGTAACAGCTTGCTTGTTGGGTTTAAATTCTGAAAGGAAGATTTCTACTTAAAAAAATACTACTGTAAATTGTAATTAATGATAATAAGTGAGTGTTCACAGTGTAAATGCTCAATTTATAAGTACCTAGATGATGGGCAGTTATAAGTACCTGAGAAACCAAGTAAATTAAAAATTTACTTGAATAAGGTTTTATAAAATTGTATTGTGAACTCCAAAACTGTTTCATATGTTCTTTTTCATTTTTATTGTTAGGTTATATTCTAGTCTAGACTTTTAGGTAAAGTAAATGAATGGGAATTATAAACATACAGCTTGAATTTTGTAATTTTATAATTATTTTTGAAGAACTTTTCATTTTCTTAGTTTCCTTTTGCCTATGATATTGAGTATAGAGTGAACATTTATATATACTAGTTGGATAATATGCCTTGGATAAAATCACCACTTAATTCCTTTAAAAACTCTTTATTGCTTAAAAAAGAAACTGGGATAATGAAGTTATTGAAGAACAGAAAGTCATTAGTTAACCAAATTACTGCTGTGTTATAGTAAGCATAAATAACATGTTTATAGTGTAAAATATAGTAAATAAAAACTAAAAAATGACTTTTTTGAGACTGTTTCCCAAACTTCACAAGAGTGGATAACACTGTAAATTCTGCATAGGAAAAAATAATTAGTGCATCCTGAATTGAGAACAAATAAAAAGAAGAGTTGAAATAAAAAAATATGAAGTGATTTTCTAATAAATTCATAATAAATTAAAAGTGGTAGAGATGCTAATTGGAGAGGGAAATGGCAAACCACTCCAGTGTTCTTGTCTGGAGAATCCCAGGGACGGGGGAGCCTGGTGGGCTGCTGTCTATGGGGTCGCACAGAGTCTGACACGACTGAAGCAACTTAGCAGCAGCAGAGATGATAAGTAAATCAAAGTCCCACATACTTATCTGAATTGTGAATAAAAACACAGTTTCAAAAACATATATTACTTAATAGCTGTGTAATTTTAGGCAAGTTATTTAACCTTTCTATTTGTTTTTCTATGAAGTGGAGCTAATAGATTCATATTTTGTTATGAGGATTGGATTGGATATTTGTTAATATTTCTAAAGAGCTTGCTACATAGCACTATATAAATATTTGTTAAATAAAATTCATATGTAGAGGTAAGTTATTTGGCAAAAATACTTACTCAAGATACAGTAAGGAAACAGGGTTTTATTATTATGCATAAGCTTCTAAACACCCAAATCAGATGTTAAATTTATGTGCTAAAGCTTAGATATTCACAGCAGTATGTCTTGCAGGATTTATGTTCCTAAAATACAAATCTAATCATATTGCTTGCTTAAAAAAATCCTATAACAGTGCCCATGGGCTTTAGGATGAAATCCAAATTCTTAAAAGACCTACCTGGTTCCAGATTATCTTTTTGTTTTAATTGTGATGAAATTCATAGAGCATAAAGTTTATCATTTTAATAGTTTTAAAATGTATAATTCAGTGAGTTTTAGTCCATTCATAGTGTTGTGCAACCAGCACCATTATATAATTCCAGAACATTTTCATCACCCCAAGCAGAAACCCCTTACTCATTTAGCAGTCATTCACCATTCCCTTCCCCACCCCCAGCCCCTGGTAGCCACTCATTTGCTTTTTGTCTTTATGAATTTGCCTATTCTCGACATTTCGTATAAAAGAAATAATAATATGTGGCCTTTTGTGACTTCCTTGTTTCACTTATAATGTTTTCAAGGTTTATTCATGTTGTAGCATGTATCAGTAATTAATTTCTTTTTATGGATGGATAATATTCCATTAAATGGATACATACTTTTGTTTATCCATTCATTTATTAGTTGATGGACATTTAGGTTGTTTCGGCTATTATGAATGTTTATGTACAAGTTTTTGTGTGTATGGATGCTTTCATCTCTCTTGGGTATATACCTGTGAGTGCAAATGGTGGGTCATATGGTAACTCTATAATTATCTTCTTGAGGAACTGCCAAACTGCTTTCTACAATAACTGCACCTTTTTACATTTTCAGCAGCAGTATAGAAGGGTTCTGATTTCTCCACATCGTTGTCATTCTTACTATTATCTGTCTTTTTGATTATAGCTATCTCTAGTGAGTATGAAGCAGTCTCCTGGGGTTTTGATTTATATTTACCTGATGACTAATGATGTTGAATATCTTTTCATGTGTTTATTTGCCATTAATATCTTTGGAGAAATATCAATTCAAGGCTTTGCTCATTTAAAACTGAACTATTTGTCTTTTTGTCGCTTAATTGTAGGAGCTCTTATTATATTTTTTTACAAGTCCCTTATTAGATATATGATTTACCAAAATTTTCTCCTGTTCTGTGAATTGTGTTTTTACTTTCTCGGTAGAGTCTTATGATGCACAAATCTTTTTAATTTTGTTGACATCTACTTTATCTGTTTTTGCTGTTGTTGCTTATGCTTTGTGTCATATTTACGAAACTGTTGCCTAATACGAGGTCAGAAAGATGTACACCTGTGTTTTCTTCTGAGAATTCTGTAGTTTAGGCTCTTACATTTAGGTCTTCAATCCATTTTGAGTTAGTTTTTGTCTATGGTGTGAAGTAGGGGTCCAGCTTCGTGCTTTTGCATGTGGATATCCAGTTGCCCCCAGTACTATTTGTTGAAAAGGCTGCTGTTTCCCATTGAATGGCCTTGCCACCCTTGTTGAAAATCAGTTACTATAGGCATATGGATCCTCAGTTCTTTTCTGTTCAACTATATGTTTATTCTTATGTCAGTACCACACTGTCTTGATTACTGTAGCTTTGAGATTAGGAAGAATGAATCTTTAAATTTTGTTCCTTTATGAAATTGTTTTGGCTATTCAGGGTCCGATGAATTTCCATTTGAATTTTAGAATCAACTTCTCAATTTATGCAAAAAAGTGAGCTGTGATATTAATAGGGGTTGCATTGAATCTGTAGGCCAGTTTGAGGCGCATTACCATCTTAGCACTATTCAGTCTTTATGAACATGGGATGTGTTTTCTTTCATTTCTTTCAGCAATGTTTTATAGTTTTCAGAATATAAGTTTTACATCTTTTAAACATCTATTTTTAAGTATTTTATTCTTTTTGATCATTGTTTTTAATAAAATTATGGAAATAATTTGAAGAAAGATCTCTCAAAACATAGGAGAGCTTTAGTATTAAAATAATAGCTTATGCATGTGATCAGAAAATGAAACCCAAACCCCAATAAGGTAACTGACTGAACAATATTAGAATCAAGCATGGAAATTAAAGGTGCAATAAACCATAAAGAGCATTTAGTAAAGTCCAGTTTTGTTTAAAAAGTTATACTGATTTCTTGTTTCTCAAGGACAGGACTATACCTCACATTCTCTTATGTGGCACAAGTGCCTTATATCTGAAAGGTGCTTGAATGAATGAGTGAATGAATAAATACCACATCGAAAAAAGAAGGAAGGAATGGTCTTGGAAGTCTGAGGATTGCTCTAGTTATATAAACCATGTAGAAAGCATTGATTGGAATAATAATCAAATTAAAATTATTACAGGTGGAAGGATGCCTAGGCCTTTAAAGAATCAGAGCTATTTAATCTGTTAAGACAAAGGTTTAAGTAATTAAGATGAAAATGGAGGTAGATTTGATCACTAAATCTAGGATACTCAAATAAGAAGGTTCTCTTGAAGCTTGACCACCTTCACCCATTTCATTTACAACACCCACCCTCCCCCACTCGCAGAACCACCAGTCTATATCTTTGAGATCAGTTTTTAAGAAACAATTTTGATTGCTCATATAAGTGAGATCATACAATACTTGTCTTTCTCTTTCTGACTTATTTCACTTAGCATAATGCCTCAAGTTCCATTCGTGTTGGTAAATGGCAAGATCTCCTTCTTTTATGGCTGAATAATATTTCTCTGTGTATGTGTGTATATATATCACATCTTGTTTATCCATTCATTTATCGATGGACCCTTTGGTTGTTTCCTTGCCTTGACTGTTGTAAATAATGCTGCTGTGAAAATGAGGGTGCAGATACCTTTTCAAGATAGTTGTTTAGTTTTTTTCAGGTAAATACCCAGAAGTAGAACTGTTGGATCATATGATTCTACTTTTAATTTTGGGGGGAACCTTTGTACTGTTTTCCTAGTGGCTGCACCTGACTGACATTCTTGAGGACAGGAATTGATGGTATTTAAATAAACACATCTTAGTTAAATGAAAGAAATACATAGGTGATTGGCTATAAACAGTGTGAAGAATCTAACTGTACTTCATTTTATTGATCAGGTTAACTGTTCCTGTGTATTTAGTTTAATAGCAAAATACTGCTTGTGCTATTAAACATATTTATTTAAGTTATATTTAAGAGCATATTGGCTTTAATATGTTTTTCATAAGTATTGATAAACAAATGTTTTAAAATGAAGGCACTGATTTAATAAAAATACATTAAATTGATAAGCACATGAAAAAATTTTCAACATCATTAGTCATTACGGAAATGCAGAACAAAACCACAGTAAGATACCACTTCAGATCTACTAAGATGGCTATAATCAGAAAGACAGGTAAAATTAGTGTTGATAAGGATGTAGAGAAATAAGCTCACACATTGCTGGTGGAGTATAAAACAGTACAGCCACTTTGGAAAATAATCTGATAGTTCCTCAAAAAGTTAAACACAGAGTTACCATATCCAGCAATCTCATTTCTAGATACATACCCAAGAGAAATGAAAACATATGTACACATAAAATCTTGTGTATATATATGCTCTTAGCAGCATTGTTAATAATAGACAAAGTATGGAAACAACCCAAATGTCCATTAACTAATGAATGGATGGATAAACAAAATGTAGTATGTCCATGTAATGGAATAGTATTTGGCCAAAGGAATCAATTACTGATACATTCTGCAACATGGATGAGTCTTGAAAATATGCTCAGTGGAAGAAGTCAGTCATAAAGGACCACATATTGCATGATTCCATTTATATAAAATCTATAGACTAGACAAATCTGGAGAGGCAGAAAGTAGGTTAGTAGTTCCTAGGGATGGACAGTGGTATGGAGAATCATAGTTAAACCATTTGGAGTTTCTTTGGAGAATGATAAAACTATTCTAAAATTTATTGTGATGATGGATGCACAACTCTGTACTGAAAGCTAAGTTTCCATTAAAAGATGAAAGGATAACTAAAATGTATATAAATACAGTGGAATATTATTCATTGTTACAAAGGAATGAAATTCTGATATCATCTTACAGCATGGATTAACCTTGAAAACATATGCTAAGTGAAATAAGCCAGACACAGAAGGACAAATATTGTCAGTTTCCTTGGAGTATCTAGAATAAAGACAAAAGGTAGAATAGTTATCACCAGGGACTATGGGGAGAGGGCAATGAGGGGTTATTTTTTAATGGGTATATATAGAGTTTATGTTTGGGATGATAAGTCCTAGAAATGAATAGTAGTGATGATTATTGTACAGCATTGTGAATGAACTTAACGCCATTGAATTGTTGACTGAAAAAATGGTTACAATGGTACATTTTATGTATGGTTTTACCCCACACATGAAATGTTTAAAAAAGTAATTTTAAGACTGAGATATAGTAACTTTTTTTTTTTGGTAAAGTTAATGAAACAGGTAATTGTGTTGTGGCACATGGAAGGGAGACTGTTTCATTTTCCCATTTAACACAGTGTACTTTAGCTGTCTGAATAATTTAAATGTGCTTTAAATGTAAATGGCATCATCTCAATACCAAGTGTGCTACATTTTAAATAATCAAAAACAAAATTTTGATGAGCACGATTAGACTACAGATGAATTTGTGAAAAATTCATGAAGTAGATTAACCTCATTTAGATTGGAAATATTTTTTGAGTATTAATATGCATGATTGATTCATTTTGCTAATTTTTTGAAACCAAATGTTTATATTTAATAGTAACATGAGGATTGCAGTTTTCCAATAAATGTCACACAATAATGACAGTGAGCTACGAGGAAAAAGAACTGCATAAATGAAGTGAGATATGCTCCTGTAGCTATGGAAGCTATTTTGTTGTTGTTCAGTCGCTAAGTTGTGTCCTACTCTTTGTGACCCCCATGGACTGCAGCTCCCCAGGCTTCCATGTCCTCCATCTCCTGAAGTTTGCTCAAATTCATGTCCATTGAGCCAGTGATACTATCTAACCATCTCATCCTCTGCTGCCCTCTTCTCCTTTTGCCTTCAATCTTTCCCAGTGTCAAGGTCTTTTCTAAAGTTGGCTCTTTGCATCAGGTGGCCAAAGTATTGGAGCTTCAGCATCAGTCCTTCCAGTGAATATTCAGGGTTGATTTCCTTTAGGATGGATTGGTTTAATCTCCTTGAAGTCCAAGGGACTCTCAAGAGTTTTGTCCAGCACCACATTTCAAATGCATCAGTTCTTTGGTGCTCAGCCTCCTTTATGGTCCAGTTCTCACATCTGTACATGACTACTGGAAATACCATAGCTTTGACTTTACAGACCTTTGTCGGCAAAGTGATGTCTCTGCTTTTTAAGACTGTCTAGATTTGTCATAGCTTTCCTTCCAAGGAGCAAGTATCTTTTAATTTTTCTTTTAATCGCCAAACGGTGATTTTGGAGCCCAAGAAAATAAAGTCTGTCACTGTTTCCACTTTTTCCGCATGTATTTGTCATTAAGTGATGGGACCAGATGCCATCATCCTAAGTTTTTGAATATTGAGTTTTAAGCCAGCTTTTTCACTTTCCTCTTTCACCCTTCTCAAAAGGCTCTTCAGTTCCTCTTCATTTTCTGCCACTAGAGTGGTATCATCTGCACATCTGAGGTTGTTGATATTTCTCCCAGCATCCTTGATTCCAGCTTGTGATCATCCATCCCACATTTTGCATGATAAACTCTGCATATAAGTTAAATAAGCAGAGTGATAATATACAGCCTTGTTGTATTCCTTCCCAGGTTTGAGTCATTCAGTGGTTCCATATCTGGTTCTAACTATTGCTTCTTGACCTGCATACAGATTTCTCAGGAGACAGGTAAGATGGTCTGGTATTCCCATCTCTTGAAGAATTTTCCACAGTTTGTTGTGATCCACACAGCCAAAGTCTTTCACATAGAAAATGAAGCAGAAGTAGATGTTTTTCTGGAATTCCCTACTTTCTCTGTGATCCAACAAATGAATGTTGGCAATTTGATGTGTTTCCTCTGCTTTTTTCTAAACTCAGCTTGTACATCTGGAAGTTCTTGGTTCACATGCTGCTGAAGCCTTGTTTAAAGGATTTTGAGCATAACCTTGCTAGCATGAAGAGTGAGCGAGTGAGCACAATTGTCCTGTTGTTTGAACTTTCTTTGGCACTACCTTTCTTTAGAATTAGAGTGAAAACTGACCTTTTCTAGTCCTGCAGCCACGGCTGAGTTTTTCAAATTTGCTGACATACTGAGTGCGGCACTTTAATAGCATCATCTTTTAGGATTTGAAATAGCTCAGCTGGAATTCCATCACCTCCATTAGCTTTGTTTGTAGTAATGCCTCCTAAGGCCCACTTGACTTTACACTGTCTTGGTTCATGTACCTAACATTCCAAGTTCCTATGCAAAATTGTTCTTTACAGCGCCGGACTTGACTTTAACCACCAGACACATCCACAGCTGAGGGTCATATCCACTTTGGCCCAGCCGCTTCATTCTTTGAGCTATTAGTAATTCTGGAGCTATTAGTAATTGCCTTCCCCTCTTCCCCAGTAGCATATTGGACACCTTCTGACCTGGGTGTCGAGGGCTCATCTTCTGGCCTTTTCATACTGTTTATGGAAACTATAAACCCTATTAAGTCTTGTAAAGATGTTCTTTTTGTATTTATATTAATAATTAGTAGAGGATAATGAGGACCCTGGATAACTGCTAGATTATTATTAGTTTTTGTTCATTTTCTTAATGATATCTTTTATCTTTTTATTATTTTTTAATTTTTACTTTATATTGAAGTATAGTTGATTAACAATGTGTTAGTTTCAGATGTGCAGCAAAGTGACTCAGTTATTCATATGCATGTACCTATTCTTTTTCAAATACTGCTATAGTAATAAAGGTGTAACTGTGTTCATCAGAGGACCTGGGTAAAATGCATTGTTGGGTAGTTCAGAATTTGTTTTGTGTAAGCATTAAAGTGCTTATTTTCTTTTGGTCCTCAGACTACTAAAATATTCTCTATTTAAAAGGACATTCTCTTAAATTATTACTACAGCTCAAGTTTAGGTTTGAGAATAAATGGGAGAACTTAAATATGATTCAGTTTAATGAAATTAAATTTATCTTGACTGCTGCTGCTTCGTCGCTTCAGTCGTGTCCGACTCTGTGCGACCCCATAGACGGCAGCCCAACAGGCTCCGCCGTCCCTGGGATTCTCCAGGCAAGAACACTGGAGTGGGTTGACATTTCCTTCTCCAGTGCATGAAAGTGAAAAGTGAAAGTGAAGTTGCTCAGTTGTGTCCGTGTCCGACTGTTAGCGACCCCGTGGGCTGCAGCTTACCAGGCTCCTCCATCCATGGGATTTTCCAGGCAAGAGTACTGGAGTGGCATGCCATTGACTAGTACTTGTAATTTTACTGGTAAATGCTTACATCTGTGTACAAGTAGGGTTTATGAATAAATAATGTTTTAGGTGTAAATAATTTACAGTAATTTTTGTAGAATAACTAGTACTTTTACTGAGTACTGATTTCATCACAGATCCCTCAACTACCCTATAGCTTCATATTGCCCCTAATTACAGAAACCAGCCTACTCCTAAGAATATGTAAGATTAGGTCTGTAATCAAGCTTGGCTTTACTCATTTGGTGAAATTATGATGGGCTGCTTGAGATGGCAAACTTCAGAAGGGAGATGGCCACTAATTCTAAAAATAGGAAGGTAACCTAAAGCTGAAAAATAGCTAGTGAGTAATTGTGTTCTCACCACACTTACTTGCTTATTTATGTCTAAATCCAAAGTGCATTTTCTCTTAAATTTAGATGTGCTTTGTTCTATACATTTATACTAGTATTTCTTGAACTAACTGTTAGGCCTTTTCAGAACATCAATTATCAGCCAATATAGAAATAAACTGTATGTTGGAATTTCCCAAGTCAAATAGTGAAATTTAAAAGTGAAATTTAGCAAACCTTTATTATATGAATAAAACAGAAAAAGTGAACTATGAAAAGTAAGGTGTTTGGGGGAAAAAAATCACTGTAAATTGGAACCTGTAATATTGCCCAGGAGAGAGAAACCATTTGTTGGATAGGTCAAATTAGAGGTATTTTGGTGGAAAGCAAGGTTCTAGGTCTTCCGTTAAGAACTGTTTGAATATTCACCATTGTCTAGTTCTGGAATCCAAGATGGAGCAGAGCATTACAGGGAGGGTCCTTCCCAGAGCACTGAAGGGCCCTCCTGTAATGCTCTGCTCCATCTCTGGTTTCCTGCTTCCTTTTTAGTAGGACATTGTTCATCTGCTTGTGTGTTAATTGCATAGGGAAGAGATCATGGATTGTAGTGAACATAGCTCTTCATAAAGGTCGGGGTATACTGTGAGAAAAGTACCATTTAAGCAATTCAAATGTGGATGTGCTATATTAGGACAGATAAGCAAATCCACATTTGGATGGCTAAAAATCCTTAAATGTAGATAAAAACTTCAACGTGGAAATTCAAAAGATAATATTTGGTAAAGATAAGAGAGTAAAGAAGTTTTTTGACTTAAAATAGCTAGGAATAGACAATATAAAGCAGTATCTCTAATTTTAGTATTCAAGTATGATTGAATAGAAACTTCAGGATGATTTAGATAACTCCTTTGTGTCTTCAGGTTAAGGCTCTTGAATTCCAAATCTTTCTTTTCTTCAGCAGGAAGTCTTCTTCTTTTTTTTTTTTGATACTTTGTTACTTTATTTTTCACTATTCTTTTTCCGTATATTTTATCTATCATCATAGGTGATTCTTTGACACCCCAGGTATCTAAAGAGCCTTCCTTATTTTGACATTTGTAAGTCTTCTCAGTACAGATTTAAATGAGTGCTAAATACCAACTGACTTAATACTGATTAAGTATTAATTAAGAAATAATTCTGAATGAACCAATAAATTGACAAATCTTGTTTTAGATGATTGGCAATGATATATAACAAAATCGTTCCTAGTAATTTTAGGTTTGAGCATTTATTTAAAAACAAAAGCCGTATTAGCTGAAACTCAGGGTTTTTCAGGAGAGGTGTTTCATAATTCAGAACAGTATTATTTCTTCTTTGTATCATTAAAATAAAACTCAGCTGAATTTCAGCTTGTAAATATTAGAAAATTGTTGTTTACAGTTACTTTGTCTCAGGTTATATGGAGAAAATAACTTATAAAGTGGTTTAGATAGTCATATTTTAAGTTTAATATTTATAAATTTCAGGTTGTGTTCTCTATCTTTTTCTGGCCTTTCCTCCCCTTAGTTTTTGTTCCAGTGCTCAGTTGTATCTGACTCTCTGTGACCTCATGGACTGTATGTAGCATGCTCCCCTGTCCTTCACCATCTGGAGTTTGCTCAAATTTATGTCCATTGAGTCAGTGATGTTATCTAACCATCTCATTCTCTGACCTCTTTCTCCTTTTGCCTTCAATCTCTCCAAGCGTCAAGGTCTTTTCCAAAGAGTTGGCTCTTCTAATCAGGTGGCCAAAGTATTGGAGCTTCAGCTTCACCATCAGTCCTTCCAATGAATATTCAGGGTTGATCTCCTTTAGGATAGACTGGATGGATTTTCTTTTGATGTCCTTGCAATCCAAGGGACTCTCAAGAGTCTTGTCCAGCACCACAATTCAAATGCATCAGTTCTTTGGCGCTCAGACTTCTTTATGGTCCAATTCTCACATCCATACATGACTACTGGAAACACAGTATGTGACTATACAGGCCTTTGTCAGCAAAGTGATGTCTCTGCTTTTTAATACTCTTGTCTAGATTTGTCATAGCTTTCCTTTCAGGGAGCAAGTGTGGCTGCAGTCACTCTCTGCAGTGATTTTGGAGCCCGAGAAAATAAAGTCACTGTTTCCATTTTTTCCCCATATATTTGCCATCTATAGCTCTTGTATTGGACTAAGGACACAATATAAGAGAGAATCACTCTTACAGAGTTCACAGTTGAGAGAAAATAAAATCAGCAAACTTTAAAATAATGCACTATGTGCTTTCTTAGAAATAAGGGGTGTTATGCAAGTAGAGAAGAGGGAGTCCTTAACACTGTAAAGGATCAGCGAAGGCTGCACAGGATATGTGCCTCCAGATGTCAGTCTTGAACACTGAAATCAGCATTTAGCAGACATTTTTAAAATTAAAAATTATTATTTTATTTTTTTGTGGAGAGTTGAGAAAATGCCAGGTTTAACTACATTTTTTAGTTATATTAGTGTCCAAAATGAATAAACTAGTTTTAGATTACCAGTGTGTTTTGAATATTATAGATTATGTGTATACCTTTACTAAATATGAACAAATGCACTGAACAAATCTTTCTGCAGTGTGCAATATCTTAGTTCCCTGACCAGGGATCCAACTCATGCCACCTGCAGTGAAAGTGTGGAGTCTTAACCACTGGACTGCCAAGGAAGTCCTTAAACAACAAATCATAGTCAGAATTTTATTTTAATTGGTCAATTTTTTCAAAATATGATTTTGAAAATTTTTTTACTAAGTTTCTGTATCTATCTGTCTCTCTAGAAGATGTTATAGTGAAATACCTATGGAGGAGACTGAAATGGCATTTGCCATCAGAAAAACTTTAATTCACCTCTAATATTTCAGCACAGTTACATTTTTAACAAAGTAATTTTGAGAATACAGATATAAATGTAATTCTAAAACTGGTAGGTGTGTAGAATAGGATGAGAAAAAGGAAACAGGAGGAAATGAATTAAATTGAGTTTATTATTATTATATGAAACTATGCCATTTTTGGTACAGTGTAAGAATATAAGATTATCAGCATTTTTAATTAAAAAAACTTGTATTTTAACCTGTTTTTATGTTAGAACTTTTCCCCCCAGGTGCTATTTTCAGCTGTAGCTGTTAGAGGGCTGAATTTATCCTTTTCTACCTAGTTGTTCATTAACCTTTTAGCACTTGACTAACAGGTTCAGAAAAATCTACTGCTTGTTAGTTGAAACTGCTAAGAGGTGGAATAGGAACCATTTTGCTTCTAGTATATCTTCCAAATCTGGTTTCTTTTAAAGAAAAGTTCCTTTTAACTTTAATAGGCCGATGTAAAATGTAATGATAAACAAGTAGGATTATTTCTATTGTTGGAGAATGGACAAGTAGACAGCTTACACTCGTGTTACACTTGGCCCACAGCTTTGTAGATCACTTTGATATACATTACTTCATTTAATCTTTTTGCACCTGGGAGGTATAGTTATCATCTGCATCTTATAGATAATAAAACAAAAGCCCCAAATGATTGAGAGACTTGCCTAAGATTGCGCTGTTAATCAGTCAAAGAGCTAGGTTTTGAAACGTATTCTGACTTCTGATTGGTTCTTTTTTTTCCCCTGTAATCTTGGCTAATAACATGTATTTACCAACTGACTGCAGATGTAATAGTAAAAGAAAAAAATGTGATTCCTACCCTAACTTAGCTTGCCTTCTGGTTGGGGAAACAGACTAACAAATAATCCATTGAAAATAGTATGTTTAAGTGCTCTGAAAAGGGAAATAAATACAGATTGATGAGGTAGGACATGAGAAGGTGCCAGTGTGCTAGGGAATCTGAGAGGGGCTTTTGATAAAAGGTGAAATCCAGACTCAGTTCTGAAATGATAAAAATTCATCAGGTAAAGGTGAAGGGACTTTGTTGGAGGAAGAATGTTTTAGGTGAAGGGGAGAATATCATATTGGAAAATATTGAGATGAGTATGTTGGAGAATTGAAAGAAATTCAGTACAGCTGGATCATAGAGCTAGAGATTGGGAAAGGGGCGAATAAGCTAGAGAAAAGGTATAACAGTGAAAGATCTGGTAAACCAAGGCCGGATATGCTAAGAACCTGAAATAGTACAGCACAGATGAAGTGAAGAGACCCTCAGGTATCACAGAAAGCCTAATAAATGTGATAGAAGTATCATAGTCAACTAGTGACATTTTATACAGTTATTACATATGTCTTGGTTTTTTTGTACAGTAAAAGTCACAGTATCCTGATAGTTGAAAACAGGTAACTGCACTGTTCACCATGGTGAATCTTGGAGATGAGCTCTGGCTACAGCCATTTCTACTTTCGCTTCCCTACTCTGGCATGTATAGGTTAATCTTCCTCTAGTGTGTTCTAAACTAGCTTTTAGACCCAAAGTTAATTGAGGATCAATAGGTAAGTGAGTGTTACCCTTGATAGACATTAATAGTCTTTGTTGTCTGGAGAAGATGTTAGGGAGAAAGTAGAAATGGAGGAGTGGAAATTATGATTTGTTGCCATAACAGATAGTTATTAATTTTTAAGCAAATTTTAGTCTTTAATACACTGAATATTGAGGTATTTGGGAAAGTGGCCATTTATTCGTTTATTTAATGTATTTTGTGCTGAGTGCTTTAAAGAGACTCACCATTGTTAATAATAGAGTAGACACAATTTTAGCATCGTTTGATAAGTGCTGCTTATATATTACTATTTCATGCCAAAAGTAAGGCTAAGTCCCATCAGTTGTGTCCTATTCCTTGTGACCCTATGGACTGTAGCCTGGCAGGCTTCTCTATCCATGGGATTCTTCAGGTGAGAATACTGGAGTGGGTTGCCATGCCCTCCTCCAGGGGATCTTCCTGACCCAAGGATCAAACTCAGGGATCTCTTACATCTCCTGCATTGGCAGGTGGATTCTTTACCACTAGTATGACCTGGAAAGCCAAGCAGAAGATGATGAGTTTCATTTTGAGTATGTTGAAATAAGATGGTTGTGGGATATTGAGCACCTTCTGTTTACCAAGCACTAATCTAGATGCTGGGGCCACAGAATTAAAGAAAACAAAGTTCCTGCCCTCACCAGTTTATATTTTGGTAGCTGGAAAGAGACAGTGAACAAATGATTATCAAATGTTAGAGGGTAAAATCAGACAAATCCATAGAGACAGAAAGTAAATTAGTGGTTGCCAGAGATTTGCGGCATGAGGGAGTGGGGAATGACTTGCTAATGGATATGACATTTCATGTTATGAATGTGTTTTGGAATTAGTGGTGCCTGGGTCGCGAAGAGTTGGAAACGACTGAGCGACTTCACTTTCACTTTTCACTTCCATGCATTGGAGAAGGAAATGGCAACCCACTCCAGTGTTCTTGCCTGGAGAATCCCAGGGACGGAGGAGCCTGGTGGGCTGCCATCTGTGGGGTCACACAGAGTCGGACATGACTGAAGTGACTTAGCAGCAGCAGCAGCCTATATGCAGGTCAGGAAGCAACAGTTAGAACTAGACATGGAACAACAGACTGGTTCCAAATAGGAAAAGGAGTATGTCGAGGCTGTATATTGTCACCCTGCTTATTTAACTTATATGCAGAGTACATCATGAGAAACGCTGGGCTGGAAGAAGCACAAGCTGGAATCAAGATTGCCGGGAGAAATATCAATAACCTCAGCTATGCAGATGACACCACTCTTATGGCAGAAAGTGAAGAGAAACTAAAAAGCCTCTTGATGAAAGTGAAAGAGGAGAGTGAAAAAGTTGGCTTAAACCTCAACATTCAGAAAACGAAGATTATGGCATCTGGTCCCATCACTTCATGGGAAATAAATGGGGAAACAGTGGAAACAGTGTCAGACTTTGTTTTTTGGGGCTCCAAAATCACTGCAGATGGTGATTGCAGCCATGAAATTAAAAGACGCTTACTCCTTGGAGGGAAAGTTATGACCAACCTAGATAGCATATTCAAAAGCAGAGACATTACTTGGCCGACTAAGGTCCATCTAGTCAAGGCTATGTTTTTTCCAGTGGTCATGTATGGATGTGAGAGTTGGACTATGAAGAAGGCTGAGCGCCGAAGAATTGATGCTTTTGAACTGTGGTGTTGGAGAAGACTCTTGAGAGTCCCTTGGACTGCAAGGAGATCCAACCAGTCCATTCTAAAGAAAATCAGCCCGGGGATTTCTTTGGAAGGAATGATGCTAAAGCTGAAGCTCCAGTACTTTGTCTACCTCATGCGAAGAGTTGACTCATTGGAAAAGACTCTGATGCTGGGAGGGATTGAGGGCAGGAGGAGAAGGGGACGACAGAGGATGAGATGGCTGGATGGCATCACAGACTCGATGGACGTGAGTCTGAGTGAACTCCGGGTATTGGTGATGGACAGGGAGGCCTGGCGTGCTGCGATTCATGGTGTCGCAGAGTCGGACACAACTGAGCAACTGAACTGAACTGATGACTTTAAAACTTTGTGAATATAACTCAAACCACTGAACTGCATAGTTTAAAAGGGAACACTTTTGTTGTGTAAATTACATTGATTAAAAAATGACGGGGAGTGAAAAAACTTAAGTAGCATTAGGAAAGATGGTCTCTCTCATTGCAGGCAGACGCTTTACTGTCTGAGCCACCAGGGAAGCCAATAAAATGCTGCTGCTGCTGCTAAGTCGCGTCAGTCGTGTCCGACTCTGTGTGACCCCATAGATGGCAGCCCACCAGGCTCCCCCGTCCCTGGGATTCTCCAGGCAAGAACACTGGAGTGGGTTGCCATTTCCTTCTCCAATGCATGAAAGTGAAAAGTGAAAGTGAGGTTGCTCAGTCGTGTCCGACTCTTTAGTGACCCCATGGACTGCAGCCCACCAGGCTCCTCCATCCATGGGATTTTCCAGGCAAGAGTACTGGAGTGGGGTGCCATTGCCTTCTCCAAATAAAATGCTAGTGGGTGCTATTTTATATAAGGTGGTAGGAGTGCCTCAAAGAAGTTGGGCTTCATTTGTACATGGACCTGAAGGAACTGAGGGAGTACAGCTATGGTAATATCTAGGGAAAGAATTTTCCAGATGGAGGAATGGTTAAGTTCAGAGGATTTGAGATTGGGAAGGTGCTTGGCATGTTCAAGAAGCTCTAGTTAGAAGGCTAGTGTGCTGGAGCACAGTGGATAAGGAGAAGAGTTGCAGGAGATAAAGTGAGAGAGATGTTAAGGTGCTGAGATCACATAAGGACTTTAGGTTTTACTTTCACATGGGAGCTAAGGAGTGATGTGAATTAGGTTTTGTGTGTGTTTTTATTTTCCAGTTATTTCTTTGAATTAAGTGGATTGTTTTAAATGGATTATTCAGTGTACAATGTAGACAACAGTCCAGGTGAGACAGTTAAATCAGGATGGTAGTAGTGGATGTGGCAAGGAATGTAAGAGTTCTCAGTATATTTTGTAGGAAAAGTGGACAAGAATTGCTTAAAGATGAGGTGTAGGGTGTGAGAGAAGAAGGTAAGTTGAAAGATCATGACCACATTTTTTGAACTTAGCAAACTGGAAAAATGGAGTTCTCTTTTAACAAGAGGGTAAAAGATTGATGGGAGGGTGAAGTAAATAAACAGATTGGGTTTAGACATACTAATGATGAAATGTCTATATAAGTATCTAAATGAAGATAGTAGTTAGTATGTATATCTAACAATCTGGAACTGGAGGTAAACATTGATAGTCATCAATTTATGAATATCATTGAAGTTATGGTTGAAGTTGAAATTAATAATCAAGAAAGGAAAATAAGAAAGAAGAAGGTTGAAAATTGATTTCCCAGGGCAAAACACTCAAAATATTTAAGAGGAATGGAAAAACTGGTGGACTAAAGAAGAATCAAAGAGGGAAGAAGAGAAACAAAAGATAATGGAGAGAGGCGTTACTGGTAATAGAATCAGAAGTTGCAAATAAGTCAGTTTTATTGGAGTTTATTGGTGACAGAAATTTTGATGGACTAGTGGGAACAGAAGCCAAGTAGTAGTAGGTTGAGTAATAAATGTAAGTGGAGGAAGTGGAGGCAGCTAGTGAAGACCACTGTTGTACTAAGCGTGGTTGTGAAGGGAAGCGAAGTTGGAATTTAGAAAGAGATACAATAGGAATAGGAATTTTGTGGAATGAGGGGGTTGAAGATAAAGAATAGAAGATTTATTAATAGAAGAAACTTTTGAAGGACTAAGGAAGGAAAAAGGAATCTAGTACACAGGATTGCGTCTTCTCTTGGACCTAAAGGGACAAAGGTAAGGATAGTTTGTATCTGGGAAAGGAAGAATGTGGGTAACTCGTGTCTTATAGCCCGCCTGTTTTCTTTGTGGAGCAATGAACACTCATTTACCAAGAATGATAGATATGAGTTGGTGGCTTTAAGATGGGAGAGCTGAGGGAACCCTCTGGTGGTTCAGTGGTTAAAACTCCATGCTTTCACTGCTGAGGTGTAGCTTTAATCCTTAGTTGGGGAACTAAGATCCTGCAAGTCGTGTGGCTTGGCCAAAAAATAAAACAAAAAACAAAAAGACTTCCTGAGCTACTTTGAAGATAATGAATTCATAGTGGTACTAATCTGTTTGTTTTTATTTTCTCCATTGAAACTTAGATGCTGTGGTTCAGGGAGATGAATGGTTAGTGTTATTGAAGATGAGTGGTTAGGGTTATTGAGGATTGTACAAGGTTAATAGAATGAATATGTTAGAAAAGCAGTAAGGGGTGAATAAAGAAATTCTCAAGACACAACCTACAACCATCTATTCCTTGAAGTTATTCTCCATTGGTCTTTTTCATTTTGTGTTTCTTTTCCCTGGTGATACTGCCTAATATTTAATCTATATAATGAATATTTACATATTTATCTTGAATTTTTAAAATACAGAAAGATATAAAACAACAAATTACATGAAAGTCTGTTGTATCTCTATATGACCACCATTAATATGTTAATTATTGTTTCAGACATCTCTCTCTGTACTCTATGTATGTATTGTTGTTTAGTTGCTAAGTTGTGCCTGACTCTGTGATCTCATGGACTGTAGCCTGTCAGGCTCCTCTCTTCATGGGATATTTCAGGCAAGAATACTGAAGTGAGTTGCCCTTTCCTTCTCCAGGGGATCTTCCCGAACCAGGGATTGAACCCACCTCCTGCATTGGCAGGTGGATTCTTTAATATCACTGAGCTACCAGAGAAGCCCCATCTACTTTACATTATTTGTTCTTATTGTACATTTCTGCGTAAATGAGATATAGTACATCCTGTTTTCTTATCTGCTTCCTGATATTATTATGTATTGATCTACTATTACAATAACTTCAATACTAGTCCCTTAATATCCACCAGGGATTGGTTCAGTCCTGGATTGGACCTCTGGGGATACCAAAATTTGTAGCCCTTGTGTAAAATGGCTAGTGTTTGCATATAGCTTATGCACATCCTCCTGTATACTTGAAATCATCTCTAGGTTTATTTAATAATATCTAATACAATGTAAGTGCTATGTAAATAGTTGTCAGCCTGTGGCTGTTGGTTGAATCCAAGGATTTAGAACCTGGGGATACAGAAGGCTGACTGTATTCCATAATATACTTAAATCAACTAATCTTTGATGGGCTTTTATTTTATTTATTTATTTTTTTATTTTATTTTTTAACTGTTACAAACATCACTGTTTTATTTTTTTAACTGTTTTAAACACACCATGCAATTTTTTTTTTCTGCACTAGTATGATTATTTTCTGTGAGTGATAATAGCTAATACTTATGTAGTGTTTTCTCTATGGTGAGCTCTAGTCTACCCACTTAAATTTGTCTTTTATTTTAAAATTTGTTATTGTTAAATTTCAAGGGGTTTCCTTCAGCGGTGCATCTCTTAGCTTTATCTTGAGAATGGAGCAACTAAAGGAGACTACCCACTTGTAATTAGATAAAACCACACCCAGGTCATCCTGTAATGTTTTGGTTAAATGCTTATTAGGCTTTCGATTCAAATCCTTATTCTGCTACTAATTGTAGTTGTAGAAGTCTAAACTTTAGCTTTCCAGTTTGTTGAATGAAAGGCATTTAAAGCATAAAGCCTTTTTTTCTTGTGAAAATTTTATAACTAAGAATAATTTTTTTAATTTAGCTAATTAAAATCCTTCTGGATGCAATTTAATGTTAGAATTTCCTTTTCTATGTTAGGAAAGGTAAAGAAATCTTCATTATCTTTTGTCTAGTAAATGTTCATGAAACTAAATCTATTACTATAAATCATGTATTCAAAGAATACTTATTGATCAAAGAAAATGTCAATGATGAATGTTAAGGAAAATATAAAATTATGATCCCAATTTTATTAAAGAAAGTCTAGTAGGAAATAGATTAAAACGTTAGAATGGTTATCTCTGAGAACTGGGATTTGAAGTGGCTTTATTTTCTCCTTTATACTTAAAAAATAATCCCAATTTTCTATAATGATGTATCTTTTATATATATTTTATCAATTTTATAATTTAACAAAATGTTAAAATAGGAAGCTTCATGTATTAGAATGTTGTAACTAAATGAAACTTTTATGATACCATCTTTTAAATTTTTCCTCACAGATTTTAATTTTCAGTGTTTGCATTTATTTCAGCCCTCTAGGTCCTCTTCATGTTTTTCATTTATGCAGAGCTTAGAACATAATTCTCTATTAAGGTCTGCTTCTGTGATGTGTATAATTTCAGGATTGTCTGTTCTTGCACATACATTCTAAATCAACTTGAGATTTGAACAGTTTACTTGTCAGTACTATTATATACAAGCAGTTTTTGATGATTGAGAGACCTACCAGTTATAGATTTCCAATAATATTAATAGTAATTAATGAAATTAAGCTATATTATATTAATGATTATTTAATTATATAATAACAATGGCTAAAATTAATTCTTTCAAAGAAGCTGGGTCATTAAATTCTTGAATTATCTCATTTAGTCCTTAGAATGACCCTCTGAAGGATAGGTAACATCGTAACTCATCTATTTTACAGTTCAGAAAACAGGCTAAAAGTAACTTGTTCAGTGCTACCTGTAGCAAGCAGTATAACTGGCATTCAAGCGGTACTCATTTGGTAATAAAACTGCCTCTTCCTTCCCCTATGGTAGATTTATCTGTCCTGGTTGTTGTGTGAGATTTGCTGGGATAATTTATATTTAAAACATTTAGCACTGCATTTGGGTACCTAATAGGTGGTTACATGGACGTGGGACTTTCTGTTTTGTTTTTGTTTTGTCCTAATAGGAAGAGCAGTTACTTTGTATTAGGTGGTCAGATAAGGAATTGTTCTTTAAAATGTCTTTATTGATATGAAATTCACATGAATTAACCATTTTAAAGTGAGCAGTTCACAGTATTAGGCAACCTCTCTCTGTATCTAGCTCAAAAATATTTTTACCACCCCCAGAGGAAACCTTATACTCATTAAACTGTTGTTCCCTACCTCTCCCTCTCCCTAGCTGCTGGTAACCACCAGTCTATATTCTTTCTCTATGGATTTGTCCTTCTGGTTACTTTACATAAGTGGAAGCATACAACATGTGACCTTCTGTGTCTGACCTTCTTTCACTTAGTGTGTTTTCAAGATATATCCACCTTGTAGCATCTATTAGTACTTATTAATTCTCTTTTATGGGTGAATACTATTCCGTTGTATGGATACCACAGTGTATTTTGTCCATTCATATATTTTTTAAAAATTTTTGTTTATTTATTTATTTTTGGCTGGGCTGGGTCTTCGTTGCTGAGCAGACTTTTCTCTAGTTGTGGCGAATAAGGGCTACTCTAGTCGCAGTACATGGGCTTCTCATGTCAGTGGCTTCTCTTGTTGCAGAGCATGGGCTCTAGTGCAGGTGGACTTCAGCAGTTGCAGCAAGTAGGCTCAGTAGTTGCAGCTTCTGGGCTCTAGAGCACAGACTCAAAATAGTTGTGGTCTGTGGGCTTAGTTCCTCTGTGGCATGTGAGATCTTCCGGGATCAGGGATTGAAGCCTTGTCTCCTCCTGCATTGGCAGGTGGATTCTTTAGCACTGAGTCATCAGGGAAGTCCTATCCATTTATTTTCTGATGGACGTGTAGGTTGTTTCTACCTTTTATCTCTTGTGAGTAGTGCTGCTAGTCACATGCTATGAATATGCACATGTATTTGTTTGAGTACCAGCTTTCTATTCTTCAGGGTATAGAAGTAGGTTGTTTTTTTTCTTTGAAAGTAGCCTTTAGAGGTTCTTTAAAATTCTATAAAAATATTGACAAAAAAGAAAGTGAAAAAGCAATATATTAAAAGTACTATTGTACATGTTTATGTCTTTATTATCTTGCATGGAGCCTTATAAATATTAGATGTTTGGTAAATGTTAAAAATGAACTATTGGTTTTGAGACTGCTTTCTAATTCTGATTTAGCTGTCAGCTATCTGATTTGGGGCAAATTCTTAACCTTTGGCCCTATATAGATGAAGTTTAGGTATCTATGACCTATGTAGATACAGTTTCTATATCTATAAAATAAGAAAGTAGACTAAATAAACTCTAAAAATCAGATTATTAAGTTCTGTAAAAGTCTATACCTTTTAAAAAAAATATGAAGTGTTTTGGTACTGCATCTTTATTTCACACTCTGGAAGATCAGGTACTTCCCAGCCCTTGACTATCATATACAGTTTCCTTCTTGTTAAATTTGCCTCTGGGGAGGGATCAAGATCATCCATATGATCAAGAAAGTTGAGATCAGCATTTTAGTCTTTAAGCTCTTGAAAAGTTTCTTCAGGAAAGATTCATCTTTTGTTTTTTCCTCCTTTCGTTTCACAAGAAAATCTCAGTCATAAAACTCCTAGTGTAGAGATTGAAAACTCAGATGCCTACAGGACTTGATGTAATGTAAAACAGTGAAATTGGCTGGGTGGTACTTTGAGTAACTGGAAGTCACACTAAAAGTTTTCCTTGTGGGAATATATACTTAATGTTGCCAGGTCTTGTGATTTGTCAAGAGAAGCCAGAAATCTGGATTATGTAAAATCCCATTATTAAATGTTGACTACTAATTCAGAATGTTTTAGAACACTGTGCAGGTTAGACAGAACACTTTTGCCCTCCAGATATGTGCTGTAGAAAGTGCAAGACCTGCAGAAAGAAAAGATGTGCATTTCAAAGTGAAATTAGTAATTTTAAAATGGTCATGAATATTCACTTGATTGCCTTTGGAATGAAAAAAATAATGCTCGGGGAATGTCTCATATCCATAACAACTTCCTCATTACATACCCATTTGAGGCCAGAAATTAGGACTTTTATTTGTGTTATGAGCTCCAATTAGTATCTCCATAACTCAGTGGTTCCTGGTAATCCCTCAATGAATACATGTAATTTTAGCAGCTGTGGCTCCCTTTATAACAAAGTTTGTAGACTTAGGGTAGAGATAGCCATAGATTATAACCAGTTCACATGTAAACTTCTGGCACATTTTAGTTTGGGAGATTTTAGGTTGAGGAAACAGCTGTAGTACTGTGGTGTTAGTGTGTGTTTAGCTCTTGTTTACCCTCACATTTGTATTTTTAGCTTTACTAGGATGATAGTAATTATTTCTGTATTTTTACTTTGTTTCGCTTCTCTAAAAAATGAACTGATTTGAATAAGTAGTACTTCCTTGTTTTTATTTTTGTTTTTTTTAAAGGCACTGGCCACATCATTAGGTATTTTGCCTTGTGTCGTTTGTATGAAGTTTGAATTCTGTTTCATACTTCTGTTCATTTTTCCATCCATTTAACAAACACTGTATTGACCTTATCAAGGATGCCAAGGTCCTGCAAGAGCTGCCCTCTACCATCCCTACCTTATCTCATCTGGGAAGCACATTCTCTTGATTACTCTGCTTTTGCCACACTGTGCACCTTTTGGTTACTCAAACAAGCCACGTCTTTTCCTGCCTGTGGACTTCCGTACATGTTGTTTCCTCAGACGATTTTACTTCTCTTTCTGCTCTTTTTGAGTTGCTGATTCACTTATACCCAGGAACCTTTCAGAGAGGCCTTCCCTGACTATCTTCTCTTATAGTAGTTTCCACTTTGTTCTTTATTACAGATTCTTATTTGACTTTTTCATAGCATTCGTCCCGCTTTGAATTGTTAAAAATGATTTCTTGTTTTCCTGTTTCTCTCATTACAGAACAATCCCTTAAAGACAGGGACCTTTTTGTCTTATCTAATTTTTGTATCCTTGGCCCACAGTAAATTACTTCTGGTTGAGTTAATTATTTGTCAGCATAATAATCATTGTATGCCTACATTATGCTGGACAGTTTGTTTTAGGTGTGTTGTATACATTATTGATTGCAAGGAGATGCAACCAGTCCATTCTGAAGGAGATCAGCCCTGGGATTTCTTTGGAAGGAATGATGCTAAAGCTGAAACTCCAGTACTTTGTCCACCTCATTCGAAGAGTTGACTCATTGGAAAAGACTTTGATGCTGGGACGGATTGGGGGCAGAAGGAGAAGGGGACGACAGAGGATGAGATGGCTGGATGGCATCACTGACTCGATGGACGTGAATCTGAGTGAACTCCAGGAGTTGGTGATAGACAGGGAGGTCTGGTGTGCTGCAATTCATGGGGTCGCAAAGAGTCAGACACGACTGAGCGACTGAACTGAACTGAACTGATACATTATTGCTAGTGCTCACAACTCTGCAAGATAAATAGATGTCATATTATAAGCTTACTGTCATATTGTAAATGAGGCAGTCAAGGCTTACTATGATGAGTAACTTGCCTAAAGTCAGAAAGTAGATAGAGTTGTAATGAAAGCCCAGTTCTCACTACCTTTGCTCTTTCATTATGACATGCTACTTACCTCTTTATTGTAAACAATATTGGTATCCTGACACAAGGATCATACTGCTTTTATATATCTCTGTGTTACCTTGTGGTTTTCTCCTTCCTCCCTACCCCACTTCATGCAAAAATGATTATAATAATATTGGAAATACCTAATAACCATAGTGTCTGTTGATACTGACTTTCTGATCAAAGTCAAATGAAAATTCATGTATTTTTAATAGTAATACTGACAACCTCTAGTATTAGAAGTTTCGTATCTGGAGTTTTAATCCCTAATTCCTGTATGTAATTGGCCCCTTAAACATTAATAGATATAGAGGGATTTCTTACATGCCTCTTAAGCATTTACTTCTAGAGCACAGCCACTGCTGCTGCTGCTGCTAAGTCGCTTCAGTCGTGTCCAACCCTATGCGACCCCATAGACAGCAGCCCACCAGGCTCCTCTCTCTCTGGGATTCTCCAGGCAAGAATACTGGAGTGAATTGCCATTTCTTTCTCCATACAGCCACTGCCTAAAAGAAATAATTGAACTATCTTTGAGCACTTTGAAGTGCTCCTTTCAAAGTCTGTCAGCTTTTTATCTCTCTCTCTTTTTTTTTTTTTAATAGTGAAAACTTTTATATTTGGAATTAATCAGCCGGACTCAGTTTAAATGATCTCAGTTTTGTTGGCAACACCCAAAGCATCATATTCAGGAGCCATTCAAACATAGGCCTTCTTCTCTCCATCAACCTGAATCAAGGTGTTGACCTTAGCTACAACAGTGTCATAGAGCTTCTTCACAGCCTGTTTAGTTTGGTGCTTTTTGGCCTTGAAATCCAAGATGAGTACCATTGTGTTGTCTTCTGTTTTCTTCATAGCTGACTCAACGAGGAGGGGGAATTTGATGATAGCCTAGTGGTCAAGTTTGTTTCTCCTAGGGTCGCTCTTCTGAGGATATTTGGGGTGCCTCCTGAGCCACAGTGTTTTGGGTTGCTGGAAGGTGGGTGACATCTGGATCTTTGTATGTGTGTGTGGCTGTGGATCACCCCACTCCAGTACTCTTGCCTGGAAAATCCCATGGATGGAGGAGCCTGGTAGGCTGCAGTAAGAGTCAGACACGACTGAGCGACTTCACTTTCACTTTTCACTTTCATGCATTGGAGAAGGAAATGGCAACCCACTCCAGTGTTCTTGCCTGGAGAATCCCAGGGATGGGGGAGCCTGGTGAGCTACCGTCTCTGGGGTCGCACAGAGTTGGACACAACTGAGGCGACGCAGCAGCAGCAGCAGCAGCAATGGCTGTGGATGCCTTTCACCATTGCTTTCTTTGCCTTCAAAGCATTTGCTTTGGCTGCTGCTGCTGCTAAGTCGCGTCAGTCGTGTCCGACTCTGTGTGACCCCATAGATGGCAGCCCACCAGGGTCCCCCATCCCTGGGATTCTCCAGGCAAGAACACTGGAGTGGGTTGCCATTTCCTTCTCCAATGCATGAAAGTGAAAAGTGAAAGTGAAGTCGCTCAGTCGTGTCCGACTCTTTAGTGACCCCATGCACTGCAGCCTACCAGGCCCCTACATCCATGGGATTTTCCAAGCAAGAGTACTAGAGTGGGTTGCCATTTGGCAGGGAGGGGCAAAGGCTTCCTTATTCACTTTCGGTGCCATCTTCATGAAAAAGCAACTTTTTGCTTCTTTATCTCAAAAATTTGTTTGGGTCTTCTTATTTTTCTATTTTCTTTTTCTTTCAGGTTAGTAGAAGAAATGCTAAGGCACCCTCAAATCTCCAGGACTTGACTCTGTGACGTACTACTTTGCTTTAATAGTTTTCAACTCTTGTTTTTCATTATTTACTATTACATTTTTTTTTCTTCATGGTCTTCCCTAGTAGCTCAGCTGGTAAAGAATCCACCTGCAATGAGGAGGCCCTGGTTTGATTCCTGAGTAGGAAGAGGCCCTGGAGAAGGGATAGGCTACCCACTCCAATATTCATGGGCTTCCCTGGTGACTGAGATGGTAAAGAATCGCCTGCAATGTGGGAGACCTGGGTTTGATCCCTGGGTTGGGAAGGTCCTCTGGAGGAGGGCATGGCAATCTCTTGTTTTTCATTATTTTTAATTATGTTTTTTGTTTCTTCATAGTAGTAGTTGTCAAACTGTTTAACTACAATTTCTCTGGAGTTGCTGTGGCACATGATAATACAATTCTAAAAGAAATAATATTTAAAAAGAAAGTTAGAAAGCAAACTCCTTATAGTAGTATAATTCTGTAATAATGCCCCAGAAAACTGTTTTATTATATTCACTGAAACACTAATTTCAACTTTACCATCTGATTGTCCCATAACCTGCTATCAGCACGCAAGCATTCTTTTGGAAATTCAGTTGTGACTTTGCAGTTGTCAGATATGGTGGTCGTGTCTTAATTCAATCTCTTCTGTATGTTTTCTCTTGGATCTTTAAACTTTTCCTTGTTACTGGCTGTTTTCCTTATACTGTCAAGCCTACATATTTCTTCTTCCACACAATAAAATAACATAAACCCATTATTTGGCCCTGTCTCCTTAAGTATTCTTTTTTTCTCCTTGCAAGGACTTTGTGAAATAGTAGTCTACATTTCTGCTTACACTGCATTTATTTCCTCACTTCCATTTGGTCGTCAACTCTTTTCCTTCTGGCTTCTGTCCCCATCACTCCCTTGATACTTCCTTGGTAAAGGTATCAAGAAATATCTTTTGTCACATCAAATAAATACATTTTTTCCAGTTTTTCTTATTCGAACTAAATGAGGCATTTTCAGTTTGGGGCATCCAGTTCCAAGACTGTTCTTTTTGACACTTTTTCCAAGCTATCCTCTGACTCTTTCTCTAGTTTTTTTCCTAGCTTTTTTTCCCCTCATTCTGACCCTTCTGCCTCTTCATTCATTATATGGTTTGTCAGCATTCTTATGTATTTCCACAGCTTCTGTTTTCTTGTTCATTCATCAAATAAAAGCCTGTTTGTGCCAGGCACTGTGCTATTGCTGAGAAGACAGTATGAATGAAATGGTCATGTCCACTGTCCTCATGACACGATGTAGTTCAATAAGAAGTACACAGAGGTAAACTGGTAATTGTGAAACAGTGGGTGGTAAGTGTTCTGGTAGAGGAAATACAGAGAAAGGATATGTAACTAAGACTAGAGTGGTTAGGAAAAGCTTTTGGGGAAGAAATAACAGTAAAAAGGGGCTGTGGGAAAGTCAGTATTTCAGGGAGAAACAATAACATTTGCAAAGAAATAAAATAAGGGAGTGCATGGCTAAAGTATTGAAAATCATTGTATCTTGAGAGTGTGGAGGGAAAGAGAATGGAGGAGGGATAATGGTGCATGGTCATAGATTAGGCACTCATATAAATATTCATTCAACAAGTATTGGTGCTATTCTTTAATAATTATAGTGTCACATAATTATACATTTTAATAGCCTAGTTTTCACTCTGCTGTGAACAATCACAGCTAGGTTTTAGAAGATATCTGAGTCTGATCATTGCTTATTGCTATAGACTGGTCTTATGATAGGTTTGTGCTGCCTATTTTACTAGATCTGACTTGAAAGTCTATGTTATTGATTATTCAAGATCTTGTCCTGTGATCTATTTATGGCTTCTCAGGGTCTTAGTTGCTGTGTGCAGGCCTTCTCTAGTTGCAGTGAGTGGGGGCTATTCTCTACTTGTGCTTGGGCTTCTCATTGCAGTGGCTTCTCTTGTGGAGCATGGGCTCTAGGGTGCTTGGACCTTAGTAGTTGTGGTGCACGGGCTTAGTTGCCCCATGGGATGTGGAATCTTCCCGACCAGGAATTGAACCATGTCCCCTGCATTGGCAGGTGGATTCTTAACCACTGGACCACCAGAGAAGTCTAGATATTCAGTTTTTTGGGGGGCATAGCCTACTGTGTCTTTATTTTCTTTTACATATTCCTTTTTGCATAGAATACAAAGAGTATGTTTGTATGGGTCTTTATGTACAGAGTATTTTTTTAATTTTACAAGATTCTCATTTTTTTAAAACCTTGGACTTAACCCAGTATTTTTTACATGTGGCACATTATAGTATTTATCAGATATTTAACTGAATAACCTAAAAAAGTTCTTTAAATCCCTGGTGGTTCAGCTGGTAAAGAATCTGCCTGCAATGCGGCAGACCTGGGTTTGATCCCTGGATTGGGAAGATCCTCTGGAGAAGGGAAAGGCTACCTAGTCCAGTATTCTGGCCTGGAGAATTCAGTCCATGGGGTCGCAAAGAGTCGGACACGACTGAGCGACTGTCACTTTCACTTGACTGTCACAAGTAGAACATGATGATACTCTAAGTTCTTTCTGAGTAAACATACTCAGTTCAGTTCAGTCGCTCAGTTGTGTCTGACTCTTTGTGACCCCATGAATCGCAGCACGCCAGGCCTCCCTGTCCATCACCAATTCCTGGAGTTTACTCAAACTCATGTCCATCGAGTCGGTGATGCTATCCAGCCATCTCATCCTCTGTTGTCCCCTTCTCCTCCTGTCCCCAATCCCTCCCAGCATCAGAGTCTTTTCCAATGAGTCAACTCTTCGCATGAGGTGGCCAAAGTACTGGAGTTTCAGCTTCAGCATTAGTCCTTCCAATGAACACCCAAGACTGATCTCCTTTAGGATGGACTGGTTGGATCTCCTTGCAATCCAAGGGACTCTCAAAGAGTCTTCTCCAGCACCACAGTTCAAAAGCATCAATTCCTCGGTGCTCAGCTTTCTTCACAGACCAACTTTCACATCCATACATGACTACTGGAAAAACCATAGCCTTGACTAGACAGACCTTTGTTGGCAAAGTAATGTCTCTGGTTTTGAATATGCTATCTAGGTTGGTCATAACTTTCCTTCCAAGGAATAAGCGTCTTTTAATTTCATGGCTGCAGTCACCATCTGCAGTGATTTTGGAGCCCAAAAAAACAGAGTCAGTCACTGTTTTCACTGTTTCCCTATTTCCCATGAAGTGATGGGACTAGATGCCATGATCTTCGTTTTCTGAGTGTTGAGCTTTAAGCCAACTTTTTCGCTCTCCTCTTTCACTTTCATCATGAGGCTTTTTAGTTTCTCTTCACTTTCTGCCATAAGAGTGGTGTCATCTGCATATCTGAGTTTATTGATATTTCTCCTGGCAATCTTGATTCCAGCTTGTGCTTGTTCCAGCCCAGTGTTTTTCATGATGTACTCTGCATAGAAGTTAACTAAGCAGGGTGACAATATACAGCCTTGATGTACTCCTTTTCCTATTTGAAACCAGTCTGTCATGGGTTAAAATTACAATGACTTCTGTGTTTAGCCAAGATGAGGCTAAACACAGGGACCAGATTTACTTACGCTCTTTTCTGAAGCAACTAAAAAGCCAGATAAATATATGAGACAATGGTTCTCTTCACATTTAACATCAGGCAGTGAAGGAAAGTGATCCTTGAAGAAAAAAAACACAAACAAGAAGAGCCCTGCAAGTTCTTTACTCCCTGGAGAAAGTTCCAGGCTTTGGTGTGAAAGGGGAAGTACAAGTAAAGTCTCTGAGTTGAGGAGGTAGAACTAGGAGTCTGGGAAAGCCAAGGTAGCTAGAGTTCTCAGGGGCAGAATATTAGAAAGGAGGGAGATGGAGCCAGAGGATTTTAGAAATCTGCAGAGGATGTCCTTTGACTATTCAGCTAAGTGGTGATCATTACATGTAGGTGGAAAACCTCCCACGACTGAGGAAAGAACTGCCTAAAAGGATGAAAGGAAACAGTGCTCAGATCTCACTAAGGGCTGGATATGATGCGTGTTTGCAGCAGCAAGAGTGGAATACTTTCTTTAGGTTTTATTTATTTATTTATGGCTGCACTGGGTCTTCATTGCTGCATGAGGGTTTTTTCCAGTTGCAGCAGGCAGGGCCTTCTCTCTAGTTGTGGTACACGGGCACTTCTCATTGCAGTGGCTTCTCTTGCTGCAGATCATGGGCTCTAAGTGCATGAGCTGCATTAATTGCAGCGTGAAGGCTCAGTAGTTGCTGTGCAAGGGCTTAGTTGTCCCTCGGCGTTTGGAATCTTTCCTGATCAGAGATCGAATCCGTGTCTCCAGCATTGGCAGGTGGATTCTTAACCAACAAGAGGAGCAGGGAATCCGTAGAATACTGTTTTACACATGAGTAGTGTTAAGAAGGATCTTGCCTCGGTAGTAATACTGGACCAAACATGCTCTGGTCACGGCTAACAAAGCTTTAAGAGCAAGAACTAAAAGGATCAAACTGTTCACTAGTAACTTAACCATAACCCAAAGTAAAGCTCAAGAATATTTATAGGAATATGAAAATATAAGGACACAAAGTGAAATTCTCAATGTTTGGCATCAAGTCAAAAATCATTACCATGGTTCTAAAAGTTTGTTTTATTTTTTATCAAAAACTACCGGTCATGGAAAGAGGCAGAAAATTACAAAATGTAACAAATATCAATAAATTGAAACTGCTTTTAAAATAACTTGTGGCTTTTTTAGCCTGTGCCCATTGGCGTTACCAGATTATTGGCCTCCCCGATACTCAGTCTGGTATGTATGAGGCAAAAAGAAAATTTGTGGGTCCCACCATCCCTGGCTGGCCTACTTTCTTTTTATCTCACCTTTCAATCTTCTTAGTTTTTTTTTTTTTTTCTTTTCTTTTAAATGTATGTAGTGTTCAAGATTTTTAGCTGAACTTTTTGGAGGAAATAGTGAAAAGTGTGTCTACTCCATCTTTCTGAAAATGGATGCCTCCAAGATATTTATTTCTGAAGTATAAACAAATGTTCTTTGATGAATCATTTGAATATTAACATGAAAAACAATGAACTTTGAGTTCAATAATATAATAAAACCAATTCCAGATGGATCATAGACATAAATATGGCAGATAGGGCACAAAGACTTCCAGAAGAAAACAGAATATCTTCATGTTCTTGGGGTATGCAAATATTTCTTAAACAGTATGTAAAAATCACTAATCATAAAGGAAAAGATTCATATATTGAACTTGATTAAAATTAAGAACTCTAGTTTATTAAAGGTAACTTTATGGAGGTGGAAAGGCAAACCATATGTGGAAGAAGATATTTACAGTATGTACATTAACATAGGATTTGCATCTAGAATATACAGTGAACTCCTACAAATTAATATTTTTTAAAAAATAGCAACCAAATATAAAAATGGGTAAAAGACTTGATGAACCATACCTTGTGACTCAGCGATTTCAACCTATATATATATCCAATGGAAGTATATATATGCACATAGAAAAATGTTTATGGCATTATTTTTGTAAAAGGTAAAAACTATAAACATTAATTATTTAACAGCAGAATGGATTTAATTATTGATGATTCCGTGCAGTTTACCTCACTGGATTGTAAATGTTTGAAAACAGATACAGGTCACTTTAGTGTCTACACTTACATACACAAAATAAATTAGTGGTGATATATTTTCCTTCTTTTAGAAAATAAACTCCTGAGGTACCTTGTAATCCAAAGTCCATGCAATTAGAAATAACACTGAATTTAAGAACTCTATTTTATTTATTTTATTACTGTGCCTAGCACATAATGGATGTTAAATAATGTGCTTTATGAATGAATGAGCAGATTATCATTTATTAACTGTCTTTTAAGTTCAAAACCAAATATGCATAAAATAATGGTCTTTATTTCATTTTCATTGATTATTATATACATTGATAAGTACATGGTTATTTTAGTTTATTAAATATATGGCTATTTAAGATGGTTAACTGTTAAGCAGTGGAACAGGTTTCTATTTAGTGTTGGTTTTGGAAATAGTAAGCTAAATTGCAAGTGTGTATACATATTATATGCACTATGTTTAGTCACTCAGTCGTGTCTGACTCTTTTGGTTGAGATGCTTCTACTGCTTATATTCCAGAAATGAACTTATTTTGCTTCCCTGGTAGCTCAGCTGGTGAAGAATCCGCCTGCAGTACAGGAGACCCTGGTTCAGTTCCTGGGTTGGGAAGATCCCCTGGAGAAAGAATAGGCTACCTACTCCAGTATTCTGGTCTGGAGAAGTCCATGGACTGTATAGTCCATGGGTTCGCAAAGAGTCGGACACAACTGAGCAACTTTCACACACAGTCAATGTGAGTTTAGTAAGGACAGAAAATTACGAAACACTGGAGCCTCCTCTTTTTAGCAAGCAAGCCATCACCAAAATTTAAACTTGAGTGAAAGGTCCGTGACACAGATTGTCTGTTTTGTAGCTGATGTATCTCCAGGAACCAAGAGAGTGCTTGGCTTACATTAGGCATTTAGTAGATATTTGTTGAGTGAATGAATAAGTGAATGAGAATATTTATTCAGCTGTGCTTCATTCTGTAGCAGATACAGTGTTGTCACTGCTGATATGTCATTTATTATTTATTATATATTAGCAATGTTTCTGAAATAATATGAAAATTAGAAATTTTCATGAAGTTTATTTCATAACTAAAAATTAATACCCAGTAGCTTTCTTTAGTATTTTGATAACCTCATCAGCAAACATTGAACTCCCATTGTGAGTATAGTACCACTAAACTTATAGTCATTCAAAGAAGACATATCATAGTTTCTGCCCTTGAAGAGTTTTCAAGTAGTTGGAGAGAGAGAAAATAGGCATAAGGATGATCTATAACAATATGAGGGTGCCAGAGTTACAGTACACATGAGAAATAAATTTTATGTTCAATGAAAAGTTTGATACTAAGTTTATGTACATTATTCAACTTTTTAAAAATATGTATAGGAAAATAGGGAAAGAAAACATAAATATATTATGTTTTGAATGGTGAGATCATGGGCAAATTTACTTTTCTTTCATCATTTCAATTCAGTCGCTCAGTCGTGTCCGACTCTTTGCGACCCCATGAATCGCAGCACGCCAGGCCTCCCTGTCTATCACCAACTCCCGGAGTTCACTCAGACTCACATCCATCGAGTCAGTGATGCCATCCAGCCATCTCATCCTCTGTCGTCCCCTTCTCCTCCTGCCCCCAATCCCTCCCAGCATCAGAGTCTTTTCCAATGAGTCAACTCTTCGCATGAGGTGGCCAAAGTACTGGAGCTTCAGCTTTAGCATCATTCCTTCCAAAGAAATCCCAGGGCTGATCTCCTTCAGAATGGACTGGTTGCATCTCCTTACAGTCCAAGGGACTCTCAAGAGTCTTCTCCAACACCACAGTTCAAAAGCATCAATTCTTCGGCGCTCAGCCTTCTTCACAGTCCAACTCTCACATCCATACGTGACCACTGGAAAAACCATAGCCTTGACTAGACGGACCTTAGTCGGCAAAGTAATGTCTCTGCTTTTGAATATACTATCTAGGTTGGTCATCACTTTTCTTCCAAGGAGTACACGTCTTTTAATTTCATGGCTGCAGTCACCATCTGCAGTGATTTTAGAGCCTCCAAAAATAAAGTCTGACACTGTTCCCACTGTTTCCCCATCTATTTGCCATGAAGTGATGGGACCAGATGCCATGATCTTTGTTTTCTGAATGTTGAGCTTTAGGCCAACTTTTTCACTCTCCTCTTTCACTTTCATCAAGAGGCTTTTTAGTTCCTCTTCGCTTTCTGCCATAAGGGTGGTGTCATCTGCATATCTGAGGTTATTGATATTTCTCCCGGCAATCTTGATTCCAGCTTGTGTTTCTTCCAGTCCAGCGTTTCTCATGATGTATTCTGCATATAAGTTAAATAAGCAGGGTGACAATATACAGCCTTGACGTACTCCTTTTCCTATTTGGAACCAGTCTGTTGTTCCATGTCCCGTTCTAACTGCTGCTTCCTGACCTGCATACAGATTTCTCAAGAGGCAGGTCAGGTGGTCTGGTATTCCCATCTCTTTCAGAATTTTCCACAGTTTATTGTGATCCACACAGTCAAAGGCTTTGGCATAGTCAATAAAGCAGAAATAGATGTTTTTCTGGAACTGTCTTGCTTTTTCCATGATCCAGTGGATGTTGGCAATTTGATCTCTGGTTCCTCTGCCTTTTCTAAAACCAGCTTGAACATCAGGAAGTTCACGGTTCACGTATTGCTAAAGCCTGGCTTGGAGAATTTTGAGCATTACTTTACTAGCATGTGAGATGAGTGCAATTGTGCGGTAGTTTGAGCATTCTTTGGCATTGCCTTTCTTTGGAATTAGAGGAAAACTGACCTTTTCCAGTCCTGTGGCCACTGCTGAGTTTTCCAAATTTGCTGGCATATTGAGTGCAGCACTTTCACAGCATCATCTTTCAGGATTTGAAACAGCTCAACTGGAATTCCATCACCTCCACTAGCTTTGTTCGTAGCGATGCTTTCCAAGGCCCACTTGACTTCACATTCCAGGATGTGTGGCTCTAGATTAGTGATCACACCATCATGATTATCTGGGTCGTGAAGATCTTTTTTGTATAGTTCTTCTGTGTATTCTTGCCACCTCTTCTTAATATCTTCTGCTTCTGTTAGGTCCATACCATTTCTGTCCTTTATTGAGCCCATCTTTGCATGAAATGTTCCCTTGGTATCTGTAATTTTCTTGAAGAGATCTCTAGTCTTTCCCATTCTGTTCTTTTCCTCTATTTTTTTGCATTGATCGCTGAAGAAGGCTTTCTTATCTCCTTGCTGTTCTCTGGAACTCTGCCTTCAGATGCTTATATCTTTCCTTTTCTCCTTTGCTTTTCACCTCTCTTCTTTTCACAGCTATTTGTAAGGCCTCCCCAGACAGCCATTTTGCTTTTTTGCATTTCTTTTCCATGGGGGTGGTTTTGATCCCTGTCTCCTGTACAGTGTCACGAACCTCCATCCATAGTTCATCAGGCACTCTATCTATCAGATCTAGGCCCTTAAATCTATTTCTCACTTCCACTGTATAATCATAAGGGATTTTATTTAGGTCATACCTGAATGGTCTAGCAATGTTCCCTACTTTCTTCAATTTGAGTCTGAATTTGGTAATAAGGAGTTCATGATCTGAGCCACAGTCAGCTCCTGGCCTCGTTTTTGTTGACTGTATGGAGCTTCTCCATCTTTGGCTGCAAAGAATATAATCAAATCTGGTTTTGATGTTGACCATCTGGTGATGTCCATGTGTAGAGTCTTTTCTTGTGTTGTTGGAAGAGGGTGTTTGCTGTGACCAGTGCATTTTCTTGGCAAAACTCTATTAGTCTCTGCCCTGCTTCATTCTGCATTCCAAGACCAAATTTGCCTGTTACTCCAGGTGTTTCTTGACTTCTACTTTTGCATTCCAGTCCCCTATAATGAAAGGGACATCTTCTTTGGGTGTTACTTCTAAAAGGTCTTGTAGGTCTTCATAAAACCGTTCAACTTCAGCTTCTTCAGCATTACTGGTTGGGGCATAGACTTGGATAACTGTGATATTGAATGGTTTGCCTTGGAGACGAACAGAGATCATTCTGTCGTTTTTGAGATTGCATCCAAGTACTGCATTTTGGACTCTTTTGTTGACCATGATGGCTACTCCATTTCTTCCTTTTTTCATACACATCTGTATTTTCAAAAGCAAGCAATAACTTTAAATTAAAAATTTTCTGCCCCAATTCTAGCACAAGATTTGTATTAAAGTGAAAAATACAGCAGTCATGTACCCAGTATCATCAATTGTAGATCCCTCTCCTGTTTATACACTCACTAGATACTCAGCCTCATCATTTAAAACTAAATTTGTTGACTTGCCAGTTTTACTCTTACTCCTAAACTCTGTATCATGGGACACTGTACCACCTTACATTAATTTTTGTGCCAGAATTTCTATGGGCTGCCTGGAACTATTTCTGTCTCTCCCTCTCCAGTCATCCAATTCAGTTAGTTCATCAGTTTCCTGAACATGTTTAAATTTGTGTTCTATTTGCCATTCTCACTGCCTTGGTTCAGGACCTCATTATTTCTTACTTAGAAGATTGTAAAAAACTTAGCTCTTCGCCACCTCTAGGATGTAGTCTATTTTGCATATACCTGGGGAGGTGATCATTCTCAAATATGAATCTGAGCTTATCATGTCTTTTCTTGAAACACTCAAAAGCTCCCTGTGTGCTGAGGGATAAAGTCTTTATTGCTTAGAATGATTATACAGGGCCTTCAGTGATCTTACCCCTGCATGTCTTCAGTAGACTCATCTCTTGGTATTTTTCCATGTAACTCCTGTATTCTAACTTAACTGAATTACTTGAAAAACTGAAATAAGCAAAATGCAAACACTCTCCTTGTTTGGGTTTTCTTTTACAGTTTCTCCTCCTCTTCCACAAATTTGTTTGTCAGATACCCAATTGATTGTTCAAGGTTGACCTCAGGTATCACATACCCCATGCACCCTTCTCTGACCTTTATAGACAGTGTTTAGGATTCCCTCTTCTCCAGTTGCATAACAGTCCATATTTCTATTAAAGCACATATTGTATTTTTTATTGAAGTGTAGTTGATTTATAGTGTTGTGCCAATCTGTGCTGTGTAGCGAAGTGACTCAGTCATGCACATATATACATTATTTTGTATATTCTTTTCCATTATGGTTTATTGCAGGATATTGAATATAGTAGGGAATGGCAGTCCTCTCGGGTACTCTTGCTTGGAGAATCCCATAGACAGAGAAGCCTTTAGGGCTACATTTCATGGGGTGGCAAAGAGTTGCACACGACTGAGCGACCAGCACTAATACTTGCTGAATATAGTTCACTCTGCTATACTTTAGGGCCTTGTTGTTTAGCCATTCTGAATATAATAGTTTTGCATCAACCAACCCCAAACTCCCTGTCCGTTCCTCTCCCTCCCCCTAACTTGGGAAACACAAATCTGTTCTCTATAAGTCTGTTTCTCTTTTATAGATAGTTTCATTTGTTGCATGTTTTAGATTCCACATATAAGTGATACCGTATGGTATTTGACTTTCTCATTTTAACTTCACTTAGTATGATAATCTCTAGTTGCATTCATGTTGCTGCAAAGGGCATTATTCCATTCTTTTTTTATTACTCAATAGTATTCCATTGTATATATGGACTACATCTTTTTTTATCCATTTGTCTGTTGATGAACATTTAGGTTGTTTCCCTGTTTTGACTGTTGTGAATAGTGCTGCTCTGGCATCTGTCTTTTTGAATTACAGTTTTGTCCAAGGAGTAGAATTGCTAGATCATATGGTAATTCTGATTTTAGTTTTCTGAGACACCTCCATACTGTTTTCCATAGCCACTATACCAACTTACATTCCCACCAACAGTGTCAGAGGGTTCCCTTTTCTCCACAGTTTCTCCAACATTTGTTATTTGTAGACTTTTTAATGATGGCCATTATGACCAGTGTGAGGTTGTACCTCATTTTGGTTTTGATTTACACTTACGTAATAATTAGTGATGTTGAGCATCTTTTCATGTGCCCACTGCCATCTGTATGTCTTCTTTGGAGAAATGTCTGTTAAAGTCTTCTGCCCATTTTTCAGTTGGGTTGTTTGTTTTTTGTTGTTAAGTTGTATGGGTTGTTTTTATATTTTGGAGGGTAAGCCCTTGTCTGTCACATCATTTGCAAATATTTTCTCCCATTTGTAACATATTGCATTATTTTAAACTTGACTAATTTTATTTTCTTTCAACTGTGAATTTCTTGAGTGATTTCCTCTTATGTTGTGTCCTTAGTCCAGTACAGGAGCAAAATATGTGATGAATGCATGTTTAAATTAATTGTTCTGTCAGGTTGAAGGTGTTAGTAAAGCTGAGATAGCCTAGCTAAAAATACTGAGCCAATGAGTGTGAAATATAAGGTGTCAAACAAGTTCGTTGGTCTTTCCTGGACTTTTCACAGTTCTGATACTTTTGAAGATTACAAGTCACTTATTTGTGGAATATTCCTGATGATTGCATTCAAATTATGCATCTTTGGCACAAATACCACAGAAATAATGATATATTCTTTCTGCATCCTAGAGTGGCATACAATTTTGATTTGTATCATTTCTGATGATACTCACTTTGATCACTTGATTAAGATGGTATCTGTCAGACTTCTCTAAAGTTACCATATTTCTCCTTTGTAATCAGTAAATGTTTTGTGAAGTTGTACTTTGAAACTGTATGAATATCTCATTCCTCATCATACTTCTGGTTTATTCGTTACTGTTTTATGTCAGTATGGACTTTTATGTTTTCATTTGATTTTAATCTGTTACCATTATTACCCTCCTTTCTGGCCATGCTGTATGGCTTACAGGATTAGTTCCCCAACCAGGAATTGAACCGAGGACATGGCAGTGAAAACACTGAGTACTAACCATTGGACTGCCAGGGAACTTCCATTGCTTATTTTCATGCTCATGTTTGTTAGTGAGAGCCTGGTCAAGATAGTTTCTGTATCCTTTTGACAGGTCTCCTTAATTCTTTGAGTACTTCCTTACTTTAGCAAAACAATATATATATATATCAGGCTAATCTTGTACTTTTCGTATCCAGGTCCTGATAACAACTATTTCTCAAAGAAGCCCAAACTACTTTTCAGTAGAAAAGAATATTTAGAAACCAGGATCTGGATACTAGGTATGCTTGTTTTCCATGAGTATGCTTTTGGGATCGTGCTTCTTACAGAATCTTTCAGAAGACAGAGCTTGGGAATATATGTATACTTATAGACTCTGATTGGAAAAGGTGATGGCACCCCACTCCAGTACTCTTGCCTGGAAAATCGCATGGACGGAGGGACCTGGTAGGCTGCAGTCCATGGTGTCGCTAGGAGTCGGACACGACTGAACGACTTCACTTTCACTTTTCACTTTCATGCATTGGAGAAGGAAATGGCAACCCATCCAGTGTTCTTGTCTGGAGAATCCCAGGGATGGGGGAGCCTGGTGGGCTGCTGTCGAAGGGGTTGCACAGAATCGGACATGACTGAAGTGACTTAGCAGCAACAGCAGCAGTATAGACCCTGATGCTGGAAAAGATTGAAAGTGGGAGGAGAAGGGGATGACAGAGGATGAGATGGTTGGATGGCATCACTGACTCAATGGACATGAGTTTGAGTAAACTCTGGGAGTTGGTGATGGACAGGGAGGCCTGTTGTATTGCAGTCTCTGGGGTCACAAAGAGTCTGACACAGCTGAGTAACTGAACTGAACTATATTTGTATATTGGTCATTGGTCATCCACCAGTGTCAGTCTCCCAACTGAGGAAGTTACACTGGTGATTTAGTTGCTGTTGTGTCCAACTCTTGCGATCTCATGAACTGTTGCCTGCCAGGCTTCTCTGTCCATGGGATTCTCCAGGCGAGAATACTGGAGTGGGTTGCTATTTCCATCTCCAGAGGGTCTTCCCGAGCCAGGAATTGAACCCCGGTCTCCTGCATTGCAGAAAGATGCTTTACCAACTGAGGTATGAGGCAAGTCCTTACATCCCTATATACATTTATATTTTTATTCTTCTTTCTCTTGTGAGTTCATGCTGATACCTCCAGTTGCAGTTTAGTAACACACGGTTCCTCCTTGTTTTTCTCCCTCTGTTTGTAACTCCTTTAGTTCAACACTGCAAAACTTTATTCCCTTCAATTTTAATATATTTACTTATTTGAGCAATCTCCCTTTGTATAATTGAGCTGCTTTTGCCATTGCTTCCCCCTTCCCTACACACTGATACCTGATTATCCAACTTGGACATACATAACTTGCCTCTAGACTGTGACTGCTTTCCTCCTCCATCCTATGTATGCTGTGACACCCAGAGCTGCCCTCCTGCTTATCTGTTGACACCCTCCTTGCCCTCCTTAGGTTCTGACTCCCCATTTTGGGTAGCGCTGCTAGGCAGATAGCCTTCATGTTACTAAGATTTTTATATTCTACCTAAAAGATGCCCTATGCTCCTGCTCCCTCAACCTCATGAATATCTTGTTTACCCCACTGGGACTCCAACATCTTATGCTGGGCTGCCCATCCATGGGAATGTGCTCTTCATCCTGCTCAGGCTTGAAGGCTTCACATGAATGCCCTCCTCACCCTGCTTAAATTTCTAATTCCCATGTTGGTCTTCCACACTCCCTTCATGGGCGCACTCTACTTCCTGCTTAATCTTTGATACCCAGCTCAGGCAGCCCTATTATATGGACATCCTTCTTACTGCTTGGGTTCTTAAACCTAGAGCAGGCTGCCCTTGCATGAATACCCTTTATACCCTGCTCAAGCTTTGTTTCCGTGTGTTGGCTATCCTCTGTCACCTCACTGGCTTCAGCTGTGATATCCTGTGCCATCCCCTTAAGGCTACATTTCTCACCATGCTCTGACTCTGATACCTTATGCTAGACTCTCTGCCTTCCCTGCTCTACATACCGTCCTCATTCTGTTTGGGCTACCCATCACTGGAGACTTTGACTTTGCTTGGACTCTAACCCAGTAGGTTGTCCTTCTGTGTGTCAAGCAAAATTCCTCTTCTCATCCTGCTTTCTTGGGTTCCACCCCACCCTTCCACTCTCTCCCACCTTTCCCCACCCCCACCCCCAGATAAGTTATTCATTATGCTTGGGTTCTGACACCACATACTAGGCTGCAGGTATTTTATTTGCATTGCTTGGACTCTGCCCCTGGTCATCTTTTCCTCACCCTCTGTCTCCCCATTAATACTTTCCTCACCCTGCTTGGGCTCTGAAACCATTTGCCAGGCCTCCACCTGCACCTTGGATTCCCTTCTCATTCTTTACTTCTGACACTCAGCCCTAGTCCTCCTTACCCTTCTTGAACTCTGAACGCTACAGTTCTTTAAAGCTGATTTGAATAAATAGTCCTATAAGATGTCTGGAAATTATAAATCGATAAAGGTTTTACTCAGTAGTCAGGTCATAGGTAAGACTTTGAAAGTGTTTATTCTAGAACGGACTTAAATAGCTTCTTCTGAAAATAGTATAAATAAATTAAGAAAGTATAATATATAACAAAAATGGTTAAATAGAATAATCCATTCTGTATCTCATAAATGTTATTAAGTTATGTAGAAAATAATTGTGAAATTTTAAAGTGAAAAATAATACCTATTAGAAAAAATAGATCTCAAGTTATTCTTCTTATTTCCCAAATTGTTGCAATCTGTGCTGCTGCATATTGTTTAAAATTATTGTAGACCACTAGCTTGAGGAAAATGGTAATAAAATATATTCAAAAAGAAGTGATATGATTAAATAAATAACAGCAAACTAGTAAATGGATTTAAACTTAAATGAGAAAATTTTATTAAAACAGAGATCACATACAAGTTATTCTTGGACTTAATAATCTTTTAGAAACCAAATATCCAGTAGACCTGCAGCCAGTACATTTTCCAGTGGAGATGCCAAGTATGATGACTGTCAAGCCCAAAGTGTTTTTAACAGAATGAATGCTGTCTCTCTTCAATGCAGAAGTATGTTGGCACAGTGGAGGTGCCAGGCATTTTGTTTTAGAATGTCTGATGTGAAACCATAGCCTTGGGATTCACCAGCTTATTGAGGTAGTTAATAAAGATATGGAAGAGTAAGGCAATTAGTTTGCCAAACCATTTGCAAGAGCTCTTCGTAAGTCTTTTTTAACTCTTCTGGATGCTAAAGTAGCTTTGTATATAGAATTTTAAAAAAAGTGAAATCCCATTTTAGAAACAAGATACAAACATTTATAACTACATTTCCAGTATTATTAGAGTGTTTGCATCTAGTATCAGGGAGCACTCATTATATGAATAACTAATACCTATGCTGAGCATTAATTTACTTTTCATTAATTTTTTAAAGCATTTCCAACACAAAGTATCATTTTTTTTTTTTTACCACAAATACTTCCATTTAGCTGATTTCTTGACAGTTGAATAGAAACATTCATTTATTTACTCCACTACTACCACCTTTTATATTGTTTATCTCTGCATGAAGATAAGTCTTTGGTATTGGTTGTGTACAACTGTGATTTGTTTGGTTACCTGAAAGTTAATAAGTGTCTTCAGAAAAGTTCAAGATAGGTGGACTCTGAAAATTCTGATCTTTACTTTCTGACTCTGAAGCAGCTGAATATTGAATGCTAGTTATCAGGTCAACAAAGGCAAAATGGCAATGTTGTTGTTGTTGTTGTTTGGTCCCTAAGTCATGTTCAACCCCATGAACTGTAGCCCGCCAGGTTCCTCCATTCGTGGGATTTACCAAGCAAGAATACTACACTGAGTCGCCATTTTCTTCTCCAGGAGTTCTTCCCAACCCAGGGATTGAACCCTTGTTTCCTGCATTGGCAGGCAGATTCTTAACCACTGAGCCACCAGGGAAGCCCCAAGAATAATTTACAGAGTTCTTTTTAACAGATCATCTTAGTTAAGCCTTATAGCAACTCTGAAGGGTATGCACTGTCCATGCGTAGCCTTTTATTGTATTTATTGATTAGATTATATATTTTAGTAAAAAGAACATTCTTGAGCCTGCTGTCCAGACCAACTTTTCTGCTACTCCTTTGTCCTATATCCTTGTCTCCCCATCAAAGGAAATTGCTGTCCTAAACTTTATCATTCCCTTCTTTTGTTGTTTTATCATATGTATTTTTCTTTTCCTTTTTTTAAAACTATAAAGTTTCACATTCTTTATTGGTAAAACTGACCTCACATAATTATTTTGAAATTAAGTGAGTATGTATGTAGAAGACTTTTGAACAGTGCCTGTGCCAACAATCAAGTGCTCAATAAATGGTAGCTGAATTTGCATTATTAATGCTGTTATTTTGCAAAGGGGAAAAACTAGAAAAGGATGTCTTTTCTCAGCTGTTTCATTTGTTTTTGTCTCCCTGGGCTTTTCTGTGGGAAAGTGAGGAGTATAAGTGTTTGAAGTCTTTCATCTTTTTGAAACTGGGCAACATATAAAATTGTACAATGGGATTTGGTTGATCCGCAGTTAGGAAACAGATTTTCTAATTGAGAAGAATAAAAAAAATGCTTCACTATTAAGTTAACAGTTTTTTCTTCTTTTTCACTGCCTTGTGCCCTCAGGATAGGATTTCTATCTCCTTGAGTTTGATGCAGTGTGATGGGATTCCCCCTATAGCCAGTGTTGCAGAGTTAAAGACCAAATTGCCCAGAAATAACAGGTGATACAAAAGGATCAATTAGAATTTATTGAATGACTGAACACACACACCAACCAGTCAGCCAATATTTGCATTGTTTACCTTCCCACCAAACACTAGGAAGCATTTAGTTTGTTTTTACTATCTGAAAATGATTTCATTCCTCTAATCGCTGTAGGCTCTGCACTGTTGCACTAACAAAACAAATTCTTGATCTTCTGAGCTTGTTCCCTTTTCTGCCTAATTTCTTTTTTTTCATACACTTATGTTAATAATTTATGGTAACTATTCTATTGTACTTGATCTAAGTCTGTTACGTGGATACTTAATCCCACTTATATTGGGATTTTGGCCAACTAAAATTTATAATGAACCATTAAATGAGTTGATTAACATTATTATTGCACAAATTATTAGCACATTAATGGAAAAATATGATCACCCCAATTCTGACAGACCAAGGAAAGAATTCTTTAAGAAGCAAAAATAAAATCATTTCTAGATTTTGAAAAAAAGAATGAGAAAGAAAGTGAGTACATTTGAGTACACTGCACAAGAGTAGTTTTTTACTAGCTGTTACACTGATCTGTATCAAAGTTCACTTCATTCTTTTGGGCAGATATTCCAGCTTTTCATTATCTGTGATGAAGTTGTTGATGTAACTGCGTTTCTCAAGGTGGGGAACCCATAAAATTTTCAAGTGCTGTTGCTTAGAGGCGTCTGTTTTATGAAGTCTACATTAATCTTATTCATAAGAACTTTAAAAGATTTTCATCAGGTTATTTTACTGAATGTAGGATACCTATAGCTGTCATATTTTCCTGATCTAATAGAAGAGCCTTAAAAAGCTAATTAAATTAGTTTGCAGTTTAGCCTTCACAGTTTCACTTTTTACAAACAGAAACTTTGTGAAGAGGTATTTTGTCCATAAAGTTTATTAGGAACATAGAGAGACCTAGCTCACTCTTATGCAGTTCTCAGTTGTCTTTATTCTATTCCTGTTTCTCTCTTTTTTAAAAACAGCTTTTACCCATGTATTATTTGCATATCATGAGATTCACTTATTTAAAGTGTACAGAGTCAGTTGTGGTTGGTATATTTTATAGAATTGTGTAGCCATTGCCATAATCTAATTTTAGAATTCTTACTACCCCAAAAAGAAACCTTGTAACCATTTTCTCTCTCTAAAAGAAAAATCTTGAAAATTCTTTTAAAATCTAGTAGGTTCTTTAAAAAAAAATGTAGTACAGATTATACTTTTGTTTTCTAAGGAAGTCTTTTCTCGGCAAACTGCTTTTCCATTATAAGTTTCCCATTCTCTTTCTTCATATCCTATGCTTATAAATCTAGAATTTCATTCCTCCCATATTTATTTAGCCGATTTAACAGATAATGCAAGGAAAATAAATATGGCTGCTTAACATGAGGCAGGATTGTTTGTTGTTTTCATGTATTTAAAGGGCCTATGCTCTTCTTTGGGTTTCCCTGATGACTCAGACAATATAGAATCCTCCTGCATTGTGGGAGACCTGGGTTCGATCCCTCGGTTGGAAAGAGCCTCTGGAAGAGGGCATGGCAACCCACTCCAGTATTCTTGCCTTGAGAATCCCTATGGACAGAGGAACCAGGTGGGCCCCAGTCCATAGGGTTGCAAAGAGTAGGACATAACTGAAGCAACTTAGCACACACGCAGGCCTGAGAGTAAGACCAGTGTATGTGGTCAGGTTGTATAGTTTTATCTTGGAGGGAGTCTGTTTGAGGTAATGGGCTAAAATAAAAGTTTCATTGAGGATTTAAGTCGCTTGAAGTAGTGGAGCCAACAGAGTTCTGTCTAAAGTCAGAGCCTGTGATGGTATGGACTTATTAACTGCTGTTTTCCTTGGAAAGATAGGATAAAACTTCTGAATTCTCTAATTTTCAAACACTTGAGTCAGTTAATCAGAAATACCTTTGGTGAAGGAATGAATCCATGCGTCCTACACCTTCCACTTGACTTATTTGGTTTGAAGGGTAGGCTGTGGGGAAGACTGAGATATAAGAAGTTCTATATTTAGTTACTTTCCAGTGTATTTTTACTAACACTGCTTTTATACTTCTAATTTAGATTCAACTTTGTATTCCTCTTTGGGAAACCGAAATGTGGTTAGTTATTGGGCTGTTTCTAGGGTTTTTTTTTCCCCCTTAACATAAATGCATTTCGGCAGATCCTTTCTCTTTTTATCTAAGTGAATTTTACTTTCGTATTTCTTTCTGTTTATCTCCTTCCCCCAAAAAAGGTCTTGAGTATGCTTTTCTTTTATATATAAGAAGCTCTTGTTTTCAGCATGGATTGAGAAAAATAATTGTATTAAAATCAATATTTGATGATGGGCATTTCTGTTTTAATTAGTTCTTCCCTATTCTTTCTCTATATTATTTGAAAGATGGAAATAATTTATGTAAGCCCTATCAGTTCAGTTCAATTCAGTCCCTTAGTTGTGTCTGACTCTGCAACCGCATGGACTGCAGCACACCAGGCCTCGCTGTCTATCACCAACTCCTGGAGTTTACTCAAACTCATGTCCATTGAGTTAGTGCTGCCGTCCAACCATCTCATCCTCTGTCATCCCCTTCTCCTCCCACCTTCAATCTTTCCTAGCATCAGGGTCTTTTCAAATGAGTCAGTTCTTCGCATCGGGTGGCCAAAGGATTGGAGTTTCAGCTTCAGCATCAGTCCTTTCAATGAATATTCAGGACTGATTTCCTTCAGGATTGACTAATTGGATCTCCTTGCAGTCCAAGGGACTCTTTAAGAGTCTTCTCCAACACCACAGTTTAAAAGCATCAATTCTTCGGAGCTTAGCTTTTTTTATAGTCCAACTCTCATATCCATACATGACTATTGGGAAAACCAAAGCTTTGAGTAGATGGACTTTTGTTGGCAAATTAATGCCTCTGCTTTTGAGTATGCTATCTAGGTTGGTCATAACTTTTCTTCCAAGGAGTAAGCGTCTTTTAATTTCATGGCTGCAGTCACCATCTGCAGTGATTTTGGAGCCCAAAATCACTGGAGCCCAGTCACTGATTTTGGAGCCCAAAGTCACTGTTTACATTGCTTCCCCATCTATTAGCCATGAAGTGACGGAACCAGATGCCATGATGTTAGTTTTCTAAATGTTGAGTTTTAAGCCAACTTTTTCACTCTCCTCATTCACTTTCATCAAGAGGCTCTTTAGTTGTTCTTCACTTTCTGCCATAAGGGTGGTGTCATCTGCATATCTGAGGTTTTTGATATTTCTCCCAGAAATCTTGATTCCAGCTTGTGCTTCATCCAGCCCAGAGTTTCTCGCGATATACTCTGCATATAAGTTAAATTTAAGCAGGGTGACAATACACAGCCTTGACGTACTCCTTTTCCTATTTGGAACCAGTCTGTTGTTCCATGTCCCAGTTCTAACGTTGCTTCCTGACCTGCATACAGGTTTCTCAAGAGGCAGGTCAGCTGGTCTGGTATTCCCATCTCTTTCAGAGTTTTCCACAGTTTGTTGTGATTCACACAGTCAAAGGCTTTGGCACAGTCAGTGAAACAGAAGTAGATGTTTTTCTGGAACTCTGTCACTTTTTCAATGATCCAGTGGATGTTGGCAATTTGATCTCTGGTTCCTCTGCCTTTTCTAAAACCAGCTTGAACATCTGGAAGTTCACGGTTCATGTATTGCTGAAGCCTGGCTTGGAGAATTTTGAGCATCACTTTGCTAGCGTGTGAGATGAGTGCAATTGTGTGGTAGTTTGAGCATTCTTTGGCATTGCCTTTCTCTAGGATTGAAATGAAAACTGACCTTTTCCAGTCCTGTGGCCACTGCTGAGTTTTCCAAATTTGCTGGCATCTTGAGTGCAGCACTTTCACAGCATCATCTTTTAGGATTTGAAATATAGCTCAACTGGAATTCCATCACCTCCGCTAGCTTTGTTTGTAGTGATGCTTCCTAAGGCCCACTTGACTTCGCATTCCAGGATGTCTGGCTCTAGGTGAGTAATCATACCATCATGATTATCTGGGTCATGAAGATCTTTTTTTTAATAGTTCTTCTGTGTATTCTTGCCACCTCCTCTTACTCTCTTCTGCTTCTGTTAGGTCCATACCATTTCTGTCCTTTATTGTGCCCATCTTTGCATGGAATGTACCCTTATTATCTCTGATTTTCTTGACGAGATCTCTAGTCTTTCCCATCCTATTGTTTTCCTCTATGTCTTTGCATTGATCACTGAGGAAGGCTTTCTTATCTCTCCTTAGTATTCTTTAGAACTCTGCATTCAAATGGGTATATCTTTCCTTTGCCATTTGCTTCTCTTGTCTTCACAGCTGTTTGTAAGGCCAACTCAGACAACCATTTTGCCTTTTTGCATTACTTTTTCTTGGGGATGGTCTTGATCATTGCCTCCTGTACAGTGTCACAAACCTCCATCCATAGTTCCTCAGGCACTCTGTCTATCAGATCTAATCCCTTGAATCTTTTTTTCACTTCCACTGTATAATCGTAAGGGATTTTATTTAGGTCATACTTGAATGATCTAGGGGTTTCCCTACTTTCTTCAATTTAAGTCTGAATTTGGCAATAAAGGAGTTCATGATCTGAGCCACAGTCAGCTCCCGGTTTTGTTTTTGCTGACTGTGTAGAGCTTCTCCATCTTTGGCTGCAAATATAATCAGTCTGATTTCGGTATTGACCATCTGGTGATGTCCGTGTGTAGAGTCTTCTCTTGTGTTGTTGGAAGAGGGTGTTTGCTGTGACCAGTGCATTCTCTTGGCAAAACTCTATTAGCCATTGCTCTGCTTCATTCTGTATGCCAAGACCAAATTTGCCTGTTATTCCAGGTATTTCTTGACCTCCAATTTTTGCATTCTGGTCCCCTATAATGAAAAGGACATCTTTTTTTGGACATCAGATGATCATTATATCTACTACTGTGGGCAAGAATCTTTTAGAAGAAATGGAGTAGCCATCATAGTCCAAAATGCAGTACTTGGGTGCAATCTCAAAAAAGAATGATCTCTGTTCGTTTCCAAGGCAAACCATTCAGTATCACAGTAATCCAAGTCTATGCCCCGACCAGTAATGCTGAAGAAGCTGAAGTTGAACAGTTCTGTGAAGACCTACAAGACCTTCTAGAACTAATACTTAAGGCTTTTAGCAATGGTTTAACAAGCTGAAAATTTTTATTATATTCAGAAAGATGTAAAATTTGTCAAATGCTTTGAAGATGAAAATTTCAAGTGTTAGGTAATAGTTTTTCAAAAGAAAATTTTCAGTTGATTCTTCATTGTGAACAAAGATCATTTAATACTACAACTTCTAATTTTAGCTTCATGATAGTCTTTCTTACTCATATCTGTGTGAAATTCAGGCTACATATTTTAACTGGGAGGATCAAAATATTTTTGAATTCAGTAAACAATTAACTAGCAATATTGTTTGCTACTGAGGATAAAATGTCTTCTAGTGCTACTTTTATTTTTTTTAATTCACTTAGTGCAAATAATAATCTTCCTAAATTGTTGGAATGTTGCTTTTCTTGGAATACTAGGCAAATCCCTTAAACCCTGTGCCTTGATTCTTCAGAAAATGAACATAGGATTCTAATTGGTCTTCTGAAGATTTTTCCAACATTGATTCTACTATCTTTAGAGGATATTTTGATTATTATTTCTGTCCTAAATGCGTGTAACAATAATTATAAAATAATTTTTGAATAGTAGATATAAATTTGATTTTATGGACAATTATTATTAAATATATTTAAAAGATATACAGTATTCTTTAATCTGGGATACAAAACTAATCATAGTCTAATAAAGGCATTTATGCTTTTTCATTTCAGAGAATCCTATGCTTGTGCCTTTCTTGAGTTGGAGATACCTCAGAGTACGAAGTAGTTCCTTGAGTCATAACATTCCTCTTTTTAGTGTCTTTAGGAGGGAAAAATTCAATATGAAAGCAAATTAAAATATTTGATGAAAGTGCTGGATAAAAAAGCAGGAGTAGACTAATGGTCTGAAGAAGCCAATTTATAGCTGATATACACTAGTACATGCCATCTTACATGTAAAGGATGATAAAGAATACTTTTTTTTTTAAACAAAGAAAGATACTGGAGCATCTTGAGTTATTTGACATCTCTACTGCCTAGTTTTATATGGTTTAAAAAGTTTGGTAACTTTTTCTGTATATCATCAGCATGAAAGGAAAAGCCAAGAAGAAAATGGGACTCAGAATGAATGGAAAGTTCATTGTGCAGTTCACTAAAATTATAATAAAAGAAAAATGTTTGCTAAGAATTTTTACATCAGTAATTACATGAAATTTAGTGTGTGTATATGAATGATATAATTCTTGTGAGTGGAAAGACATTAATTTTGTGCTCATAAAAATTTTTTCTCTTTCTCCCAACAGAATCTGTCTATGATCTTCTCCCAAAGGAGTTACAGTTACCTCCATCTAGAGAAACATCTGTAGCATCAATGAGTCAGACAAGTGGTGGTGAGGCAGGCTCGCCTCCTCCAGCTGTAGTTGCTGCTGGTATGCATTTCATTTTACTTTTTAAAGAAAACTAAAGCATTATCTGGTCAACATGAACAGTGCTGGCAAAATTTGTATTAAAGAGTGTGATTTGAGGGTTTGTTCCAGGAGGTTTTAAAATACATACTTCTAACATTAAAAATTTTCTATAAAATACTCTTATACATTTATTATTTCTTAAAATTTCACATTGGCACATCTGTTAGTGCCATCTCCCAGAATGGATCTTATCTTCAACTATGGGAGTGAGTTTAAAGCTCTTTGGTTGACTGCACATAATAAAGTTATTGAATAGCAAGCTGTGGATAGAAAATTACATTTGAGTCTATAAAAGAGTTATTTTTGAAAGTTTGCTCCAAAGGGAAAATGTTTATTTCGTGTAATCTGAAAAAGGACTCAAGCACCAAGTGTTTTTTTGGTTTGTTGCGTGTTACTATAATCTTTTCCCTACATTTAAAAACATGTGTGACCCTACACTTATTTTAAATTTAATCAAAAGTAATGGAAGATTTGAATGTAATGTTTATATAAAGATACTTTTTTATATCAGTGAAAAAGTATGGAAAGTAGTGTTTGAAATTTATCAAGTTTATTTTTAATCAGCTCTCAAATCATACACTTTATATAAAATTGGCTCAAATTTTTACTGAATTAAAATAAAAGATTGACAGATAAATTAATAGGAAAATGTCTTGATTATGATAAATAATAAGAATGCTTTCAATAATACTATATTGCCCAACTGTAATTCTTTTTTTAGTTGGGTTTGCAGATTACTAAGTGTGTTTGGCTTTTTAAAAGAAGTTAGAAAATTATATGTACATACTCTGAAGCTTTATCTGTCTCTTACTAATTAGAGGTTTCTTGCCCAATATGATACTTTTCATCTTTTAAAATGGTACTTAAAATCCATCAGAGGATTGTTCTCAGTAAATTATTTTTGTTTCAAAGAGAACAGTGAAGTGGAAGGTTGTGGTTTAAATGAGGATATTGGTACTGAAGTAGAACTTTGGGTATTTTTCTTATTTGCATTAACCTAAGTCCAGTCACTTTGTGTACCAATATTTCCCCTGAGCCGTACAGTGTAATCTGCAGCCTTCCTGGTTGAGGGCAGGAAAACTTTAACCATGGCCAAGAAACATACCAGCCCTGCTCACTGTTCATGTGTTGCCAGACATTTTCTAACAGATTCTGTGGATTTAATTGTGAACTTTTTGGTAATTGAATTGTAAAGATGACCTGGTTTCATTTTATATGCACTGAATATTTTTTTCTGGAATATAAGTATTTAGTTTTAAAATAGTATCAGATAATAAAATATTTTTAAAAAATTTAAATGAAATATTTCACTTTAAATCCACAGGTAGAAATTGACTAACTGATTTCTTTTGTATCTTTTGAGATTTTTTTTTAAGCCATTTTGAATCTGTATAGAACTAAAAGTCTGTTTCTTCTGTGCTTTTTAACATCTGTTGACAGTAGATCCAGTTCCTTTTAAAAGCTGAAAAATGTTAGCTAGATTTGGAAAAAGAACAACACTTCCTTTTAAATAATACCAAACTCAGTTTTAGAAGTTTTTATATATAAATATTGAAAGTTTTTGAATTTGAGTCACTAATGGAATGTTGATCCTTCCTCCCTCTCTCCCTTTCTCCCTCCATAATCCTCTCCAGATAAATTAGAATGAAGACTTTGAGTTGAAAAATCATGAAAGTAAGAATTAACTAAAGGAAATATTCTGAAGTAATAGTCTTTTATTAGATCAAGCAGTTATTGACATTGTAAGATTGTGAAGAGTAAGGAGGTGACCTTGACAATTTTCATATATTCACACACACAGAAAGTTTCTGTGATTTAAAACCCATTTGTTTTTTTTTTTACACATATTTATTTTTAATCAACATAGACTCATTCTAGAATTTTAGTGTCTTATTGGTAGAGCCCTCATCATATAACATTATAGGTAAGAGAGTTTAAATTGCAGAATAATTATTATAGGGAGTTCAGTTAGTATGTATATTTAGAGTTGCTTTTTAAAAATTTGGCATATTAATATCCTTAGCGACATAAATGTCAAAAAGAGTTTTGGAGTAAATAACCAGTTACTCAGTGTTTCCTGGCCAAAAGACTAGATATTTAGGGAAAGAAACATTAATTTAGACTTTTGTGATTTATTTTTTAATCTATAGCATTTGCTGTTTTAATATGAAATGCATAAAAATGATGACTCTTGATGTAGTTAATTCTTCAGAGTTTTGAAGGAGCTGGATTGGCTGCTATCAGATATGAGGGCCTGGTGGGAACAGACTTCTAGTTCTGCCATAAAGGTTTGTGTTTCACAAATTCTGAATCAATTTAAATTTTAAAATTTAGAGACTGGGCATATAGATATTCATGTACATTTTAAATTATTATTAAAAATGTGTTTCTCAGATTCGCCAAGCTATATTTTTTCCCTTTACGTATTACTGAAGGATTGAGTAAACATGATGCTGCTAATCCACAATCCAGAATATTGGGGAAAAGAATGTCTCTGAAACCTCCTTTTCTGTCTCTACACTATACACACTTTTAATACTGTCATTTATATTATCTTTAGTTTGGTAAGACCCTGGATTGGGAGTAGGGGAAAGAGGGCTTCCTTCCTCACAATGTCTCCCCTCTCCAGAGGGCCAGGTGTCACAGACTGGAGGTGTAGTTGAATATCAGCAGTCTGGAATTTGTATTTTAAACCATTTTTTAAAAACATCTGTTTTTATCCCACTAGAAAGTTTCTTAGTAGTTTGAGATTCAATATGTGAATATATAAAAGTTTTAAAGTACAGACTTCCTGAAGATATTGTAGGTTTTTGGTAATTAAGACAGAGGCCATTTTTCTAACAGAAAGTTATCCATATGAAATTATTATTTTGGCAAAATAAGGAGTTGTTCAAGGAGTAGATAAAAAATGCAAGTTGTGAAAGGATTTTTTTTGTTGTTTCTTTGCCATGTCCGACTCTTTGTGACCCCATGGACTGTAGCCTACAGTCTTCCGTCCATGGAATTCTCCAGGCAAGAATACTGGAGTGAGTTTCCATTTCCTTCTCCAGGGGAATCTTCCCGACCCAAGGATCGAACCCTGGTCTCCCGCATTGCAGGCAAACGCTTTAACCTCTGAGCCACCAGGGAAGCTCCCCATAGTGTAGGTTATAAGACACTAAAATATATTAGTAAGAATTACTAAGAAGAACTAAAACAGTCACATTAGAATTTAGGAGTTTTAAAGAGATATGGCAGGTATTTTTCTTAAATAACAGCTTTATTTAGATATTGTTGTAAACTGAAAGGTGCATTGATCTTGGTTATTCCATATGATCAATTCCTACTTTTCTTAGAAAACTGGGCCATTTCCAAAAGGAAGTCAGTTACAAACATGTTGCCATGTAGGTTTTAAAACTACTCCTCATTCTGTCTTTTAAAATTCCATATAAATACATACATTTATACATACAGAAATATCTGTGTATGGACCTATGTTTAGATGTTTACTAACATCTGCATTATTAGAGTGAAAAAAGCATCAGCAGACTTGAACCGTAATGGTTAATTCAGAAACAATTACCAATTTGGGAGACTGTCCATGTTGTAAATTTTCATTGACAAAAAGTACACATGGCTTATTAATGATTTATTCCCTAAATATTTACCTTTTTTGTCCTCTTAATTTTTAGCAGCTTTTATAAATATTGTGATTTATTCATTTTCTGATACAATAAGCACATTTTTGTGTCATCCGAGTTTTAGAAATAGCATTTTGAAACTGCACAGATCCTCAACTATTCATAAACAAAATACATATATCAAATAGACACAGTTTCTTTTTTCCCTGTGTTTTGTAGAATTTCACATTAATAAGTTAATGTACAGAAGTAAGCTTACTTTTTTATGTTACCGATAAGATTGATAATAAGCAAAAGGTATTACCATAACTGTTTTATAATAATTAGTTATATAAATAATAGTAATTAAGTTATATAAAGACACTCCAACTGTACTACAGTGAGGGGAATTGATAAGGGTAGAAGATAACAAGAGACTTCACCTATTTGTGACATTATTTTTCTTTCCTATATGTGAAGTACAGTAAAATCAGCTTGAGCTTTGGAATCATAAAGAACTAATATGAATCTGATTGCTATCTTATCATTTCTGTCATATAGACAGAATCTTGTGGAAATTAAGTAAATTTTTCATATTACCCCTGTAACTGGACAGTAATGACAACTTTCTTAAGGCTATTAAGAAAATAGATACTTAATGTTGCTTGATGATTAATAATGTTTAGATGAACATTGACTTCCCTCCCACATGGATTTCTCCTTTCATTTGTTAGTAAGGTTTTTAAAAATAGATCTTATTTTTATGAAAAGAAGTTTTTAAGCATTTTGCTTCTTTCTTTCCATTCTCTGTTTTTTACATTATTTTGGAGTTTTGTGTATCAGACAACACATGGGCTGTGGGATTTTCTCTCTGAGTTAGTCTTTAATGTTGACACTCTCTCAAGTCTTTAATGTTGACACTCTCTCACTAGGAACCTTTGTAAATCAAAAAACATGGATGAAGGATGATGAATCATAGGGAGAACAGACATTTCCCAGTGAGATGATTATGCAAATTTGACTGATTAAATATTCTTCCTAGAATGCTTTTCCCACTTTTTAAAAAATTAAATGATAAAGTTGGGTGATCGATTACCACAACTTTTTAGTAGAGCAATTTATTGCTTTTGGTTTTTGTCTAGACGTTTTATCTACAGTTGGATCTAATATACACTCTAATCCAGATCCAGGTATAAAACCATTCTAAACACTTGAGTTTCTTTTCCTGTTTTTGTCACTTCTAAAAAAAGAAGTGTAAAGACATTGGACTGGTGTTGGCAGGAGTGCTTTTATTATTTAATCTAAACTATTTTAAAATGTATTATATGATAAAGCATTGAAGTGACCTTCAAATAGCATCCCTCAGAACTGCTTTTTCTCTCCAGTCCTTAAGTTAATGTGGTGGTAATCTCTCTTTTTGTCTTCAAGTAAACATTACCTTTCAGGTAGTATGATTGCTGTCTATTTTTTTTAAACCTATTCTTCCTGGGGTCTTTGACAACAACAAATACAGTTGTCAGCTAGTATAGTTATTCCCTATTGTGTTTAAATTATTTGAGGGTGAGGATAATATCAACTATTGATGCTACCTGCTACTGCTAAGTCACTTCAGTCGTGTCTGACTCTGTGCGACCCCAGAGACGGCAGCCCACCAGGCTCCTCTGTCCATGGGATTTTCCAGGCAAGAGTACTGGAGTGGGGTGCCATTGCCTTCTCCAATGCATGAAAGAGAAAAGTGAAACTGAAGTCGCTCAGTCGTGTCCAACCTAGTAGTATTTAAATCACTGGATGACAGAAGGCATCTGTCTCTTCCTAGAAGATTTAAAAAACAAATTGTATAATGTGTACTTAGTACCTGTTTTACCCTGTGCTTATATACTTAGGATTGAATAGGACAAAATACATATTTTAAAAACATTGCTCTAAGTGTCAGGACACTTGGAAATGTTGTAAGCATTTTATTTTTCAATAAAGATTATTTAATAAATATTATGTGAATATATTTATTAATGGCACTCAGACAAGGTAAAAATAATTATTTTAGGAGAATTTAGATTAAAAGTGGGAGAGTAGTTATTGTATAGTATTAGAATTCTGACTGGCAGTTTGATGAACTGGAGGAGAAAAGGATGATCTGTAGTAAATCAGTAACAAACCTTTCAGTTTCAGCAGTAGAGCTAATTTTTTAAAAAATAGAGCCACTGGGATAAAGCATTTTATGCACAGTAGCATATCTAATTTAAAAGTATAAATTAGAACTTCTCTGGCAGTTCAGTGGTAAGACGCCAAGCTTCCAATGCAGAGACATGGGTTCAATCCCTAGATTGGAACTAAGATTCCACATGCTGTGTGGCACAAGCAAAATTTTTTTTTAATTAAAAAAAAATTTTTTTTTAATGTACATTAGTAACTTCGTAGGGGAGGGGTATGAAGAAGTGTTTGGAAGCTGGCCTGAGTAATGAAAATACTCTTTTGCTGTAAAATGCAGTTTTTTTTTTTTCTGCTTTTATGTATTTGTCAGAACATAACATTTTCTGCTCTTTAAGGAAATTTGGTTAAGGGAACTGTTTAAAAACACTTAAAGCATTCTGGCTTATGGATTAGATTGCATTAGTAAACAAGAGCAAATTGGTGAATATGAGTTAACAAAAATTTTGAATAAGAAATTTTCCCATATGCATTTATTTGGGTGTTAATTTAAATTTTTAAAGTTTGTTTTAAAACATTGCTTATTGTAACATATAAATTTATGTTGGGTGGGAAAAGTACAAATGAGAAATTGAAACTGTTTTAAACATGTAAATTAAATGATAGACACTACAATTTTGGGGTTTTGGTTTTTTTTTTCTGTTTTGTTTTTATTTTTGTTTTTTGGTAAAGTAATCTGGATTGCTTATTTTATATGCTGGGATGCTAGTTGTTTTTTCTATTAATACACTTAACTTGCATTCTAGCTTCGCCATTCAGAGACAGGCATCGTGTGGTGGGTTGTGTGACAGTGTCTGTCAATAGTGAAGACAAATAGTGCCAGAGACACTTAACCCATCCAATCTCACCCAGGGTATAGGTCGGTCTCGTTTTCAGACTTCTTCATAAGCCTTTTTTTCTTTCTTTCTTTCTTCCTTCCTTCCTTTCTTTTTTTGTTTCTAAATAGTGTATTGATACTGATTGAAACTAAAGCTTTATGTAAAGTTTTATACTTTACGTTAATATTTTAAGAAGAAGAAGAAGAAAAGTAGAAAACGAAGGTTGGCATGTAAGGTGTTGACAAAGCAGGTTTGCAGCCACTTTGTGTGTTCTAGATTTTTCAGTCCCTTGGCAACATGAATGTTGGCCTTATAAAATTTTTTCTGTCAATATCTTTCTTCTTTGATCTGAAAATATGTTCTTATATCTGGTGACTTTTATCAAACAAAATGTTTAGATTTGAAGTCATTGTTACCAGTAAGAAAAATGAAATACTTAAAAAGAATAACTTAGGCTGAACAGTAAGTGTTTTAGACCAGAAGTGGTTTCCAGATAACCTGTGTTGTTTTTTATCACTATTTTCTGAAGAGTCTTGTTTACTCCTTCCCGTTCCACTATTGGTTCACTTAGCACACTTGTAAATTTCTATGGCTTTTTTTTTTTTTTAAGGAAACTCAACTGATTTTGCACTGATGTTAAAAAGTTATAAAATATAAGTACATATTTAAATCCTAGGGACCACATTTTTATCTTGGAAGCTTAGTTAAATGTCATTTCTGTTATATTTTTTAAAATCAGTGAAAGGTATTTCTTTTGAGGTCTTTAAAGAATGTTTCTAGTTTCATAGCTTTCTATAAAAAGTTTAGTTAGGTCCACAAAGTATCATCTCTTTTTTATAGTATTTAAAGCACTGAAATGATGTGATAATTTAATTTATTGTTTACAAATCTAGAACTAATAGTTCTCAATTTTAAAATGTAATTTAAAGCAAACTGTGTAAAATATACATAGGTTTCTCTATGTAGTATCATTTAAAACTCCATTTTCATCTTTCCAAACAAATTAATAATACAGTTGACCCTTGAATGACAGAGGGTTGAAGTGAGTAGGGGTGCTGTCCCTTAGCACAGTCAAAAATCCATGTGTTACTTTACAGTTGGCATTCTGTATCCTTGGCTCTTCATCCACAGATTTGAAATCTAAAATGTTCTTGCTATATTTTATGCATTTATTTTTAATAGGTAATATTAATAATTTGCTAAATTTTTTAGTAAATTTATGGATTAATACACAAGTATGTAGGGGCTTCCCAGGTGGCTCAGTGGTAAAGAATCCACCTGCAGCAGATGTGGGTTCATTCCCTGGGTCAGGAAGAGCCCCTGGAGGAGGAAATGGCAACCCACTCCAGTATTCTTGCCTGAGAAATTCCATAGACAGAGACCCTGACAGGCTACAGTCCATAGGGTTGCAAAGAGTCATACATGACTGAGCATGCATGCACAGAAGTAAGTCACTTGACTTATATCTGAGTTTTAAGAAAAAAGATTCTTAGCACATTTTTGTAGAAATAGTAGGTAAGTTACCTCTAAACTCTTTTAAGTTACTTCCAAACTTTCCCTCTAGCAGATAATGTTGCTATAGTAAGATACAGTCTAAGCATTTTGAGTATTAAATCTTTTTTTTTTAAACCTGATATGTCTGTTATTAACACATCAGTACATTTATTTACCAGTTTAATGTAACTCAGCGTACATAGGAAATACTGACCTTCCCATAAATCAATTTAATTAAAAAGTAGAATTTTTACTACATGAAAGTCATAGTATGTTACGTGTCTGGGGAGTCTAAGATGAGAAGGATGTTGTCCATGCTTTCTGGGGGCCCACAGTTCGTATCCCTTACTTTACCACCTCACCTGGCATTATTAATGCACTTAGATGATGTTTTCCTAACCAAAATGTAACATGCTTTTGTGAAGGGTTTTATACACCATCTTCATCAGCATCAGAGAAGCAATGATACTATTGTGAAGAGTTTTATAGTTCAAAAAATTGTCTTATATTCATTATGTTCTTAAAATAAGTAGAACTTTAGTAATTTAGGATCGAACTGAGGTAACCTTTAAAAAATAATTTAAAAAATTAAAGGATGCTTGCTACTGTCTTTTGACAGTTTATGTTTTCAGCTTTAATAGTATTGTGCTCATGAACTTTTTAATTTAATAAGTATATCCAGCAAACTGCAGGTATAATATTCAAAATGTGTGTTAGATGTCCATGGAAAATATAGAGAATATTTTAACTTCTGTAGGGTATGATATCACAGTTTGGCATACCTGTCCCAGAACAGATATTTATGTACAGGTATATCAATTGGGTTTTATAACCATGATTTTTAAATAAGACTTACAAGATTTAATCACGCATGCTTTTAAAGAGCAATGCTAGATTATATCTTGCATATTAAATTCATAAATATCATATAACTTACTTTTGAGTTCATGATTACATTTTACCTAACTTTCCGTCTTTCATGGACAGGGATCCCTGAGATATTCATATTCTGCGTTCTCATTTGTGTGGTACCTAGATTCAAAGAGTGGGTGGGAAAAAATATTTTCTTAGAAATACAAGTTCACAGCATTCATGCTGTGTGCTTTGTGTGTGCCGCTGCAAATACTGCATGCTGCATACTTGTATTTCTCTGAAAATGATGAACACAGGCTCATACATACAACATGTAGTTTCTTTTTTGCCAATAGTTGGAACAGATGGAGAAATGTTAGACATGATACCTTTTTTTATCTTTTCTAAAATGAATTCTGTCATATTTTTCAAAATAATAAGGAAAACCTTGTTATTTAAACCCAAAGTGGCTACAAATCAGCTCCTAAACTGTCACTGACATTAGTATCTAGAATTTTGTAGTTTTTACAAATCTTTTAAAATATTTGTTTACTAAGAAAACATTGCATTAATGCATGATACAAAATTGATAAATTTTTTCTTTAAATTGGAATGCAGTTTAAAGTGACTGAATTTTTCCAATTTCAACTACTGCATTTGACAAGGATACAAACTGGAAAATGGAACTGGTATCATCTAATTGCTTTAAGTGCCTTAACTCATGGTAGTTGAGAAAAATCTTTCCATGTGGCATTATGTAGATTACATTATTTATGGCTAATATTAGTAACAGTATTCTTCAGCCTTGACAGCAGTGAAAAATTGTGGGTGAATTTAGTTCTTTCAGTGATTTTAGTGTTTTGGTGCATTTTTTCAATTTAAAAGTAGATCTTTGGCACTTGGCTTTTGATTATCTAAACATTGGCATTCTTACATTTCACTCTTTACATAATTAATGTGGATGTTGCAATTCTACTGCACATCACAGTTTTAAATTTTATCATGCCACTTTAAAACAGTAGCATACATGCTATAGATAAAAATTAATTTCAATTTAAATACTTTTAGTTGTCACATGTTGCCTATTTTCATTTTTGTATATGTTTATGATTATAAACCCTTCTGTATCTTATACAAGATAAAATTGTATAGGATTGATAACTTCCAACTGTAACATAAGTGTGCTTCCATAGATTATGTTGTTAAAGGGTTTAGTAGTTGTATTTTTCAATGAACTGATGTGCTAGTGGCCACACATTTTGAAAAGATCTACTTTCGACTTTTTCGGTTAGGCATAGGCAAGGGAAATGATTTTATGAAAAACCTTCTTATAAGAACTATTAATAATTCTGATTCTCTCCAGAGATTTTTTTTTTCTGTTCAACTCTTTTTCATTAGACTTCAGTCAATAAAATGTACTGTTTACTCACTTGAAGAAATTCTCTTAGCAGTTAAAATCAAGTAGACCTTTTAAAGAGAGAGTAAATGGACAGTGGTAACCAAGTGCTGAATGTCTAATCAAGTACTTTACAAGAAAAATCTATCCATAAATAAGTCCTTCCTCTGTTTTTCATTCTGCCACAAAGGATGGTATTATTAGAGATCATGGTTTTGAACTGCCACTTCTAACTTCTGGAGACCCTCTGTAGTTAACTTGCTTATCTTCTGCAGCCCAGCCTGTTCCAAATCAAACCTTTTTCATTTTTATTCTTCTAGATTTTAAAATAATCATAGTTACGGTACCAGTTCCATTTTGCCTCCAATTCAGTTGATTATATATTTTTTCTATTTATTTCTCATTTTATAATTGATATCTGGAATAATCAGCAGCTCTTTTCTCATTTATTTTCTCATATTTTTATTCCAGGATTTGCCTCTGAAGCAGGGAGTGTCTGCATTAAAAATGACCTGTAGTTCTCTGCTTCATAGGTTAGAAACTTATTTTAATATTTTGTGGCTAAGCACAGTCCCACTTTTCAAATTCTATAATGAATTATTTAATTGGCATTGAATGTGGACCACAAGCATATATTTCATATTGGGGTTTTTTTTTTTATTATTTTAAATGATTAAAATTCAATAGAAATATCCAGCTGAGGCAATAAAAGCTTTATTCTTGCTTTACAGCTTAAAACATTAAATTAGATTTTTAAAAATCTATCAATTATAACAAGTAAAATAATGCTATTTTGGCATTTTTTTTAAATTGTGCTTTTTTAGGCCTTGTATTGCTTGAAGCATTTATATTCTAAAACTTAACCAAATTCCAACTATTCATTGTGGGGAAAACAATCAGTTCACAAATCACTTTTCATTGGGACTGCTAGCCAGCGTAGGTTGAAACATGTATAGTGTATTTACTCTTAAATTGTACACTGCAGATGCTTCTTCAGCTCCCTCCTCTTCCTCCATGGGCGGTGCTTGCAGCTCCTTTACCACCTCTTCCAGCCCTACCATTTATTCTACCTCAGTCACCGACAGCAAGGCTATGCAAGTCGAGAGCTGCTCCTCAGCCTTGGGGGTAAGTAACCGAGGGGTAAGTGAAAAGCAGTTAACCAGTAACACAGTTCAGCAGCATCCATCAACACCGAAGAGGCACACAGTCTTGTACATCTCACCACCACCTGAGGACTTGCTGGATAACAGTCGGATGTCCTGCCAGGATGAGGGGTGTGGATTGGAATCTGAGCAGAGCTGCAGTATGTGGATGGAGGATTCCCCCTCCAACTTCAGTAACATGAGCACCAGTTCCTACAATGATAACACTGAGGTACCTCGTAAATCACGAAAACGAAATCCAAAGCAGAGGCCGGGGGTCAAACGACGAGATTGTGAAGAATCTAATATGGATATATTTGATGCCGACAGTGCCAAAGCACCTCACTATGTGCTTTCTCAGCTTACCACGGACAACAAAGGCAACTCAAAAGCAGGAAATGGGTTGGTATTCACATTTTTTTTAAAGTTCTCTCACCATTATGCAAAACAAAAAAATAAGTCATTCCTCATTTTTCTTAAAGGCTTAGCTCAAGTTTGCATCTAAAGCAAAGATACTAATTTTATCATTGATATAACATGAAAATTTTAACTTAAAATGATCAGGTTTCACAAAAGAAGATAATAAAATACCAGCAGATTTTGCCAGTAGGTATCTTAGTAAGGGTATGATTAGTAGTAAAAAATGAAAATAATCTGTTTAAGAAATAACTTAAATTTCAGATGAATTTATACTTTAAAAGATTTTTAAAATATTTTTACTCATTGAGATAGCTAGTAATGTTATGGCCCTAGCTAAAACAGACTTTTACAGAGGGCTAATTTGTTTTATCTTTCACATTGTCTCCCCCATATAATTCAGTTTATTTCCATTTTTATTTGATGAAATAATTTTCCTTTTATTTGATGAAAACAAAAAACTAAATTGATAGTTTGAGTCTCAATTTAGATTCATGTATTTATTTTAAGTTTTTTGTTTAATATATTTTGCCAGTTTAGGATTTCTTTATAAATAAATATATCACTTTTTTTCTGTGATTCTGGGTTATGTATTTAAAGGGTAATAGAACAGAATCAGAAAACTATTTTGAGTTTTCATTCATTTCTGCCAGTTTACAACACATACTTAATATATTTCAGTAGCTATATTACAGTACGTTCACTTCTTAAAGTACAGAATCCTGTGACTTAACTTTCTAATTCCTTTGATACTTTCATTGTAACATTTAATTGCTAGACTTCTGATTACATTTTCCTACAGTATATTCAATGTAGTTTGATAAAGTTTAACTTACTGGATCTTGAGAGATTACTTTTTTGGATGGTCTTTTAGTTGACCAGGATCTCCTACAAGTTTAGGTTGTCACAGAATATGATGGAGATGCTTTTGATTGGTTCATTATTTGATTACATAATTGGTGGATTTTTAGATAAAAATCTGATTGATAGTTACAGAGAATATCTTTAGTGTTTCTTAAACTTGTCCTTAAATATTTTCTCAGTATATTTTAAAAGTAATACCTACCATTTAAGCAATGTTTATTCTATACTACTCTCTTCTCTTCTCTGATCTAAAACTCCTTTGGGGTGATGAAGTTAAATAAAAAATGCCCATTACTCCTTTGGGGTGACGTAGTTAAATAAAAATGCCCATTTAAATATTTTTCATTTTTAGAAAGTTCAGGTTAAGAAATTATCTAAAAAATGTTTATATACCCTTTCCAAAAGTATTGCTGTTAGCAGAGTCCTAACAATTGTAGGACATTTTGTAGAACTATTACCTGTAGAATAATGCTCTGAAACATAGTAGCTTAGATATAAAAGGTACATATGTGTCTATCGTTAAATACAGGTATGTGTTTATTTGGGCTTCTGTGGAGAAGTGGGGTTTTTTTTTAAGTTCCATAAGAGAGATTTTCATTTTTATACTGAAAAAATGTTAAAAGTTCAGATGAAGAACAAATAAAATTTTGACTTAACAGTTAGTCAACACACATGATTTGCAGTTGCTGTTAAAAAGATATCTTGACACATCTTTTCTGCTTCTGCTTTTGTATGATAGATATATCTTAGAAATGATTTGAGGTTACCCAGGGAAAGTATAATAACATTTGTCAAGACAAAATCTCTCATGAAATAATTCATGGAACAGAAACTCATCAAGCAGCAGAAGAAATGTCCAGCTTCTTAGGTAATGGAAAAACATTTGACACTAGCCTATGAAAATGATGGAAGAAGTTTAAACTTTGAATTTATAAGAACTATATTGAGGAAAGGATAAAACCATATGTGAATATAAAAAAATTAGATCTTTGGAAACAATTGTTAAGAGAATCTCAAAAAAAGTTCATAGATGTTAGAAAATGAAAGAAATTTTGCCATAAAATTTCAATTTATATAAAGCTACATTATAGAAAATACACTCTCAAATATTTTGGTACAGCAATTTTTATTTATCTTCAAGATAGAAATAGCATTTTGTATAATTAAAATGTTAAATGAAAGAATTTGCTAAGAAAACAAAACTATTTTTAAAAAACTACTCAGTTATTTAAGCATTCCATATTTTCCTTAAATTCTTCACCTAAATATCCTGAGAATCAGTAGCCCAGGGTCTCTTCTAGATATTCGTAGAAATTAAGATATGATATATGTGAAACTGTTTTAGGCATTTTGTAGTAAAAATTATTTTTGTGACAGGCAACCAGAACGATGTGCAGCACAAAGGAATTAAAGTGTCATTTTAAGACTTCTGAATGGAATATGGCAAGATAGTGGATTTTCTTTTTAGATAGTTAATTTAAAAGTAAAATCCCATACAAATAGCTGCTATTTTCTTATTTTTTCCTTAAGCCATAATGCAGTAAAAATTAGTAATTTTAATGAATACTTTTCTAATAATTAGTTGATGTTCTGTTTTACACAGCTTGATATCTAAATATGTGTGCATTCCATTTTTACATTTAAACCTAGAGAATAAAGTTAGTTTTAAGGGCTTTTAAAAGTATAATTTCAGAAACGGATTACCTGTGTTGTTCTTTAAACCATAATGTGTATACTTCATTAACTTAATAGTTTTCATCCCAAATGAAATGTTTTAGTGAAATAAGCTTAGTATCTTATTTATCCTCATAAATATTGCTTTGGCTAGCATAAGTGAATACAAAAGCCATATCTTGCCAAATTAATGATGTGCTACAGTTTCCTTATATGTCAGACTAAAAGTCTCTACTTTTCATTGTAAAGTTAATAGATATTAGTACAAACATTTGAAAAATGCAGAAAAATAGATAAGAAATAATCTATAATCTAGTAAATCAATACAACTAATTTGTTTTAGTCCCTTTCAGTGCATATTTGGGGATGTTTTTATATGGTTTGAGTGAATATTTTTGCTTTGATTTTTAAATTAAAAAAAATTTTTTTGACCACACTGTGCAGCTTGTGGGATCTTTGTTCCCCAACCAGGGATTAAACCCTCACCCCCTGCACTGGGAGCACAATCTTAACCACTGGACTGCCAGAGGAGTCCCTGCTTTGATTTTTCAAATGATTAAAAAATAGTATCACTATAGAATTTCATATGCAAAATACTGTATTCACTGCAAAGATTTGAGTTTCTACCCAGAATAATGAAAAAATAGAATTTATTGCCCTTTGTTTTGACTTTGAATCCATACTTTTGTTCATAGAATTTTTTCTTCCAGGGCCTTTTAAATTACTTATACAGGTAATCTTTGACTTAATTAAGTCAAACTTCCATCAACAAGTTTGCCTTCATCAGCAAATACTTTTTAAGCATCCTTTGTTTTGGGAACTGTGCAAGGTTTAAAGGAATATGAAGATGACTGAGCAAAGTACTTCCCCCTCAGAACCCTTTTTCTCAGTCAGTCTGACTGCATTCCTTTGCATCCCTTCTTCCCTCCATTCTTCTATCCCTTTCCTAGCCGTGCGTTCACCCCAGTCCCAAATTCCACTGAGAATGTAGCATTTCCCTGTTTATTATTGACTACTGAGGCAACAATCTGATTAGAAATGACAGAGGTAGGGACTTCCCTGACAGTCCAGTGGTTAAAACTTCACCTTACAATGCAAGCAGTACAGGTTTGATCCCTGGTCAGGGAACTAAGATCCCACATGCCTCAAGGCCAAAAAAATAAAAACCCAAAATATAAAACAGAGCAATATTGTAACAAATTCAATAGAGTTTAAAAATAGTCCACATATTTAAAAAATTTTATTAAAAAAAAGAAAGAAAATGGAGAGGTAAACATTGGAGCTAGGTTTTAGGCTGCTTAGCCACCTATGTTTGAAGTCATAATATTTCTCCTGGGACCTGTTTGCTTTTGGACAGGATTTTGGCCACAGTCATCTCTTGGATCCTGTATCTTCAATATGAGTGTAAACTTTAGGACTGGGAAAATCATGCCAAAAGCATTGTAGGCCCTGACTCTGTTTTTAAATATACATAGGTAATTTTTAAACTATAGTATTGTTTACTGTTTATTTTTATCACATATTTACAGTACTTCAGATTAAATGCATTGACCTGAAGTCCTAACCACCACTTGAAATATTTCTTCGACCATACATTCTGCAATACATCAGTAAACACTGGAAACCCAACTTAAAAAAATAAGTTAAATTGCCTATCTGTAAAGCCCAGATTATACATTTTTTATATGCTAAAGGCTTTACTTATTTAATCACAAATGAAAATACTCTGAAAAATTAAGGCCTTTTATGTTTTTTTTTTCTTTTTGCTACCCCTACTTTTGCATTGCAAGACCTATTAGAAGATAATGATAATCTTGTAACTTTATATAACACTCACACATATATGTAATTTTTAAACTTTATTTTGACTGAAGTACAATGTGAAAGGTTACAGTGACATTAGCTATTCTCTTTCCTGTTATGCTTGGTTTATTGCATTCAGTCTTCCTTCCTCTTGCCACGCATATGCATTCTTTGTCTTCCCTGTCCAACTTTATTACAACATTCAATTTTTAGTTTTTTTAATTGAAGTATTTAGTTGATTTATAATGTGCCAATCTCTGCTATACAGCAAAGTGACTTAATGTGTGTGTATATATATATGTACACACACATATTCTTTTTAATTACAAAGTTTTAAAAGATACTTTGCTTATGGAATGTATCATTCCTTAGGCTGTATTCATTTTGTCAGTAAGGTAATTAGTTGCTTTTAATGTTATTGCCTGTTCTCTTTCTTCCTTTATCTTGGATGACTTTTGTAGAAAACTTTTTGATACTTTTTCCACTTTGTGCTTTGATTTCTCAGAACATTGGAAAACCAAAAAGGAACTGGAGTAAAGAAGAGTCCTATGTTATGTGGACAGTATCCTGTTAAAAGTGAGGGAAAGGAGCTGAAGATAGTTGTACAACCTGAGACCCAGCACAGAGCTCGGTACCTGACTGAGGGTAGTCGTGGCTCAGTAAAGGACAGAACACAGCAAGGCTTTCCTACAGTGAAGGTACTTATTTTATGTAGCAGTAAATGAAGAATTGTATCCACTTTTATTCATTAGTCATTTTGTTTTTAACCAATAAAAGCTGTCTAAAATAAAACTAATCACTGTATATATTAGAAATTAAAGTAAAAGTCTGAATCATAAGCCAAATATTATTACTTTGATGTCATTTGAATTTTAGTTGAAATGGAAGCAGAATGTGCTCTAACAAGTAAAATATATGGCTATCATGAACTATCTTCCCTTTATGTTTGACATTGGTAGCAACTCTTTTACATTCTTTCCAAACCTATATTTTAAAAATATTTTAAAGTAAATCCAAATAAATATTGTAGAAATTATTGTGGACTTGGAAAATAAGGTTTTTGAGGTGTCGAAAGCAATCAGGTCTACTCAGCTCTGAAAAGAGTTGGTTGATAGGTAACTTAAGTTTTCAGTTTGAAGTGAAGTGAAGTCGCTCAGTCGTGTCCGACTCTTTGCGACCCCGTGGACTGTAGCCCCCCAGGCTCCTCTGTCCATGGGATTCTCCAGGCAAGAATACTGGAGTGGGTTACCATTATATCAATTGAGTCTTTAGCTTTTCAGAACTTAGACTAAAAGGAAAAAGAAGGAGCAGTTAAATTTCAGCACCTGGCTTACCTTATTATAAAGACTTTCTCTCTTTGAAGACAAACCAAAATAAAAGTGGGTAGGAAATATTTAACAAGTGTTCCTACCCCTTGCAAAATACTAAACAGGGAGGAATTTTGGCTAGTCACAGGGTAGATTTTTGTAAATACAGTTTGTGTAAATGTTTTAGTTGAACATCATTTCATTGAACTGCCTTTCTTTTTATACATGAAAGAAATAATGGCAGAAACTTGAAATCAAGAAACTTACTCATGACCATTATAAGGTTGGTTAATAGTTACATGTACAGTATCATTTCTACCCCTCTACTGCTCACCACACCAGACCTTCTTTAGTCCCCCAAACTTAGGACAAGTAACAGGCAAGTGAAACATTTAAATTACGCTTTATGTAAATATTTGTTTAGCCAGACATTTTGATAGTTTGAAATTTTTAACCTAACTGCTCTGGCTTTAAGTAAGTTTTATCTAAATACTTGTCTATAGAAGTATTGTTATATTAATTGCCTGTAATAGGGGATGAATTGCCTGATATTAAAAGTTTATTTATTCACTCATTCAACAGATATGGTACCCTTCTGTGTGTCAGACACTGTTCTGTGGTACTGCTGACTAACAGCTTGGGTAGACTGCTTATTTGCCTGGTTATTTGACTCATTATGATACCATAGATACTGAGATACAGCTATTCTTGAATAAAAAACATTTATGAGTTATTTTTAAGCAGTTTGATGTGCATTGTACAAGTTATTTTGTGATTTTCTATGTTCTGTTAGCAGCTTCAATGTTTAACTATAAACCTTATCAAGAACCCAATTTATTTATTTGTCAGCATACAAACAGTAATTTAATTGCGACCTGTAAATGACCCATAGGTCCTGGTTTGAACCAGCAGTTTTTTGTATCATAATGCTCTGGCCCATGATTTTATGATGTTGCATATATGCATCTAGTCTATGAAAATAAGCCCCGTTCCTCTATTATTTATATAGCTGAAGGTCAAATGCTTTCCTACCCAATAACTTTCACAGAGTAAAAATTTAATAGGTGTACTCTTACTTGATGATGATGCCACTAACACAGCTCAGTGAATTTTCTGTTAGTGGTGGTGGTAAATCCTGAGTAACCCACAGGCTTTGGCAGTCCACAAATTTATAAATACTTCAAAGGATTGTGTATTCATTCTCATTTGGTTGTAAAAATTAATTACAAATGATAATTTTTCATTACACATCTAAAATTTTAATTAAAATGTGATTGTTGCAGAACTAAAAGTTTTCTTGAAAAATATAGCTAATTCTCCTTTATGAAAACATTTTTCCTCTTTTTCTGGAGGACTTATTTCTTTACTGTAATCCAGTTATAAATATAATGATATAAGACTTGACCTTAAGTGTTTGATTTTTACAGTTCGATTATTTGGAATGCTAATTAGTATTTATGCTCCATGTTATCTCATTCCAGCTGGAAGGCCATAATGAACCAGTGGTGTTGCAGGTGTTTGTGGGCAATGACTCTGGTCGAGTGAAACCACATGGATTTTATCAGGCCTGCAGGGTAACTGGGCGAAATACAACTCCCTGCAAAGAAGTGGATATCGAAGGCACTACTGTTATAGAAGTTGGCCTTGATCCAAGCAACAATATGACACTGGCGTGAGTACTTACTAAAAATTTTTTTGTTAGTTCATTACACTTGTGCAATAGAAGGAAAAGTTTTTAGTTTGTAATGTAAATATAAAAGATTTTTAGTTTTAAGCATTGCAAATAAAAAGAATAGATTATGGCAGAATTGTAATGGGGGAAATGAATTCTTGCCCTTTGCTAGAGAATTCCGTAGTGAAAAGCAAGGATATAAAAGCAAGGTGGAATGCTGGCTTTTTGCAAAATAATATAGACTTATATGTTGGTTTTATAATATTAACATTAAAAACTAAAATTACAACCAATTTGATTTGCTTTCCTAAATTCCACTTTTGTAGTGTTGCAGTAGAAACTGACAGACATCATTCGTGGTATCTTTAACCAGTCTTGGAATGAAAAAGCATATTGTTAGTCTAAATTTACCTTCTGTTTTCCTATGTTAAAAAAAAAATGATGTCCTACGATTACCTATTTTTCATGTTAACGCATTTTCATTTCCTGAAATATATTACAAGTGTTAAGGATTTAAAATATTTTTTCCTTAACCCTTTTGTTGAGAACCTTTAATCTGAAAGATAAACTTAACAGCAGCAAATATTGATATGGGATAGACCTTGTTGTAATTATTTGTATTGGATAGCTAAAGACTTTTCTTTACTTGGTGTTTTTTTTTTTTAAGCTATTTTGAATAAGTAAGAGGGAAATAATAAGTTGGAAAAGGGAAATTTTGAAACATACTTAATAAAGTTTTTTTTTTAACTTTTGAGATTATAAAAGTAAATGTATATGGTGGAAGATAGTTACTGATTATAAAAATAGTACTTATTCCTTATAAGTTAAAAACAATAAATTTTTAAAATTAGTAAAAATAGTAATAATAAAAAGCTAAAAACATACTCCTCAAATGCCAACTTCCAACTTAATAGAACTAAATACAATTTGACATTTATTTTTTCATCCTTTTTTCTGATAAAATGAGATGATAATCTACTCACTGCTCTGTAACCTACTCTTCACTTACTATGAGCATTTTTCCATAACATTAAATATTTAAAGTGTACATTTTAATGGCTGTATAGTGTTTCATTTTGGGGGGAGACAGTTGCTAGTTTTTTTCCAAGTAAAATCTGTTCCTTATTTTAATATCTGAATTAAGTACAAAAAGGAAGAGGAAATTAAATTAAATTTAATTTTTTAAAGCAAAAGTGTCTCTTATAAACCATAACTTATGTTCAGATTTTAAAATAGTGATTTCTGTACTATTTTTTCCCATTACTATTATAAATAAAAAGTTGACCAGAGAAGTTATGAAGAGTTAGAATTTATACTTCTCTATTTTAAAAAATTTGGAATAATTATAGTACATATTCAAAAATTAATAAAGAAGCAAATTATACTTAAAAAGAAAATGTTTAAGAATATATTACTATTTATACAGCAGAAAATATCAATTAATATATTTTTTTCTGTATTAGGGTTGACTGCGTAGGGATATTGAAATTGAGGAATGCTGATGTTGAAGCCAGAATAGGAATTGCTGGTTCCAAGAAAAAGAGCACTCGTGCCAGATTGGTTTTTCGAGTTAATATCACAAGGAAAGATGGCTCCACTTTGACACTGCAAACACCCTCTTCTCCAATTTTATGTAGTAAGTAAGAAAATATGAAGACATTAAATATATAGAGGGGTTTTTTCCATTTTCTGTTTATCGTTCAGATATCTCTAAATTTCAGTTGTATTACATACTCTAGCTTATGGTCATGAAAACTTTGCAATGTTTTAAAAGCTATAGTCAAGTTTTCTAGACTAAACTAAAGGTGGGTAATTTCTAATAAGATTCAGAAGTATGTAGCATTTTGTAGTTTCCTGTTAATCTTATACTGATATAAAAAGTAATTTGAATAGTTTGCCTAAGTAAATTACAAATCTGAAGGATTTTCACAGCATCTTCATTTTGTGGTAAATTGCTGTGATACTAAGTGTTTTGTGTTAGAACATAAGGAAACAAAGGTAAGCAGAACTTTGTAAATATATAGCAGTGAGAGTTCTGATTACAAATTCAAGTGCTGTAGTATAATGGGAAATTAAATTCTTACTTTGCTGACCTTGGCATAGAAAATAAATGATGTGTATATGTGTGTATTTAAATTCAGTCATGTTGTATGTGCCTCACCATATAGTCTGGTTTCCCTGTAATGAGTATAAGTACAAGTAATACATAGGAAAATTTTTTCCTTTGTACATCCCTTAAGAAGATTTTCATTAAGGATTATGTTCTTTGGCCTTGCTTCTGAATTCAGAAGAGCAGAAGATACTGAGTGAATTCCATTTATTTGAATTTCCCATTGGATGGTTATGAGTATTATGACCTTGGTACCCCCAGACACTGACAAAGCCTTTGTTATTTAATTGTAGCTTAGTTTTGTCAGCTTATTCACCCTTACAGTAAATCTTATTTTTCTCTTCCTTTTAATTCATTTCAGATGTGAATGCCTATACGTTAGCTTGGCAAACACCCTTGTTTTAAAAGAGTAGTAGTAAATATATTTGTGATCTCAGGAGAACTCAGAAGACTTCTGTTTTTCATTATTATGAAAATTTTGTTATGGTATTAGTGTTTCCTTGGACTATTTCTGGATAATGTTCACTTATAAATATGCTTCTTTTAAAGTTTGTAGATTCCATGTCCATTCTGTTGTGTTCAGATAGGGACAGAAGAAATAATCTGTAGATGGTTTATTGAATTCTGAAGTTTTTCTAATATGGGTGCTAGTTTACTGTAAATCACAATATGTCTCAACTTGAATATTATAAGGATGGAATTTCAATTTTAGTGGGGTACATGCAGTTCTTCCTTCATGTGATCTAATACTTTGAGCATGACCATAGCCACTCTCTGAAGACCAGATCCAGGAGATGCTAGATAATTCAGATCATACTGCCTTAGCAGGAACTGAGAGATGGTTGTCAACTTTATTTTATTTTATTTTTAAATTATTTATTTTAATTGGAGGCTAATTACTTTACAATACTATGGTGCCGTACATCAACATGAATCAGCCACGGGTGTACATGTTTCCCCCCGACCTCGAACCCACCTCAACTTTATTTTATTAATAATTATTTCTTCTTTCAGTAGTTTATTTCTTTATTTCCTATTTAATTGAAGTATTGTTAAAATATAAATATAAATGTATCCAGCCAAAGATAGAAAATATAAAAGAAACAGAAAACATGATTTTCTGAAATTTTTCATCTATAGTTATAATTTTCATTTGTTAATTATCACCATTAATGGTAACATGTTAATATGTTCATGTTGCAAAAAGTGTTATCTCCCTTGGAAGATGTGTCTGGGTGAATATGATAGTCCTAAGAAGCAGCAGCATACAGTGGAAGGCATATAGAGCTAATAATAAAAATTGCCATATTTTAAGCTCTTCACAGTATGCCAGAGATTTTATTAACAATTTTATAAGTATTATGTCATTTACCCTCACCATTGCCTTTTATTGTTTCTGTTCTACAGTTGATGAAACTGAGACTTAAATAACTTCCTCAAGGTCACATAGCTAGTATATAGTAAGATCAGGATTAAAAGCCTCCTTTTTAGCCATTGTGCTGTGTTGCCACCACAGTCACTTAAAATTTAGCAGTGCTAAAACAAAATTTGAATGATTCATTTTACCCCAGCTATAGCCTCTGGATGGTTAGGACTATAGTTACAGTATGAAATTAAGTTAGAAAACTATTTACTCTACCTATGAGATTTGTGTTGTGTAATTTATAGATTTTTTATGAATTTAGAAAATAGATCTCAATTTATATTAGAGGATTTTGCTTGAATACCTATATTATCCCTTCCATTTGCTTTTGTAAACGTCATTTATTATGGAGGTGTAGGATATATATTTTTACTCCTTTAGTTGACTATTTGGCATTTATATTGCCATCTGCTTGGTGAAATTGAATTAGATAAACTTGAGCAATACTTCCTTTTAAACTTTGCAATAATAATTCGTTAGAAATGGAATGGGAGGTAGAAGGAAACAGGAAGATGAGAGGTAAATAGAAAGGAAGAGGGGCCAGAAGGTGCTAGAAGTGAAAGAGAGGAGAGGAAACAGATAATTGATCTTCCCTCTAGAGGCACTCAGTGGAAAGGCCTAATGCCAGAATTCATGCTGTGCCTTGTGACCTTAGAAAAACAATCCTGCTTCTACTTGTTGGTTTAACAGTGGCCATTGGATCCATTTTCTTTTAGTTCGTTTATTTTTAAGGGGATAGAAGAATCCTCTCCTTTCACACCTTTAGATTTCTCCAGAAAATATATATATACTAGATCAAAGTAAAAATATCAATTTTCATACTTTTTTAGTATCTACCCTTCTATAATAATTTTTAATGTGGCAAAATTAATCATAGCTTTCTTCAATATAATGTTTTATCTTACTAATACTTACTGTATTAAGTCTTGCTAAAATTAACAAGTTCTTCCTTTACTTATTGCTGGCTCTTCCACAACTTTAGGGAACGACTAATATCATTCAGTAAACTTTTGTTCTCTTCAGTTCAGTTCAGTTCAGTTCAGTTCAGTTGCTCAGTCGTGTCTGACTCTTTGCGACCCCATGAATTGCAGCACGCCAGGCCTCCCTGTCCATCACCAGCTCCTGGAGTTCACTCATGTGCATCGAGTCGGTGATGCCATCCAGCCATCTCATCCTCTGTCATCCCCTTCTCCTCCTGCCCCCAATCCCTCCCAGCATCAGAGTCTTTTCCAATGAGTCAACTCTTCGCATGAGGTGGCCAAAGTACTGGAGTTTCAGCTTTAGCATCATTCCTTCCAAAGAACACTCAGGATTGATCTCCTTTAGAATGGACTGGTTGGATCTCCTTGCAGTCCAAGGGACTCTCAAGAGCCTTCTTCACAGTCCAACTCTCACATCCATACATGACCACAGGAAAAACCATAGCCTTGACTAGACAGACCTTAGTCGGCAAAGTAATGTCTCTGCTTTTTAATATACTCTCTAGGTTGGTCATAACTTTTCTTCCAAGGAGTATGTGTCTTTTAATTTCATGGCTGTAGTCACCATCTGCAGTGATTTTGGAGCCCCCAAAAATAAAGTCTGACACTGTTTCCACTGTTTCCCCATCTGTTTCCCATGAAGTGATGGGACCAGATGCCATGATCTTCGTTTTCTGAATGTTGAGCTTTAAGCCAACTTTTTCACTCTTCCTCTTTCACTTTCATCAAGAGGCTTTTTAGTTCTTTTTCACTTTCTGCCATAAGGGTGGTGTCATCTGCATATCTGAGGTTATTGATATTTCTCCCGGCAATTTTGATGCTTGTGCTTCTTCCAGCCCAGCGTTTCTCATGATGTACTCTGCATATAAGTTAAATAAGCAGGGTGACAATATACAGCTCTTCTTCACAGACTTTAAAAAGGCTTTCTAATTCTTTTGACAGGTTGAAATATTTGCTTTGTTATTTTTCAGTATTCAAATGTTCATTTTGTTTAGCTTTGTTTTTGAGGCTCCTATTTGAACAACATCTAAAAGCACATTGTTTTTTATAATACCAGAAAAGTGGCTGCTTTTTTCTGTTATAATTTTTTAAAGCAATGTGATCCCTTTCAAGAGGCAGCTTACTAATTTCTTAAAGGTAAAAATAAAACAGCTAATGCTTAAATGATTCTGACTTCAGTTCCATTTGGTAGAGTATGTCCTATTAGGTAACCACCAAATTTTTTTAACAGATAAGACTTTTTAAGGTCAAAGTTAAATTATCTTGAGGAGACTAGTTCTTTGTGTAATGTAAATACAAATATATAAAATAAACATTGTACCTTCAGAGGGGCCTCATTTGGCCATCTTATGCCTTTTAATGCATAAAAGGGAAAAAGGAGATAGGAAAAAGTTTTGATAATCATGAGCAAAGTGGAGTTTCCATATAGTATTTTATAAGTGGGTAGAGGGGAGATTATAGACTTTCCATTCATTTTGTTACTATAATATATTCATATAATTTTGCACCTCTTACTGTTTTCTAATCAAAATAATACTTATCATATTTTTCTTGAATGTCATTTAAAAACAAGTATTTAGTTCCATTGTTACTCCAAAAAGTTATAAATTAATTCAGTTAGTTCTTTGTTTTAAAAGGGTATATGATTACCAGTGTATGACTGATAACTGTTTCCATCTGTTCATACATTAACTCTGTGTTTCTAGACAGTATATATGTATATACAATCACAATTTTTTTAAACTCTTAGGCATTGCTGAAAATATTATTTGGCATTTAATTAGGATAAGATACTTGTTTGTATCAATAAATGAAAATAAATGATGCTAAAAGTAATAAATAAACAACCAAAAGAAATCTAAGTGCTTATACAATGCAGTTTTACTTTTCCCTCATTTTATGATAATATTGGTTGCAGTTGAGGAACAGCTCCACTTTCTTTACTGTGGGAACCAGGCTTTAGAAGCTGCCTTTTTCTGGGATATTGCTATTTTTTTAGTGGAGGAAAAAAAGGTGGTGCAACCATGTGGAAATGGTAAAGCCTGGAAGTGGCACATTACTTTGGTTCACATTTCATTATATAAACAAGTCATGTGGCCAATCCTTAAATGAGTGCAGCAAGAATGACTTTGTGTGGAGCAAGAGTCTTCTGACAGAAAGAGCAGGCCTAGGGAAAACAGGGCAATAGATACTTTGACAATAGTAATTTCCCACATTACTTTCTTGTAAAGATAAAATTGATTATCAAATATATAAGTACCTAAGGAGAAAAAACTTTAAAACTTTGGTTAAAGTTTAGTTATTGTTGTTTAGTTGCTAAGTTGTGTCCGACTGTTTGTGATCCTGAGGACTGCAGCATGCCAGGCTTCTCTGTCCTTAACTTTCTCCCAAAGTTTGCTCAAACTCTTGTCCATTTAGTCAGTGATGCCATCCAACCATCTCATCCTCTTTCGCCCCCTTCTCCTCCTTCCTTCAGTCTTTCCCAGCATCAGCGTCTTTTTAAATGAGTCGGCTCTTTGCATCAGGTGGCCACAGTATTGGAGCTTCAGCTTCAGCCTCAGGCTTTCCAATGAATATTCAGGGTTAATTTCCTTTAGGATTGACTGATTTGATCACCTTGCTGTCCAGGGAATTCTCAGGAGTCTTCTCCAGCAAAACATTTCAAAAGCATCCATTCTTTGGTGCTCAACCTTCTTTATGGTCCAACTCTCACATCCATACATGACTACTGGAAAAACTATAGCTTTGACTATACAGATCTTTGCTGGCAAAGTGATATCCCTTCTTTTTAAAATGCTGTCTAGGTTTGTCATAGCTTTTCTTCCAAGGAGAAAGTGTCTTAATTTTGTGGCTGCAGTCTCTGTCCATAGTGATTTTGGAGCCCAAGAAAATACAGTCTGTCACTGTTTCCATTTTTTCCCCCTCTATTTGCCATGAAGTGATGGGACCAGATGCTATGACCTTAGTTTTTTGAATGTTGTGTTTTAAGCCAGCTTTTTCACTCTCTTCTTTTACCTTCATCAAGAGGCTCTTTAGTTCCTCTTGTTTCCTTCCATTAAAATAGTATCATCTGCAAATCTGAAGTTGTTGTTTAATTCTCCTGGAAGTCTTGATTCCAGCTTGTGATTCATCCAGCCTGGCATTTCGCATGATGTACTCGGCATAGAAGTTAAATAAGCAGGATAACAACATACAGCCTTGTCATACTCCTTTGCTAATTTGAACCAGTCCATTGTTCCATGTCTGGTTCTACCTGTTGCTTCTTGACACGCATGCAGGTTTCTCAGAAGGCAGGTAAAGTAAAGTAGTCTGGTCCTCCCATCTCTCTAAGAATTTTCCACAGTTGTAATCCACACAGTCAAAGGCTTTAGTATATAGTCAGTGAAGCAGAAGTAGATGTTTTTCTGCAATTCTCTTGCTTTTTTTATGATCCGACAGATGTTGGCAATTTGATCTCTGGTTCTTCTGCCTTTTCTAAGTCCAGCTTGTATATCTGGAAGTTCTCAGTTCACATACTACTGAAGCCTAGCTTGAAGGATTTTGAGTATTGCTAGCCTGTGAAATTGTATAGTAGTTTGAACAGTCTTTGGCATTGCCTTTATTTGAGATTGGATGAAAACTGACCTTTTCCAGTACTGTGACCACTGCTGAGTGTTCCAAATACGCTGACATATTGAGTACAGCACTTTAACAGCATCATCTTTTAGAATTTTAAATAGCTCAGCTGGAATTCTATCAACTCCACTAGCTTTGTTCATAGTAATGCTTCCTAAAGGCCACTTGACTTCACACTTCAGAATGTCCACCTCTAGGTGAGTGTCCACACCATCATGGTTATCTGGATCATTAAGACCTTTTTTGTATAGCTCTTCTGTGTATTTTTGCCGATTCTTCTTAAACTGTTCTGCTTCTGTTAGGTGCTTGCTGTTTCTGTCCTTTATTGTGCCCGTCTTTGCATGAAATGTTCCCTTGGTATCTCCAGTTTTTTTGAAGAGGTCTTTAGTCTTTCCCATTTTGTTGTTTTTCCTCTGTTTCTTTGCATTGTTCATTTAAGAAGGCTTTCTCATCTCTCCTCACTATTCTCTGGAACTCTACATTCAGTTGGTTATATCTTTCCCTTTCACCTTTAACTTCTCTTTCTTTCTCAGTGTGTAAGGCCTCCTCAGACAACCACTTTGCCTTCTAGCATTTCTTTTTCTTTGGGATGGTTTTAGTCACTGCTTTCTATAGTGTTAGAAAAACTCCATCCATAGTTCTTTAGGCACTCTATCAGATCTAATCCCTTGAATCTACTTGTCACCTCCAGTGTATAATTGTAAGTGATTTGATTTACTGAGCATGGCCCTGCCCACCAAAGCAAGACCCAGCTTTCCCCACAGCCAGTCTCTCCCATCAGGAAGCTTGCACTAGCCTCTTAGCCTCATCCATCAAAGGGCAAACAGAAGAAGCAAGAGCTACAGTCCCACAACCTCCAGAATGAAAACCACAATCCCAGAAAGGTAACCAAAATCATCACTGAATCAGAGCTTTGTGTAACTCGAAGCTATGAGCTATGCTGTACAGGGTCACTCGAGATGGATGGGTCATGGTGGAGAGTTCTGACAAAATGTGGTCCACTGGAGAAGGAAATGGCAGACCCCTCCAGTATTCTTGCTCAAGAACCCCATGAACAGTATGAAAAGGCAAGAAGATATGACACCAGAAGATGAGTCCCCCAGGTCGGTAGCTGTCCGACATGCTACTGGGGAATAGCAGAAAAATAGCTCCAGAAAGAATGAAGAGGCTAGGCCAAAGCAGAAACATTGCTGAGTTGTAGATGTGTCTGGTGGTGAAAGTAAAATCTGATGCTGTAAAGGAACCTGGAATGTTAGGTCCATGAATCAAGGAAAATTGGATAAGATCAAGCAGGAGATGGCAAGAGTGAACATTGGTGTTTTAAGAATCAGTGAGCTAAAATGAATGGGAATGGGTGAATTTAATTCACATGACCATTATGTCTATTACTGTGGGCAAGAACCCCTTACAAGAAATGGAATAGCCCTCATAATCAACAAGAGAGTCCGAAATGCAGTACTTGGGTACAATCTCAGAAACAACTGAATGATCTCAGTTCGTTTCCAAGGCAAACCATTCAACATCACAGTAATCCAAATCTGTGCGCCAACCACTGATGCCAAAGAAGCTGAAGTTGACCAGTTCTATGTAAACCTACAAGACTTCTAGAACTAACACCTAAAAAAGATTTTGCATCACAGGGGATTGTAATGCAAAAGTAAGAAGTCAGACCTGGAGTAACAGACAGGTTTGGCCTTGGAGTACAAAATGAAGCAGGGCAAAGGCTAACAGCGTTTTGTCAAGAGAACACATTAGTCATAACAAACACCCTTCTTCCAGCAACTCAAGAGATGAGTCTACACATGGACATCACCAGATGGTCAATACCGAAATCACATTGATGATATTCTTACAGCCAAAGATGGGGAAGCTCTATACAGTGAGCAAAAACAAGACCTGGGGCTGACTGTGGCTCAGATCATGAGCTCCTTATTGTAAAATTCAGGCTTAAATTGAAAAAAGTAGGGAAAACCAGTAGGCCATTCAGGTATGACCTAAATCAAATCCCTTATGATTATACAGTGGAAGTGATGAATAGATTCAAGGGATTAGATCTGGTAGACAGAATGCCTGAAGAACTATGGACAGAAGTTTGTAACATTCAACATGTATTAGACTATCTCATTAATTTAGAAGTTGATGAGTTATACAGCCATGTTTAAAATTACTTCTGCAGTATGTTATTAGGTATGTTGTTATATGTTATATATATAATATATATATTATATAATTAGTATGTTACTAGGATTTACTAAAACAACAAATAGTGTAATCTGTTCCAAAGTGCTTAATCTTAAAGGAGTAGTTTTATGAGTACCTAAAAGGTATGTATTTGCATTAACCAGTATTCCAGGGAGTAATCTGGTAGAAACCTAGTCCTTGGGTGTCAGTATGAAAGAATGTTTCTGGGGTCAGAAATATTGAGAAAACTGTGTACTACACCCAGTTCTTGGATATTTATAGTGTACATCAGAATGTGAAATGTTTGGGGAAATTTTGGAACCTATTTTACTAAACAGTACATATTAAATTTTCTTAAGAAAATCAGGAAGATTAGTAAGCCAGTTATAGTTTATTAGATCTGGCTCCTCTTCAGTACTTCTCCATCTCTTTGTTAATTTACTAGTGGTTAGTTAGTCTTTATAATTGAAAAACTAGTGTGTTTTATTTTTATCCTCAAGGTATGCTAATTCAGGGAGATCCTCTGGTAGAAAGAATTATTCTGAAATGGATTCAGTCTGTTTTCAGGTGTTCTTTTCATTTAGAGCCTCTAAGTCCTAGATCTGGATCCTTAAAGATACTCTTAATACCACCCAGAGGCTCACTTTGCCTCAGAAGTCTTGTGAAGGTGTAGCACAGCTAACATTTTTAAGGTTAGGATTGTGAGATGTCTATTATTAAATTGATTTTTTTTTTGAATGTTAAAACAAAAACATGACCAAGTGCATATTTTACACCTTTTTTTTTTCATGTAATGAGAAAACAAAGATGACATGTAACTTTGCTTTCTGTTATGGTAAATTTTAATTTGCAGAATGAAAGTGAAAGTTGCTCAGTTGTGTCCAACTCTTTGCAATCCCAAGAGCTATAGCCTGCCAGGCTCCTCTGTCCATGGAACTCTCCAGGCCAGAATATTGGAGTGGGTAGGCATTCTCTTCTCCAGGGGATCTTTACCCAGGAATTGAACCCAGGTCTCCCGCGTTGCAGGTGTGTTCTTAAACCCTCTGACCCACCAGGGATGCCCAAGAATACTGGAGAGGGTAGGCTATCCCAACCCAGGAATCAAACCGGGGTCTCCTGCATTGTAGAATAAAAGAAGGCAAATTCAAGGGTCAACAAAGACAACTTACAGAACTGAATAATTGAGAGTTGATTTTAGGTAAGAACTGTATTGGTGGTTCTTCTTATGGAATGCTTATATATACCTACAGCTCAACCAGCAGGAGTGCCAGAAATCTTAAAGAAGAGCTTGCATAGCTGTTCAGTGAAAGGAGAGGAAGAAGTATTTTTAATTGGCAAGAACTTTCTGAAAGGAACTAAAGTTATTTTCCAAGAAAATGTTTCTGGTAAGTAGGCATAACACTGCCTTAGAAATTGTTGGGTGTTTCATTTTGTTATAAAGATACAGTTGTAGCTACAAAGTAAAAAATTTTTCATAATTTTAGTAAGTCACTGTTTTTTATTTCAATCAGATGAAAACTCTTGGAAATCAGAAGCTGAAATTGATATGGAATTATTTCATCAGGTATAATTTAAACTTTTTATAGTTTGATTGTTTATTCTTTGAGAAACTGAGTTTTGCTCCAAGATTTTCCTAAATCAACAGATTAAATTTCTTATTTATATGGAATTGATGTAAATCATTTAAAGTTTCTTTCTTGAGTTTCTTTAACTGAAATAGATTTATTCCACTGATGCTAGAAATGACAGTTCTGTATTTGAAAAGTTAAAAGCATGAGAAAATCACCATTATTAATAAACGAAACATGTCTTTCCTAATATTTATTTGCTATCTTTACCTGCTTTGGATTATCTTTGGATTATCGTCGCGTACTTTTTAATAAGAGAAACTTATTTATTGAGTACCTGCTATGTGCCAGGTGTTTTATATTTGTTCCTTACCTTTTGCACTCAGAAGCACTACTTATTACACTTAGAGTCTGTATTTGTAGGACCTTGGTGTATATTCATTTTTGGTTTAAAATTTTTAAAAATTCCTTTGTGTTCTGAAAAAATAAAGAAATTTAACATTATATATCCAATATATTGCCAAACTCAAAGCTAAAGGTACAGTGCTGCCTAAGGGTACCCTCACTTCAGACACCAGCTGCAAGTTCAGGGGTCCCCTGAACAGGTCTCACTTCTGAACAGTTGGCTTCAAATTCAAGGATTTCCACTACCCCCCAAAAAATGCTAGTAGAACTCACAAGAACTCAGGAAAGCACTGTGCTTAACAATTTCAGTTTTATTATAGCAAAAGAACACAAATCAGATTATAATTTCTCAACTTCTAGCCTTCTGGGTTCTTTATATTGTATTTTTTAGAGAGAATAAAAACAAAATAAGATGGAGCTTTGAAGAAGATGGAATTTTCTATTTTTAATAGGCTAATGTTTATTTCATGCTCTGTAAAACAAGTTATACAGTGGATTAATGCAGAATAATCATAAAAATTTGGTGGAATGGAAAGGAATTATATCCTCATTTGGTGGCTGTATATAGAGGCCCTGGGGTTTTTGCAAGCAAGAATGTAAACAGGCTAAATCATAATATGATCTTTCATTAATTCTGTGGTTCTGCTATTTATTAAAATTTTTTGATCTTTTTCAGAGAAAACATTCTTTTTTACTTTCTTTCTAAAGGGCTTTCTAGGAAGTGTGTTTGAGTGGAATCAGAGCTGAGATATACAAAATAAATCCTAAAGATTATATTATATTAAAGAAAAAAACAATAATTAAACATTTAGAAGAAAGTATGATCAGAAAATACATTAAAAGTAAGAAACTTTGAGTGTGGTCAATAAAGAAATAACAGGCATATAATGAAAAGTTAAAAGAGCCTCTACAATAACAAAAAATGACCAGAAGATGGTACAGTAGAAAAAACCATTTAATGATGGCTTTGCAAATTGCAAATATAATTGTGATAGCTATTCATTTGAAACTCCAAAAATCAACTCATCAGGTATTAAACTTTTTTATTATTTGAAAATTGAGGCTAAGAAAGTCTGGGAAAATAATTCTTTGTTAATATTTGGCTCTTCTAGTCAATGCCATAATATATCTCATACTCATGTATACCAAGAGCAATAGGCACATGGTCATTATATCTACTCCCATTTTAACAACTTCAGATGAATTCTGTAGGGCCTTAATTGCCTATTAAATGTATTTATAAGATACATATCTTAAAGATAGATCTCTTCTCTACATATATATATGTATTATTTTGAAAGATAAGTTGGTTGTAAAAGAAGGAGAGTTTAGCAGCTTGAATGTGGAGGTGATTTTAAATGGAAACTAGAAGCAAGTATTTTAGAGCCTAGGAGAGCTCAATTTTTTTTTTTAAGCTTCTTTTGTTTTTTTCATTTAATTATTTACTTTATATTGGAGTATAGTTGATTTACAATGTTATGTTAGTTTCCAGTGTACAGCAAAGTGATTCAGGTATACATATATCCATTCTTTTTTCAGATTCTTTTCCCATATAGGTAATTACATGGGTATATGTTATTCCAGAAGATTGAGTAGAGTTTCCTGTGCTGTACAGTAGGTTCTTGTTGATTATCTATTTTATATATAGTAATGCGTATATGTAAGTTCCCAAACTTCTAATTTATCCCTCCCTCCCACCTTTCCCCTTTGGTAAGCATAAGTTTATTTATTTATTTTTTTATAAGTTTATTTTCAAAGTCTGTGAATCTGTTTATATTTTGTGAATAAGTTCATTTGTATCAGAGGTCTATAATTTGAGTAAGTATAACTTGTTTTACAGAACATGAAATAGCCTATTAAAAATAGAAAAATGTATAGATTATAATTTCTCAACTTCTAGTCTTCTGGGTTCTTTATATTGTATTTTTTAGAGAGTAAGAATAAAAAAAATAAGGTGGAGCTTTGAAGAAGATGGAATTTTCAGTAGAAATATGTAAAGAAAATTCTTAGAAGAAATGCCCAAAAGATGCTCAAAATTTTGGGGAACAACTAGGCTAAACAAAGACTTGAGAGTTTTGAAGTTATATGTTTTCAAAGTGGTTTTCTTAGGAATTTGTTTTGTGTCTCCAGTTATTTTTATGTATATATCCCCAACTGCAAAATGACAATTTTGACAATGATAAATTCCTTAGGAAAGTGAAAAATATCTAGCACCATTGCTTATAAATTCTGAAAAAAGATTTTATGCTGGGATAAAGAAAATTGTTATTTTGAATCCAACCAGATTTTTCTAAGAAATTAAAATTTAGATATTCTTCCCTTTTTACCTCAGGAAACATTCTACCTGCTCCACAGGCCTCCCAGCCCTTTGTATGTTTTGTGTGTATTGTAATCCTAGTTCAGTGGTAGTTAATTGCTCTTAATTTTTGAGATTAGTTTTTTTTTTAATTTACTGTCAGTATTCACAGTTTACTTAGTTTTTAATTCAAATCATTTGTAGAATTTCATGATTTCAGATTGAGGATGTGTGAATAATTTGTTCATTTGATTTTTAAGTTCATTTGGTTTTTAAGAAGTTTCAAATTAAGTTTAACTACACTCTCTAAAACAAGTGGAGTAAAAGATTAAAATACATATATATATATATATTCATCTGACTTTTAGATACTAATTCTGTTACTAATTACCAAGAACAAATTTTTATTTGGAAGAATAATTTCAGTTATTGAGTTGGTCAAGTAATCTTAAGACTGAGAAGATACTTCAGAAGTCCATCCATTCAGCCATCTCCTTAACTGTAGGTAGAACTGCTTTTGATGTAGTTGCAGTGTTTAAACAAAGGAGGAAAAATGAAGGTGGGCAAGATTTTTAAATTCTTATTTCTTAGAATTTGAGTCAATGCAGATACATTTTTTGATGACTTCATATACAATTGAGTATGTGCTTTCAGATTTTTGCCCCCTAATTCCTGTGGATGTATACATTTATATGTTTTTCCACCTGAATTAGAAATGTGATTTTTTTGAGATAGCTAACTGGACTCAGAAAGCATTCTACTATTGCCATAAATAAAAAGCTATTTTAAAATTTGTGACTATTTCGGAGCATGTTTTAAGATGGCTTAGAAACAAATTAGGTACTCAAAAATCGAAATCTTGGTTTCATTTGTCATGTTCTGTTCAAGTGAGTCAGCCAACTTCCAGAGTCTGACTAAGTGAAAAATGACATTAAACTCATTTCATCCTCAGCTGTCACCATTGGCCTCCTGCATATCACATACTGAATACAAAAGCACAGTCACTACCTTTTGCTGTTCTTTTCCAGTACTATAACGTAGCAGAGAAGAAGAGAATAAGTCAGATGCAGTTCATGATATCTTCTAAGAAGATGTAGTCCCCTTAAATAAGTGCTGCTGAAGCAGTTATGAAATTCTTCCCTTCTTTTAAAAGGATGCTTCTACCACTATTTTCACACACAAAAAAATGACCTTGATTTACTAGGTTTTGGGTAAACTGAACTCTGTTACAGACTTTAAATGAGAATTAGTTACTAGTTTTAAATACAATTGAAATATTTTAAATTTAAATAGACTAAATGAGAATTAGTTGTTAGTGGTTAGAAAGCAGTGAACTGCACTGCAAAGTACATATCACCGTTAAGGTTTACAAAGCATATGGTAACTGACATTGTGCTTGGTGGGCATTTTTTTTTTCTTGAAAATATATTCATTCTTTTTTTCAAGAAATCTATTTGAGTATATTCTGTGTGAGGTGCTGAATAGTGGAGATAGGATGAAGAACAGAACATCCTAGCTTTTCTTGGAACTTGCTTTCTTGTGGTTGTAGAGGGGACCAAAAACAAGCAGATAATCACAGTAATTTTAGGTGGTGTAAGAAATAAACAGAATTCTCTGATCAGATTGGAGAGGGGTGCCACTTTAAAGAGGATGGTCAGAGAAGGCTTCTCTGAGGAGATGACATTTGAATGAGACCTGGAAATGGGTAAGGAACTGGATATTTCAAGAGATAAAGGAGAATAGTATTCCAGTGAAAAAGAATAGCAAAATTGTAAAGGCTCTGAGGTAAAAATGAATTTAGTGTGTTAGTGTAAGAAGGTCAGTGTGACTGGAGTGTAACAAGCTAGAGGAGATTGGGAATGAGATAAAGTTGATAGGACAGGGACCTTTTATGCCATTGCAAAATATTGGTGTTTTACCTTAAAAGCAATTTTAAGATTAATGTCATGATGCCCATGGACCCGAACTTTTAAATAATACTTTTCCCCCCTAGTCAAACATTTTAAACTTTACAGCTAACAGGAAAGTACTTAATTATATTTTATTTCAAATTTTTAATTTACATATTGCTTTGTTTCTGCCTCTTGTAATTTTCTTTCAATTAGAATCATCTTATTGTGAAGGTTCCCCCATATCATGATCAACATATAACTTTGCCAGTAGCAGTGGGAATATATGTAGTAACCAATGCTGGAAGATCTCATGATGTTCAGCCATTCACTTACACTCCAGACCCAGGTATGTCAAAATAAAAAGTTCTGAATCAAAAGGAGTAATCCATTTCTGCTTCTTCAGAAGAATATGAAGATCAGCCAACTTAAAAGAGGAAGTAGTGTGCAAAGGTAAATTGATACCAGTATTTTTTGGAGATGTCATTATTTCCCAAGAAGATGGCCACCAAACTCTGCTTTTACTGTTAGTTAAGGGAACCGTTTCTGCCTTAGGCTCTAGTAATAAAAGAAAAGTTAGGAATTCTCTGAAGTCAGGCTCTCCAGAGTTATCATACAAGTACTCCTTGTATGATAAGGTAAGAATTACCATTCATTGAATACCTCTTATGTACAGAAAGGTGAAAGTGACTACTTTAGGAAACTGCTAGTAGTTTTCAGTCTGGCTGTCTTACAGGATGCATTTTGGGAGAGGTGAAAGAGAATCTCAGAGAGATAAGTGATAATATCACAAATAGAGTCATATGCCTGTGACATTTTCTAATTTGTGTAGTCAAAAATATCAAAGACTTCTGGTGAATAAGTATTTTAAAAATAATTTTTGGCATTTAGGTGAAACAGGTGCTTTAGAAACCAGAGCAGTTGTTTAAAAATTTATATCTCTGGGTAAGAAGTATCTTAAGAGATTTTTACCTACATTCATTTAATTGCCTGGAGAAGCCTTTTCCTGGAAAAGTAGAGAAAACATTTTGGAAATGGAAACGCTTCAGATGTTTTGTTGATGTAGACTTGGCTGCTGCCATGCTGCCATTGATTTACTCCATTCATATTTCAGGCATGCTCCAGAATTAGAAGTTCTTCCATATCTCCAAGTTTACTGATAAAATTTTTCCCAAATTGTTCAGAATCCAGTGAGGTGCAAAGTGGAAAATGGTAGCAAGGAAAGAAAGCCGTGGTAACAGAAGTGATGAACACAGTAGCTATGACAGAGTTATAATTAGTTTTGATAATTATTCTCTATCACTTAATGTTATCTGTTCCCTTTTTCTTTTGTAAATCATGTCCAACTTTCACAACGTTGGTTATTTCCCACCAGTTTGTTACAAAAGTGTGCCATAATATAGCCCTTATGAAATTATTTAGTATTTCTCTCAGAATAAAAGATCACATGTAGAAATTTCAGACAGAAGAAGACAAAGTTTGGAAATAATATACTGGCTTCAACAAAACTAGGAAAGAGGATACTGCTGCTGCTGCTGCTGCTAAGTCGCGTCAGTTGTGTCCGACTCTGTGCGACCCCATAAATGGCAGCCCACCAGGCTCCGCTGTCCCTGGGATTCTCCCGGCAAGAACACTGGAGTGGGTTGCCATTTCCTTCTCCAATGCATGAAAGTGAAAAGTGAAAGTGAAGTCACTGAGTTGTGTCCAACTCTCAGCGACCCCATGGACTGCAGCCTACCAGGCTCCTCCATCCATGGGATTTTCCAGGCAAGAGTACTAGAGTGGGGCGCCGTTGCCTTCTCCAAGAGGATACTGGTTTATACTTAAAAATCAAACAGTTGATTGTTTTCTTTTTAGGAAAGTCTCAAAAATCCAAGAAAACTTGATTTTAAACTAATGGTAGTTAAAGCATTTTAGTAATTGCTAGAATATTTAGCATTTTATGTGAAGAGAAGCTTGCTCATAGAGGGAGAAAAATGGCATACAGTAATTAATACATTCATATGGGAAGGGGAGAAGGAAGTGGGGGGGGGAGGGGGAATAGCTTTAAAGTTCTACCATCCTTAAAATACTGAGATTTTGTTGTCTTTATTTCTTTTTATTGATCAATAATAAAGAACTTCAGGACTTTGAAGTGCTTAGCATCAGCACTATGAATCTTCATTTCTTAGTGATGAATGCTCATTATTAAAATTTTTCCTTTGATAAATTGCCAAATATAAAGCCTACACTAATTGGCTATATTTGGCCACATTTAGACCATCAATGACATATGTTTATTCTTTTATGTTTTTCCCCCTTGTATTTTATTTTATTTTATTTTTTTTCCCCTTGTATTTTATATATACTAGATAGCAGTTGCTCTCAGAAACTCTTATTTGAATAAATATATTTTGTGCAGATTTTATAGTGAGATCTAATGCTTCAGTTTCTGCCTTTATGATATAGCTAATTAAAGAATCTCCCATAATTTCACTTTTTTATATTTTATAAAATGTGAATGTCTTTTTAGGTGTGCACATGAGAGAATATTTCAGGAAAACTTGGTTATGATAATTTGCACTGTCTCATTATGATAAACTGCTGTTTTGACTCAGCTGGGGACTGTGGTTAAAGATTTGCATATTCAGTGGTATATAATAATTATAATTATAGGGCTTCCCAGATGGCGCTAGTGGTAAAGAACCCGCCTGCCAATGCAGGAAATGTGAGAGATGGCGGGTTCAATCCCTGGGTCAGGAAGATCCTCTGGAGAAGGGAATGGGAATCCACTCCAGGATTCTTGCCTGGAGAATTCCATGGACAGAGGAACCTTGTGGGCTACAGTCCATGGGGTCACACAGAGTTGGACGTGACTGATGAGATTTAGCAGTTAGCACATAGTAATTATAACAGCTAAAATAAGACCCATCCTCATTTTTGTGAGTTAAGAGTAGAAATGGTGACTGCTACAGCATTTTGTCTAAATATTTAAGTTACAGACAAAAAAATAACAAATAAATATATTTTATCCTAATTTGACCTAGATACCTTCATAATAACCTGGAAGGCCAGTTTTGAATTTAGGATTTTCAGACTGCTTGGCGGTCCAAACTGGAATATGGCAACACGAAGAAAAAGGATTTCCCAGCCTGCCACCCTTCTTTTCCCTCTCCTGGCTCCATCCTCCACCTGGAGGGCCTTGATGCACCAGCTCTGTTTAGCCTATAGGCTTAAGATGGCACACATAGTCTATAGAGTAGCTGTGCAGAAAATTTTGGTATCTTATGTACTTGGGTACGTAGTCTAAAAGGATTGGAGCAAGGGCTCAAGTGAATGTAAACTGGCTCTGCATGCTTTGCCAGACACAAGCCCCTCTAAAGCCCTCTGAGTCTATACTGCCAAAAATACATTACATGTGCATCCTTTTAGACCATTACTTTGCAGACTTAAAAAACCTGTGTTTCATTGCTAGTCACTGAACCATTGCTTGACCATTAATTTGTTTTACTTCCATCTTTTAAGACACAGAAATCATATTAGTTGTTTTTTGTAGTGACTCTGCAGTGGTAATTGCTATAAGAAACGGAGGATAAAATACTCATTCATAATTTTTTGTTGCTTTAAAAACAAATGACTAAAACTTGTGTTTAAAGTAGAAATTTAAAAAATTTTTGAAGATTAGCTTCCGTTCTTAAATCTGTAATTGTTAGAATAAATGTTATGCTTTAAAATTGTCTATGAATTTCTTTTCCAGTCAGTTCTTTTCAGTTTGATAATTTCATTCAATTAAACAGTTTGTTCAGATTATCATTTGTTGGCCCTTACATACAGCATGCTTAGATAAATGTTTTAACCTCATTCTTAGGAGACATGTACATTTTGTCTCTTTGTTCACAGTTAATTACCTTAATATTCTCATCATTTTGTATTATGATGTCAAGAATAAATTGATAATAAATTGGCTCAGTTCTTATTTTGAATAAGTTAGGGAATATAAGTATATTGAAAAATAGAAATTAGTATCTATTTAAATAAAATTATTATACAGTCATTTTAAGAAAACCTTTTTGGTTGGAATTTAACTTTACCATTCAGAACTGATCACTACTCTTAATGCTCATTAAATTTAAAATTTTCATAGTAGGTGTACTTGATATGTGTAGATATAATAATGTAGCAATTCTTCATTAATAACAGCAAAGATTATTATTTCTAAGGCTTTATAAAAAAGTAATACTATATATTTTGTATATTCAGCACAGTTTTTTAAATAAAATTCTCAATTATGTTTCTGAATCAGAATTTTTAAATCATTTACATAGGTGAATGGTGAATTTTTTTCGTGCTAGTGTTACAGTATATTTATTAGTGTTAATACTTTTTAAAGATCTCATGTCAGTCTTCTACTCATTTGTACTGTTACAAGAAAGAGTTTTAAAAGTTGCTGTTATTTTTATTTTGTTTTAATAAGCAGCATATGCTTCTGCCCACTTGGAGAGTGGTACATTTTAGAGGGTAAACTGGTGGTTATAGATTATAAAAACTCATCTGAACCTAGAATTTCTGCTGAACAAATAATTTAATAATGCTTTGTGAGAAAATACTCCTGTTAAAGAATTTTAAGATATGTATTTTTCAGGATAAGTTTAAATAAATACATTAATCTTTTTTAATAACAGCAGCTGTTGCTTTGAATGTGAATGTAAAGAAGGAAATATCTAGTCCGGCAAGACCTTGCTCTTTCGAAGAAGCCATGAAAGGTACCAAGTTAATTATTCTCAAAAACTGTAAATCAGTGATGCTATATATTTTCACTAACAAACCTTACTATTTTATTTACTGTTGTGTACTTGAAACAGTTAGCAGGTTATCTTTGATATTGTAAAATAAATACTTGTTTAACTTCACTGAATGCAGAGACTTGCTTCCTAATTTGATATTTCCCTTCATTTGCCATATAAACAACTTTTTAAAAAACATGTTACAGATAAGGAGTTTTTGTTTTGTTTTTTATTCCCTAATATTAAAAATTTTAAAAGTATAATAGAGTACGATAAGATATGAAAAATAGCTGTATAAAGCTTCTTGCTGCCAGTGAGTAGGACTTAACATTGAGGCTGAAGAACCAAAATAAGAACTATTGGCATTTGAAAAAGTTGCTTTAGGTACCATTCTTTCTTCTGACATCATTATTTCCAAGCAGACAATGACAATATCTTCAGTTTGTTATAATGTGTTAGAGTAGACTCTTTTCTTAGCAGATTTCTAACACATCTGTGACGCTCAATTATGATGCTTTTGTGCCATTATATGTTAAGATGTCAATTACATAATGGTCATTGATTTACTCTATAATTCTAGCTTTTTCTTACACTTTTGCCATTAAATTCATGAGTTAAAAATTTTTATATACTTTCATTTTTAAGGGGCATAATATCCTTAATACATTTTATCAAATTCCATGGAATTTTTCCCTGTGTCATAGTAAAATTCAGCATTCACATGTACAGTTCAGTATGGCTTGCCATTATAATTTCTGACCATCAACACTTCCAAAATAGATTAATTAGGAATTATGCACTAGTGTGAAAAGAAGAAAAGTGAAAAGCAAAGGAGAAAAGGAAAGATATACCCATTTGAATGCAGAGTTCTAAAGAATAGCAAGGAGAGATAAGAGAGCTTTCCTCAGTGATCAGTGCAGAGAAATAGAGGAAAACAATAGAATGGGAAAGACTAGCGATTTCTTCAAGAAAATTAGAGATACCAAGGGACCATTTCATGCAAAGATGGGCTCAATAAAGGACAGAAATGGTATGGACTTAACAGAAGCAGAAGATATTAAGAAGAGGTGGCAAGAATACACAGAAGAACTGTTCAAAAAAGATCTTCACGACCCAGATAATCACGATGGTGTGATCACTCACCTAGAGCCAGACATCCTGGAATGTGAAGTCAAGTGGGCCTTAGGAAGCGTCTCTATGAACAAAGCTAGTGGAGGTGATAGAATTCAAGTTGAGCTATTTCAAATCCTAAAAGATGATACTGTGAAAGTGCTGCACTTAATATGCCAGCAACTTTGGAAAATTCAGTAGTGGTCACAGGACTGGAAAAGGTCAGTTTTCATTCCAGTCCCAGAGAGAGGCAATGCCAAAGAATGCTCAAACTACCACACAATTGCACTCATCTCACACACTAGCAAAGTAATGTTTAAAATTCTCCAAGCCAGGCTTCAGCAATATGTAAACCATGAACTTCCAGATGTTCAACCTGGTTTTAGAAAAGGCAGAGGAACCAGAGATCAAATTGCCAACATCCGCTGGATCATTGAAAAAGTGACAGAGTTCCAGAAAAACATCTACTTCTGTTTTACTGACTGTGCCAAAGCCTTTGACTGTGAATCACAACAAACTGTGGAAAATTCTTCAAGAGATGGGAATACCAGACCAGCTGACCTGCCTCTTGAGAAACCTGTATGCAGGTCAGGAAGCAACAGTTAGAACTGGGACATGGAACAACAGACTGGTTCCAAATAGGAAAAGGAGTACGTCAAGGCTGTATGTTGTCACCCTGGTTATTTAATTTTATATGTAGAGTACATCATGAGACACACTGGGCTGGATGAAGCACAAGCTGAAATCAAGATTGCTGGGAGAAATATCAGATATGCAGATGACACCACCCTTATGACAGAAAGTGAAGAAGAACTAAAGAGCCTCTTGATGAAAGAGGAGAGTGAAAAAGTTGGCTTAAAGCTCAACATTCAGAAAACTAAGATCGTGGCATCCGGTCCCATCACTTCATGGCAAATAGATGTGGAAACAGTGGCTGACTTTATTTTTCTGGGCTCCAAAATCACTGCAGATGGTGACTGCAGCCATGAAATTAAAAGACGCTTACTCCTTGGAAGAAAAGTTATGATGAACCTAGACAGCATATTAAAAAGCAGAGACATTACTTTGTCAACAAAGGTCCATCTAGTCAAAGCTATGGGTTTTTCCAGTAGTAATATATGGATGTGAGAGTTGGACTATACAGAAAGCTGAGTGCCAAAAAATTGATGCTTTTGAACTGTGGCGTTGGAGAAGACTCTTGAGAGTCCCTTGGACTGCAACAAGATCCAACCAGTCCATCCTAAAGGAGATCAGTCCGGGTGTTCATTTGGAAGGTCTGATGTTGAAGCTGAAACTCTAATACTTTGGCCACCTGATGCGAAGAACTGACTCATTTGAAAAGACCCTGATGCTGGGAAAAATTGAGAGCAGGAGGAGAAGGGGATGACAGAGGATGAGATGGTTGGATGACATCACCAACTCAACGGACATGAGTTTGGGTAAACTCCGGGAGTTGGTGATGGACAGGGAGGCCTGATGTGCTGCGGTTCATGAGGTTGCAAAGAGTTGGACTTGAACTGAAGTGCATAATTATCTGATTTAACTACAGGACAATTTACAAGTCTCTGCTTTGGATAACCATGGCTAACATTTCTTCAACATATATTAAGTGCTAGTCAGCATGCCACACTCTTTACCAGCATTATCTTGTTTAGCCAAACTCTGAGGTGGATAATTTATGATTCTCATTTCACAGATGAGGAAATCAAGATTCCTGAGAGGTTCTATAATTTGCTGAAGGTCACTTACCTAGGATTTTAAAAGATAGATCAAGTTTTAGTGTGTAAGGTAACATCTAAGCAATAATAATTCAAACCATGTTCATTAGGTTAATAATAGCATAATTAATCAATCATTAAAGAAAGTTAGGGACATTTGTGATCTTTCCTTTGGCAGCTTTGATGGGTTCATGCTTTTCTCCAAAAATGCCTAGATGCTTTTTTCCTAGAGTATCAGGGAGGCTAATCTCATCCAGTGTGAAATTTCTCATACAGGATTACAGATTGAAGGTTAAAAGGTGTTAAACACTATGTTTAATTTTTGGTAATAAAATGATAGTCATTTAATCAAAATCTTAAAGATTAAAAAATGAATAAGAAACAGACACATATTATTCTTTTTCACAATTCAGACCTTATTTTGACAATTTTATCAGCTGAAATCATGTAAAATAATTTTATGAAGATATAAAATTAAATTGAATACTAAACTATTTATCAAGCTTCCCTGGTAGCTCAGTTGGTAAAGAATCTGCCTGCACTGCAGGAGGCCCCGGTTCGATTACTGAGTCAGGAAATTCTGCTGGAGAAGGGGTAGGCTACCCACACCAGTATTCTTGGGCTTCCCTGGTGGCTCCGCTGGTAAAGAATCCACCTGCAATGTCGGAGACCTGGGTTTGATCCCTGGGTTGGGACCATCCCCTGGAGAAGGGAAAGGCTTACCCACTCCAGTATTCTGGCCTGGAGAATTCCATGGACTGTATAGTCCGTGGCGTCACAAAGAGTCTGACACAACTGAGTGACTTTCACTTTCAAACTATTTATCAGTTTAAATTTTTCATTTGTCATTTTTAAATACAACATCATTAATTGGAGATTCCTGATCAGTTTTAAAAAGACAGTCACTTTCAAGAGGGAATTTCCCTTGACAAATGGCTTATTTTTGTGATTCCTTGGAATCAGAGCTTTAGTATAACACCCAGGTGTCCTTCTTAGAGATTTAATTAATTATGCTTTAATGATGAAGTCTTAGCAACATAAATGACTTAAATTTGTGTTGTGGCATAATCCTCCATATAACATCCTTTAAAATAGCCATCAATTACAATAAGATTTAGAACTTGATATACAAATGTGACCTTACGTACAGACATGGAAAGCATTCGTTTCTTCATTCATTCAGCAATATTTATTTATTCCCTAGTATGCGCCAGGCAACAACAAAATCTCTCGTCTTCATGAAACTCACATTCTAATAGAATCCAAAAGCAAGAATAGCACTTGATGTTACAGGATCAATGTAAGACAATACTAATTGTCTTTAAAATTATCTGAAGCTTTGACTCAGACAGAATTGAAGTTGAATTGTGTTGGTATTGATAGAATCTAGGTGAAAATAGATCCAGAGAACTCATGTGTAAATGATTGATTTCTTAGAGTAATGAAAGGAGAATATAAAAAATGGGCACTTTTTCCTCCCCCAGTATAATCATTTTTCATAGTGATTGTTTCTAGCCAATTGGCTGTGAGAAATGTTGAATAAAGACCAGAAGATTTCTAATATTTTTAAGTCAAAATATTTACAAAAATAACTATCCTGCTTATATACCATATTCTATTTTAAAACCCTCTTTGTAGCCAGGATTTCTTTTTCAATATCAAACTAAGAAATCTGTGTATTAAAATATTGAATCACCTTGTTGTACACCTGAAGCTAATAAAATACTGTGTTAGTTTTGCAACTAAAAAAAAAGTTTAACAGCTAAGCTTTCTAAGGAATCTGTATTTCTTTACACAGGGTCTCAAAGTAGTGGTAAACCTTAGCTCAGAATTCGGCTATGTGTTCAATTCAGAAGCCTGCCATCAGTGATGCTTCATCAGTGTGCTCCACTAAGTGCCAGTGGCAGGCTTAAACAGACAAAAAAGGAGAAAGAGAATCAAGGGGGAAAAGTAGATAGAATGAAGTGGTAGAACCTACCTATCTGCTACATATTGCCTCTGCTTGGTTTCTAATCTGTAGCTACTTCTGAAAATGGAAGTAGGTGGAAGTAGAAAAATACTTGCTGGTTTTGCTTTGGAAATTTAATTGGTAAACCTAAAATATCAGTCATACTTAAATTTCTGAAAAGAAAAAAAATTAAGTCCTGTCTTGAAAAATGTGTTCATATGTCAGCTAGGCAAATTCAAGTTTTCTGAGACATTAATTTAGAAAAGTGAATCTATTTGATCAGTTGATGGCATTATAATGAGAAGCTTGAGTTTTGTTGAGGAGAGAAATATTCGAGCAATCCTATAACCCCTTAAAGTTTGACTTTGTAATTTCCCAGCAGCCAGATACTAAGAGGAGAATATTACAGTTGTAACTGAGCAGTTTTAACCTCCTGGAGATTACCAGGCTGCATGGTCCTGTTAAGCAGTGTAATTCAGGGCCTTTTGAAGAGTGCTGAGAGGTACAGCTTGCTAACTGAGTGCTCAAGCTTGTTGATATTTAACTCATAGTCTCAGGCTACTGCCAGGAGTCCTCAAGGCACTGCTACTTAAAAGAGGGAGGACACACTTTGGGCACATTTTGTATCTCATGCTACTGTCAGAGCATCAAAAAATTAATGTTTTGAATCATGACTAAGGTATCAACACACAGTAGAATAATATAGTTGATTTCAGTGAGTTTCAACTTTTTTTTTTTTTTTTTTTTGGTGTGTGTGCAGCAATGAAAACTACTGGATGTAACTTAGATAAGGTAAATATGCTTCCTAATGCTCTGATCACTCCGCTCATATCAAGCACTATGATTAAGAGTGAAGACATTACTCCAATGGAAGTAACAGCAGAGAAAAGATCGCCTTCTATTTTTAAGGTGAGCTACAGTGACTAGTGAGTGCCCTGTCACATCTTAACCTCAAATATAAAAATAGTTATATTTTGAGTAGTTTGATTTCCCTGATTATGCTTTTTACTCTTCCTGTTTTTATAGCTGTTTCTCTTTGGATGCACTTAATGAATTTTGCTTTGTAGAGTAAATGATTTTATATTCAAATAAAATAGCCTTCAGAGGAACTTCCAATATACATTTTGTGTGTGTGTGTGTGTGTGTATGTGTGTGTCAATATACATTTTTGAAGAGAAGAATTAATGCATTAGCTGGACCTTTGTGATTTTTGGTATAATGAAAGTACAGGTTTAACATTTTCAAAACTAGAGACATTTTATTTCCTTTTTCTTCTTTCCTTTTTTCCTTTTTTTCTTATTTCTTTTTTCCTTTTTCCAAGAAAGATTCTTCTTTCCTTTTCCATTTTTCTCTTATTTCTCCTTCCCAATAATGTTATAAGTGATGCACCAATGGAGATATTTTAAAATTTGCTAGTAATTCGTGAACCATAAAATTAATGTGTACTTACTGTCCTAAGCATATCAATAGCTGATTATTCTTCTGTGTCTACTTCTGTTGTTTGACTGTCTTTGCTTATATGCTTCTTTAAAAATCCTGATGATGGTAAGATATAATGTTATCACTGATAATCATAGTCTTACACTTGTTTTCTGAATAATAATATAGACTGGGAAATTGGTCCTGCGTATGTTTTTATAATAATTTTTGAAGAATCGTATGAGCTCATTTATACATATACATATTATTTGGCTTTTATTTTTTAGACTACAAAGACAGTTGGATCAACTCAACAAACGTTAGAAAATATCTCTCACATAGCAGGAAATGGGTCTTTTTCATCATCATCTTCCCACTTAACTTCTGAAAATGAAAAGCAACAACAGATTCAGCCCAAGGCATACAACCCAGAGACCCTGACAACTATCCAAACACAGGACATTTCACAGCCTGGTACTTTTCCAGCAGTTTCTGCATCTAGTCAGCTGCCCAGCAGTGATGCACTACTACAGCAGGCTACACAGTTTCCAGCAAGAGAAACTCAGTCTAGAGAGGTGTTACAGTCAGATGGTACAGTGGTTAACTTGTCACACCTGACTGAGACAGCACAGCAACAGCAGCAGTCTCCACTGCAAGAACAAGCACAGACTTTACAGCAGCAGATTTCATCGAATATTTTCCCATCACCAAATAGTGTGAGTCAGCAACTACAAAATACGATACAACACTTGCAGGCAGGGAGTTTTACAGGTAGTACTGCCAGTGGCAGCAATGGAAATGTTGACTTGGTCCAACAAGTTTTAGAGGCACAACAACAGTTATCTTCAGTTTTATTTTCTGCTCCAGATGGTAACGAGAATGTTGAAGAACAGCTTAGTGCAGGCATTTTTCAACAAGTCAGTCAAATTCAAAATAGCGTAAGCCCTGGAATGTTTTCCTCAACAGAACCAGCAGTCCATACCAGGCCAGATAATTTAATAGCTGGAAGAGCTGAAAGTGTTCACCCACAGAATGAAAACACTTTGTCTAATCAGCAACAGCAACAGCAGCAACAGCAAGTGATGGAATCCTCAGCTGCAATGGTGATAGAGATGCAACAGAGTATCTGCCAGGCAGCTGCCCAGATTCAGTCAGAGCTGTTTCCTTCATCTGCTTCAGCAAATGGAAACCTTCAACAGTCTTCAGTTTACCAGCAGACTTCTCATATGATGAGCGCATTATCAGCCAATGAGGACATGCAAATGCAATGTGAATTGTTTTCTCCTCCGGCAGTTTCTGGAAATGAAACTACTACAACTACCACACAGCAGGTTGCAACTTCTGGCACTACCCTGTTTCAGACATCAAATTCAGGAGATGGAGAAGAGACTGGAGCACAAGCAAAACAGATTCAGAACAGTGTCTTTCAGACCATGGTCCAAATGCAACATAGTGGGGACAGTCAGCCTCAAGTTGGCCTTTTTTCATCTACAAAAAGTATGATAAGTGTTCAAAATAGTGGTACCCAGCAGCAAGGCAATGGTTTATTCCAGCAAGGTAATGAGATGATGTCACTTCAATCAGGGAATTTTTTGCAGCAGTCTTCTCATTCACAGGCCCAGCTTTTTCATCCTCAGAATCCTATTGCTGATGCTCAGAACCTTTCCCAGGAAACTCAAGGTTCTATTTTTCATAGTCCAAGTCCTATTGTCCACAGTCAGACTTCTACAGCCTCTTCTGAACAAATGCAGCCTCCAATGTTTCACTCTCAAAATACCATGGCTGTGCTGCAGGGCTCTTCTGTTCCTCAAGACCAACAGTCAGCCAACATATTTCTTTCCCAAAGTCCAATGAATAATCTCCAAACTAACACAGTGGCCCAAGAAGAACAGATTTCATTTTTTGCAGCTCAGAATTCAATTTCTCCGCTTCAGTCAACATCAAACACTGAGCAGCAAGCTGCTTTCCAGCAGCAGGCTCCAATATCACACATTCAGACCCCTATGCTTTCCCAGGAACAGGCACAACCCTCCCAGCAAGGTCTATTTCAGCCTCAGGTTTCCTTGGGCTCCCTTCCTCCTAACCCAATGCCTCAAAACCAACAAGGAACAATCTTTCAGTCACAGCACTCAATAGTTGCCATCCAGGGTAACTCTCCATCCCAGGAGCAGCAGCAGCAGCAACAGCAGCAGCAACAACAGAGCATTTTATTCAGTAACCAGAACGCCATGGCACCGATGGCATCTCAAAAGCAGCCACCACCAAACATGATATTCAATCCAAGTCAAAATCCAGTAGCTAATCAGGAGCAGCAGAACCAATCAATTTTCCATCAGCAAAGTAATATGGCCACAATGAATCAAGAGCAGCAGCCCATGCAATTTCAGAACCAGACCACAGTTTCCTCACTTCAGAACCCAGGCCCTGCCCAACCCGAATCATCACAGACCTCCTTGTTCCATAGCTCGCCTCAGATTCAGTTGGTCCAAGGGTCACCCAGTTCTCAAGAGCAGCAAGTAACACTCTTCCTCTCTCCAGCATCCATGTCTGCATTGCAGACCAGTATAAACCAACAAGACATGCAACAGTCTCCCCTTTATTCCCCTCAGAACAACATGCCTGGAATCCAGGGAGCCACATCTTCACCTCAACCACAGGCTACTTTATTTCACAACACTACAGGAGGTACAATGAACCAGCTACAGAATTCTCCTGGCTCTTCTCAACAGACATCTGGAATGTTCTTATTTGGCATTCAGAATAGTAAGAAACTCTTTCTAATTTCCCATTTCTTAAATGTTATTGGTTGAAATGGTCACTTTATTGTTACCAGAGAAAGCACAACACAGTGGTTTTAAGAGCATAGATTGCAGTTGGACAGAACTGAGTTCGAGTCCCAGCTGTACCACTTATAGACTGAGACCTTGGACAGGTTATTTGACATGCATGAGCCTCAATTTCCACATCTAAAATGGTGGCAGTATTACAAACTTGACAAGGATATTGGGAGAATTAAAGGTGGTGATATATATATAAATATATGTGTCTGCCATTTTGAGATATAACTTTGAAAGGAAGATGAAATACAAATGACAGAAAATTTTTCAGCCTGTTAAAGCAAGTAGTTTCCAAGGAGATAGAAACCTATGTTTCTTTAATGCTTATGTACCAAGGAAATTATATAGGATTTATGTTGATAACTAAGCAGTGTTGTATTTTTATACTGCTTAGAGAAAACCGAGGATGAATTCTACTACTGTTTGATGGAAACCTTTTTGGAGGCTGTCAGGTTCCTCACTTTTAAGTCTCTAACAAGTGAACAAAATAATGCATTTGTATACCCCAGCCCCTAGTAATTACCTTCTTACGAATCTTAACAGAAAATAACTAATCAGGTAGCTTCTCTGTTTTCAATGTCTCTGCAGACTGTAGTCAGCTTTTAACTTCTGGACCAGCTACATTGCCAGATCAGTTGATGGCCATAAGTCCACCAGGCCAGCCACAAAACGAGGGCCAACCACCTGTGACAACACTTCTTTCTCAGCAAATGCCAGAGAATTCTCCAATGGCATCCTCTATAAACACCAACCAGAACATTGAAAAGATTGATTTGCTTGTTTCATTGCAAAACCAAGGGAACAACTTAACTGGCTCCTTTTAACTGGATATGTAAGTAATGCATTTTGGCTTCTTTCTTATTGAAAAGCATCAATAAATTTTATTATTCTTAGCATATTTGGGTTAAGTAATAACACTGTTTAGACTCTGATCTTTTAAAATATGGCTTTCTCACAAAATGGTACCTTTTTTACCCTGAATTGATTGCTCTGAATGGTAACTTACAGTCATATTGTTAATACTGGGCATTCCTTCTATTATATGTTGGATATAATTACATCTCATTTCACTTCCTCAAGAAGTAAACCTTGAATCTGAAAAAATATGACAGTATAAAGGTGGTAAAGTATCATTTGTAGTACTGTAATATACTTTGGGATCATTCAGGGCAACAGCAACTTTGTAAATGCTTTCCCTCCATAGTGAGTTAAATTAAACGTCTTTTTTTTTTTTAGAAATTCCATGAAGAAAATCCTGATTTCAAGATATCCTAAGATCTTGTGATTCCATGAGGATTATCGAACTGTTACTTTAAAAAGAAAACAAAATATGAAAAACTGTGATTGAGTAAATGGATAGATTTTACTCTGGCTGCAAAAGAGCACACCTTGGCTACCTATTGCAGTGATTAACCACCATTGTTAACATCTTTATATTTTATGTTCCTAATAACAGTGATGACTGAGAATCTATTTGAGTTTCCAGCTGACAGAATTAATTATTGCTATTTTTGTAGGCACTCTTTCTTTAAAAGTACAGTTTAAATTGACAAGCTGGATCACTCAGTTATTATTGCTATTAGAAAATAATTCATGTTTCATGTTTACTTTTGTTCATTTGTATTTTCTTTTCTGCATTGTTTAGTCAAGTAGTGGCTTATGAAAAAGAGTTCAAATAATAACTAAGGCTGTGATTTTTCAGTATAAAAAGCACAGCTGTTGGCTATAGTGAAGGAATCTTTTCTCAGTTTTTATGGAGAAACTGAAGGGATAACATTCTGACAGGTAGGCTGTATTAAGAGCTCTGCACGGATAAGAGGCCTCTATTTATCACAGACAACACACTTACAAATGGAACAGCTGGAATGCTATTGATTTTATTTTTCAGAGAGTCGTCAATTCTCTATGTTTCTGTTAAGGGTTTTAGCCATAACTGTGCATAAAAAAGAAATATCTTGCTATATTAAAAAAATGAAGGGGATGATATATGGTAAATTATGTTCTGATAGCCTCCTACAGTAGTTAAAACTGACAGTAATTTGAGTCTGTTTTCTTCTTATCCCAGTCTTGGACTGGTATTCTCTTTTTATGTTTATCTATGTTATCCTTCCCCTCTTCCTTTTATTTCAGACAACTAGTAATATGCTACTAGCTTTGTGACCCTGTAGTAACTTGAATAAAAAGACCATGTTGATCTAGGGTTACCCAACAACTCCTGCAGCACAGGCAGGGGGGTACCCTTTTGGGAATGAGGGGAACTGACTCCTGAGAAATAAGAAACAATGCATTTTTTCCCCATGAACGGTGCTGTTCTGAAGTCTTCAAATTTTTCCCTCTCATAGGAAGCAGTGTAAATGTTAATTTAAAAAAGAGAGAGAAACTAAAATTTCTTGAAACATTGCTTCTGCCTGAGCTGTAGTAAGTGTGATGCACTTGTCACCTCAGTGCTTTACAGTTCGAAGTGGTCGTTTACCTGATGGTTCCCACAAGCCTTAGGCTTTACAGGGTCATATCATTGACTTAAAGTGAAGAATTCATTAGTGTTACATCTATAGAGAGCAAAATAACACACTCCAGAACTTGCAGTTGTAGTATTAGTTATTCAGATTTGGGTGTTCTCACCACCCATGGGATGCCTGCTTCTCACTACAACCTATTGTCTGGACATATGCTTACATCTTATTCTCCTTTTGGCATGTAGAAAGCTGTTAATACAGTTTAAGGCCAAATTGTGTGTGGCTTCTATATGTAGATAAGATGTTTTGGCATTCTTGTCCGTTTCATTTATTTTTTTAAATGTACAAAAAATAGCCTGTTAATTGTTCATTCAAGGCTACATTTCTGTTTTTTTGTTTTTGTCTTTTCTATCCTATACACTTAGTTGAACTTTGTGGAATTGTGGTGTTGGTTTTGTTTATACAGCCGGATTTTTCCCCCTTTTTGTGATGGTCTTCCTTGGTTCTTTGAATGTACTCTTCTTTGTTTTTTTCTCTTTGGTCTCATTTATTCTTCCCTCCACCCCCAACCCTTTCTTTCTTTCTTTCTCTCTCTGATTGAGAGGCATTGAATTATGTTTTCAGTAGTACAGGCTTCTTGCCGATATGAAGGGAACTTTTCAGAAAGAGACCTACTCTGGGTCATTTAATTTTGAATACAGTTTTCAATCGTTCAAGTTTTGGATGGTTTATATCTAATGTGTGTTTCATTTTTTTGGAAAGCTATATTTTGTATTTAGGAAATGGTATACTATTTTGCTATTTGTACTGAGTGAGTACATTGGCATAAATATAGAAATTTATATATATACATATATATAAACTATTCTTTTTTTGCCACACATTTTTGTGGTAAATTTGTGAGTTCGTCTGATGTTCTACCACAACGTGGCGTCTGATAAAAGTGAGGGGGGGGGTTTGTTATGTCTTTATTGAGTATTTAAGTATCTTTTGAAACAAATGACCTGTTCATCTGTGGCCATTCCATCAGGCAGTTCCTTGATGTGATTAGTGGGCTAAAGTCAGCTTACTGTGTGTTCGCTGGATCTTACACTCAGCAAAATGTTCAAGTAAGGAAACCCATCTAGGCAGTTGTGTCAAATGGTGTTTCACAAGAATGAGCCATCCAGTCTTTGCTCACTATATATTTAATATTTTATTATTGTTGTTATTGTTATTATTAATTGGCTTTCTGTATTCTATGCCTTTTATTTATAAAGACACTAAAAAAAAAAACATGTTTGTAATTTTAATAACATTTTCCCCATCTTGTAATGTCCAGAGCTACTTTATAAATTCTCTAAACCAAAAGCATTTTCATATATATATATATGTATGTATGTATGTATATATATATATGTATCTCCCCACCCCATCAGGAAAAATTACCCAGTATAGTTCAGGTTATGAGAAGGACCAGCTACACAATCCAGTGCTTCAATTTTAAAATGGATAACTAATTACAGAGGATTGACTGATGTTAGAAAGCTTATCCAGTGGTATAAAAATAAGTTAGAAATAAAATGCTGTAAGTTTATTTCTGAGTTTTCTGAATTTTTTCCCAAGAGATTACACAGGAGACTCAGGAAAGTCTATTTGTTCATCGAGTTCCACTGTTAACACTGCTCTGTGGATGAAGTGGTGGCAAGAAGACTGGCTTGTGTGCTGACTTCTGTTATTTAGCAAGAAGTTTATCATTGTAAAATGCTGATTGCCAATGCCAAGTCACCAGGGACCAATTTTGTGTTTTGTACTATCTCAGTTTAGAACAGAACATACACCTGAACTGTAGTGGTTTGATTGGATGGAGGCAGAAAACCCAATTTTTATTTTCATAAATTTTGTGGTTATTTGTACAAGGGCTCTGCTAAGATACCATATTCTTAATTCAGTAACGATTTTTTTTTTTAACATTGTTAAATGTTCCTTACCGCTAAAAGGTCAATGTTAAGTACAGCATTCAGAACATATTATTTGGTTAAAAAAAAGTATTTGTCTTCTTATTGAAGAGCTAGCTTAGTTGTCAGTGGTTGATACTTGTGCTAACAATACAGATTCAAGATTACTGTTACAAGTTACATCTATATATGGGAGAGATTCCAAGAGCCAGCAGAGTCCTTGGAAACAACAATTTACTAAATTTACTTATGGCAGAAGGACTTAAGTGAACTATAAACCACATTTTATTCCTTTATATTGTTACATTCAGTTGTTCTTGCCTTTAGGAACTCACATGAATGCTTGGAGCTTATCTGTATGTCTGCATGATTGTGTGTGTGTGTGTGTGTGTTTGTCCTTTATTCCTTATTGTCATTCCATTATATATCCACCAACATGGGAGAAGTTGTATACAACAATTAGAAGTTGTATTTTGCTTCTTAGCTTTATCTTGTTACCTTTGTAATTAGAGTATTATGTTGTTATTTAACCAATGCAAATCTGTTTTCGCCAGTCTCCCTAGAACAGGTTTTTAAAGGGCTTTGTTTATCATAGAAACAGTATTGCGAGGGACCTTCCTTCCTTTCTTTTTTGTACTATTGTTTATGCTGTAGTTGGGAATTTCATTACAGTGCATTTCTTGCCCATCAGAACCTCAGTTAATCCACCTAGGAAAAACTGTGTCAAAGGGAATGAGAAAGAAACTATAGAATAATTCCTTTTGACCATTTAAGCCATTATAAATGCTTATTTTGGAAAAGGATAACCTGTTTAGATGCACCAGCAATTATAGACCAGAAATTAAATGCTTAAATTAAAATTAATCAAAGCCTCAAAATTCAACATGGTTTTATAAATACTCACAGGGAGTACTTGAGAATTTTTTCATCTTTCTGGTAAGAATTTCTGTTTTAGTATTTGTTTTCTAGTTGATTATTTTCTAACTAATTGAAAATTATATTAGACCTATTAGCTTCTGACCATTCTGCTTCATGACCACAGGCTTCTTCCCTTAGCCAGACAGCTATGTTATATCTGCATGCCTTTGTTTTGTGGAGGGACTTAACAGAAGAACGAGTGTATAGTTCAGTGGCTTTATTAGAAAAATGACTCGGAATATATATACCCCAGTGAATGGTGTAGTATAATCTCATAACATGTATTAAAAAGAGGTTTTCCTGTCTGCTTATTTGTGTCATTAGAGCTAAATAGTGAAGATGATGTTCATAATGTAGTAAATACCAGAATAATACCTAGAATATCATTTGTGACTTGTCCCAACACTCTAATTACTTCTTTAATCCCCCTTTGTTTTTGTGTCATTCTAGCCTCATTTATTAATATGAATCTATTTTTACTCCACTTTCTCTTTCAGGAAATTTTTTAAATTAATATTTTATATCTAGATTAAATGCTTATGGAAAAGTGCCTTTTTACCATGATAGTGCCCCTTTCTTATAATTTCATTTTTCATTGTTGCCAAAAACACATAGGCAAATGACTTTAATAGTCTCAACTTTCATTTTTTCTTTCTGGTAATTCTTTTCTCCATTTCTTGATCACCATAGAAAAGTTTCAAACCTTCCTAATGCCCATTGGCAGAAGAGGAACAGAAAAGATATATAGCTAGGATTGTTTCTTTGAAAAAGGATAAGTAAAAGATCCTCTTTTAGACTTTATATAAATTAGATAAATTTGTCTTCATCGTGACCGTCAAAAATTTTACTATATGTGAGACTGTGGCTCAAATGTGTATGGTTACCTTTCAGAAAGGAAGTTGAAGCACCTGCTCTGCTCTTAATTATAAGATGGATGAAAATAAATCAATAACACATAGTTTAGGTAAAGCTTGGTAATGTCAATTTTTCTAATGATAGATAATTCATTGTTTGTGCCTCTTGCCCATCAGAACCTTAGTAATCTGCACATGAAAAATAGTTGCAAAGGAAATGAAGTTATATCTGAGTCCCCCAGAACTAAAAGAATTCCTTGCAGCCAGATAGAGTTGGATAGCGTGTCCCTCTATTTGTTTTGTTAATTTTGCCTATGTTCCAGCTCCTCACCATAGTGGTGGTGCCTAAAGAAAGGCCGTCAGCAGCAAACAGGTCAGGATAGTAGTGACTTAGAGATAGAGCTGCTTTCCCTATGTGAGTATTTCCATTACTGTTGGTGGCTCTAAAGACTGCAGATCTTTATGCAGTATTCTCAATACCCTAATGATATTATGCACTTTAATCATTCCAGAGAAGTAAAAAATGCTGTATACTGATGATTCCTTTTGATGAATGCATTTTAACTGTTTAGAATATTTATGTCCCTTTTTATTTTGGATAGCCAACTTGGTATGTTACGGGAATATTTTCTAAAATGACTGTATAATAGGACTTAACTAAGGCTTTGAGATGTAACTGACTATAAGGGGAAATGATTACACTTCAGAAAATCATTTTAGAAACATTAAAATGTTCAGCTTGCTAATCTGTATGTTTGAGAGTTAATTAACCAGCTTTCTTCCTATAATTTTTGTTTCATATTAATAACATAGTATATAGTTTTCTACATGTATGTATAAACCAATGGTTCTCAAAATGTGGTCCTCAGCCCACCAGCCAATGTCTGTATCACCTGGAAACTAGTTAAAAATACAAAATCTTGGGCCTTATTCCAGACACAGTGAATCAGAAACTCTGGAATGATACTCAGCAATCTCTGTTTTTAACAAGCCTTCTGTTAAAGGTGATTCTGATGCATGCCAAAGTTTGAGAACCACTGGTTTATAGTGTATACAGTAAAATTTATTAATAGAAAGGGCTTTTTTCCCACTCACACAATTATACATTGTTCTAAATGTAAATTCAGTTTAACATGGTTATCCATAATCATTTACTGGTAACGATAATTTATTCTCAGTACTACCTATAGAAATATATTTTAGATACATATACAATTAGTCCAGTTATTGATAATTCAGTTAACTTAGTTTGGTGTATTCCTACGACATACTAAAAAGTTTACATTAAATGACTGATTTAAATATATAGGTGCAATGGTCTATATTTTTATTTTAACTTTGGTGACATTTAATTAGCTAACATAATTGACGGGTGCTACAGTCTCCTGTTTATCCATAAAATGGGTACATTGTGGGCAGTGATAATTCAAGCTTCATTTTCATTGCCTCTTACCTTACCAGCAGACGACAGTTTTGTCCTGGCTAGACCAACTCTCAGAACAAAATTATTTGTCATTCCTTATATTTACATTTGTATCTGAGCTATTAAACAACAGGGCTAGCCAGGTCAACAAAGCACCTTATTTAATTTCTTTTTTTAATAGATAAATCTCCTTTTAAAATAGCTTGCTTTATATGAAAGCTGACGCACTGGAAATATAACTACCCTTGGTTGGAACTTATGCTTCAAACAAGACACTGTATTATTTAGTTTAGGCATTTCTCCCTTTCCAATTATATGCAACTAACTATAAGATAAATAGATTTATTTATTCATTTGAATCTCCCTCTATAATTCAGTACCTCCATAATTGCTGGTGTTTACAAATCACCAATTAATTCATGAAAGAAAAATGTACATTTCAAAATAAAAATCACCACTGCTGTGTTTGCTTAATAGTAGCAGTGGAAATGTAAGTGGCTTACTCTACAAACTTTGGTGCTGGAAATACATAGGCAAACTGTTGGGAGATGCTCTAGCTACATTCCTGCTTTCTTGTTCCTGTTACCATCTTTATCACCTTATTGCATACTATATTCTTATTACATAAGGCATTCTACCATACCACAATATTATTCAACTCCAACTTGTAATATTTTCTTTAAAAGTTCTGTGTTTAACCATATTACCGTGCTTTCTTTTCCCAGAATTAATTTGCCTAATTTGAGATAGTTTGTATAACTATTATTATTTTAGCTAATGAGCCTCAGGACAGCACACACAAACACACACACACACACACATACACACACAGGCCTTCTCAGATGTTTGAGAGTGACTTTGGAATCAGATTAAAGAACTGTCCTGCACAGAAGTGTTTATGACTTTCAGTGACAAACTGACTCCAGTGACATTGAGCTAATTTCTTTTGATCTAATGAATGTATCTGCTTCACCTTGTTCCCTTACTTTGAATTGATAAGCTCCAAGTATTTATTACTTTTTTCGGATACTTTTTACTGAGTTCATTCATTTGTTTTACTTAGTCTTTTAATAAGTATACTACAGTTATTTCATTAACCTGTTCTCAAGTGGTTTAGCTACCATTCTGCCATTTAAGTTTTTTATTTAATTTTATTTGCTTGAGTACACTGATCAACCACTGAGCTGCCTTCTTCCATTGTCCTGCAATGATATAAGGGTTACATTTTTGTGTATATGGCTTTCATAGTTGGTATTTCAGAGCACTGACACCAGATACTTCAGTTTATTCTCTGGGGGAACTTCATTTGCATCTATGTTTTTAGCTATCTGTGATAACTTGTTAAATATTAAAAAGATATTTTGCTTCTATTGGAACATTTGTATACTCGCAACTATATTTCTGTAAACAGCTGCAGTCAAAAATAAAACATTGAAAGTTTTCATTTTGTAGTGGTTAACTGTCTTTTTTCCCCAGACTTTATGAATGAAGTCATATCTAAGAATGTCAGTTTTGAACAACATGAATATGTGACTGAACTTAAAAAAAGTCATTAGGAAAAGGCATGAAATAAAGAAATATTTTTAATAGTGACTTTGTACCTACTGTTTTACCAGGTAGTGTACAAAAGTGACTTAGTGTGATAGAATTTTTATTTGTTTTACTTAAAGTGTTTCATGTTTAGTAAAATAATACATACATGTGGTGACAAGTTATGAATTGTGGAGGTGCTTTTGATGAAAACAAAGTCTCCCCAGCCCTCAGTCCCACATCCAGAGGCAGTCTCTTTTTATTCTTCTGTAAGTTAATCATTCAGAATGATTTTAGGTTATTTACATGGGTAAACATTATTTTTAAACGTGTGTGTGTGTGTGTGTGAGTGTGTGTGGATGTACATTAGAAAAACATATAATGTGTTTACCTACTAGACTGGGGAAATGTGAGTCAAAGCCAAAATTCTAAATAAATACTAATACAGGTGATACATGAATATTGTGTATGTGATGTATAAATAACTGAAGCTTCAGTAATGCTGCTTTAAACAACATTCTTATACTTTCTTATCAAATACAGATGGTATCTGTTGATTCTGTGAAAGTGACTGCATTTTTTTTAACATCCAAATGTATATAATCCATCTAAATAAGTTTTCACTTTAGGGGTCTAAAGTAATAACACTGCTGCCATTGTTCTAAATATGTTTAAAAGTTGTCTTTTAGCATTTATGGACTTCAGCAACATTGGAAAGAAGTAATAACCAGATGTAATTTAGTAAGTATAAATATCAAAAATATTTGGGTATTTTTGATCTGAAGATGGAACTACAAGTGGCTGCCAGAAAGGCTGATGTGGTCCTGGGTTACATAATCTAAGTTACAGTGTCCAGAACAAGGGAGAGAGTTTTCTTGCTTTGCTCCAAGCTGATAAGAGTCCTGCTTTGTCATCTCGTGAGGAGCAAACAGTTCTCAGCAGCCATATACATATAATTAGGCCTGTCAGAGAACTGAACATCATTTATCCCTGCTTAGGGACACAGGAGGACTTTAGAAGTGTAAAAGCAGCTACTGACAAATATATAGTACCATGTGTAAATTAGATGGCTAGTGGGAAGCTGCTGTATCACAGGCCTGGCACCCTGTGATAACTTAGAGAGGTGGCATGGGGACAGGGAGAGGGTGGCTCAAGAGAGAGGGGATACACACACACACACACACACACACACAATCTTATGGCTGATTCATGTCGTTATATGGCAGAAACCACCACAATATTGTAAAACAATTATCCTCCAATTAACAAATCGCTATAGTTTCTCAATCGCAATACGGTCTTTCAGGAAGACAGCTGATTACTGCCCTTGTGCTCTATTTCATGGTGTCATTGTCCCTGCCTGTACTGAGGCACAATAGTATTTAAAAGCATAGTCTCTGGAGTTTGCCTCTTGGGTAAAGTTCTGGCTCCTATACCAAATGTTTAACCTCTCCATTCCTCAGTTTCTTTATAAAGTGGAAAGAAAACTAGAATGATCCCCTAAGGGTTGTTATAAAAATTACATAAGTTAATCAGCATAAAACTACTTAGTTCTTGGTACACAGGAGCTAAGTGCCTAGTAAGTGTTAACTTTGTGTTAGTCATACTAGTCCTGATACTGCTTTGTTCTGCTGCCTCTGGTGCACTGGATCCATATCCTTTTGCTTTCTCAAATACATGGTCCTTTAATTATCCTCTTTTTTATAATTTACTTTTTAATTTTAATTCTTATTTTTATTTGATTTTTATTTTCTGTTGGAGTAGAGTTGACTTACAGTGTTGTGTTAGTTTCAGGTAAACAGCAAAGGGATTCAGTTATATATATATAATTACCCTCTTTCTCCAGCATCAAAACCTTTTCTCATACCCACTAGAATATGAATTTTCTGTAATGTTCCTCGTCTCAAAATTAACAATTTTCTTTGACCACACATCCCACATATACACTATTTCCACTTCCTCTCTTTCCATTCCCTCTTAAATCCATTCCAATCAGGTTTTATCACCCCACTCTCCAGAAATAGCTCTTGTCGTCACCACCAATGGCCTCTCAAAAGTCAATTCCCATGCCTATTTCACTCACTCATCAGCAGTATTTGAGTCTTTGAAACACTTTCTTCCCTCCGCTTTCAGGACATGACGCTCATCTCTCTCGCCTCATTGGCCTTTTCTCTTCTCATCATCTTGACCTTCTAACGTTGGAGACCTCTAGAAGTTGATCATTAGATCTCTTCTCTATCGTAACTCAGTTTCCAGTCGATCCCATCCAGTCACATTGCTTTATATACTTCTACATGTTGACTGTACTCCAAGTTCCTATTACCCAACTGTCTACTTGACAGTCACAACAGGCATCTCAGACATAACATGTCTGAAGTCAAATTTTGATTCTTCCCTTCCCATCCCCATCTTCTGCCCCAAATACTCTCCAGATTCTTCCTCATTTGAGCAAAATGAAATCTCCATTCTTCCAGTTGTTTAAGCCAAAATACCTCTGAGGGTTTGTGTTTTTTGACCTTTATACAGTCTGTCATCAGATCATGTTACTCTGACCTTTGAAATATATCCAGAATCCAGCCACTTCTCAGTACAGCTATTGTTATCACTTTGAACCAAAGCATTTGTTGCCATAACAGTTTCCCAACAATTCCTACTTCTCTCATTGCTCCTCATACTTGATTCTTCAGTTACCAGCTAGATTTAAATGTAAGTCCTATGTTACACGTTTGCTCAAAGCCACCCAGTGACTGACTTCCTGTTTCTGCATTTCACAGTGCTTGTAAGGCCCTTTGTGGTCTGTCCCAGCTGTGTGTCTGACCCATCCTTCTCTTGCTTTCTCTGCTTTGGTCACACTAAGTTCCTTTCCCTCCCTAAAACAGACTGATCATGCTGCTACCTCTTGGGTTTGTGCTCACATCACTCCCGGTATGCCTATCCTTCAGGGATCCACATGTCTCAGTCTCTTAACGTTATCGAGTCTTTGCTCAAATATAACCTTATTAGATCCTTCTTGATCACCCTGTATAAAACTCGGATCCCATCTCTAACCCTCTTACCTGCTCTTCCTCGCTAGCATTTATCACCTGACATTTGTTCTTCTGTCATGGAATGCAATCCTCCATGCGGATAGGTATTTTGTCTGCTTTTGTATATCTCCAGTACCTAGAAGAATGCCTCTCCCATTGATTAATCAAGATAATTCAGTCAAGTCACAATAAATATTGCCCCTTGGCATTTATCTATTACATTCTGTGTTTTTCTTGATTTCTGTACCACTCTACTGATCCCTGGGTTGGGAAGACTCCTGAAGAAGGAAATAGCAACCCACTCCAGTATTCTTCCTTGGGAAATCCCATTGTCAGAGGAGCCTAGCCAGCTATAGTCCATGGGGTTGCAAAGAGTCAGACATGACTTAACAACTAAGCACTCCTTCCTAGATCATCTTAAATGTCCTTTAAATCCCCTGCTGCTGCTGCTGCTCAGTCGCTTCAGTCGTGTCCGACTCTGTGCGACCCCATAGATGGCAGCCCACCAGGCTCCGCCGTCCCTGGGATTCTCCAGGCAAGAACACTGGAGTGGGTTGCCATTTCCTTCTCCAGTGCATGAAAGTGAAAAGTGAAAGTGAAGTCACTCAGTCGTATCTGACTCTTAGCGACCCCGCAGACTGCAGCCTACCAGGCTCCTCTGTCCATGGGATTTTCCAGGCAAGAGTACTGCAGTGGGGTGCCATTGCCTTCTCCCTTAAATCCCGAGAGAATCTTAATTGGTTCCATTACCATTCAGAATGAAGCAGCCCTATTCGGCAAGCTCTCAAGCCAAGTCACTGTTTAGGCTTCTGGCCACAGTTTATCACTGAATCCTCTGATCCCTTCCCTGGTAGATTCCACTTTTGCCTGAAACCAATGAATTTGAGTTTGTTTTATAGAAATGGATTTTATTTGGAACTTTTAGAAATATACATAAAACTGCAGTGAGGATAAAGGCAACAGGAAACATTTTCATGTTTTCAAATTGAAACACTCAGCCATCTGCCATTGTGGATATTGTGGAACGAATACCCAGTGCTTGCTGGCATCTGGCACTTGAGGTTCTCCTGCCTGACGCCATCATTTCCTTGGCAGGTAAGAGGCAACCTTGCTTTGCATCATTTCTCATGTTTTCTTTCTCTGGACCACAAGAGGGCATTCTTTCATCATTTTCAACTTGGATTATACCAACACTTAGTAGACATGCACCTCAAGTATTTAAACAGGAAGTTAGATTATGAATGCCAAAATCGTTCACCAAAGTTAGTGAAACTCTAGGCTTACAATTTTGCCCCCAGATTCATGGAACCAAAACACATCCGTGAAAGGAAAGTCATCAGTTTATAAATGATATGGGGAAAATTTCCAGGTTAGTTATATGGATCAAAAAGTGAAGTACTATTTGTGGAAGGCTGTTTTTAGGTATTAGGAGTACTATTTCTTTTTGTGAATTCAGTCATTATAGCAGATGTAGTTATAGTTGTCTTGGTTTATTTGCAGATACTAAATCAGAAGATTGAAGTGAAAAAGATTTTTATTAACTTTTCATTTCAAGGTATCTGTGTTAACTAACAACAAAAGTTGAAGGAAGGAGGACATTCATATAGGCATGGTAGTCATTGTATAGTAATAAAGCTAATATATATCACAAACAAGCAGAGAGTAGCAATTATTAAACAAGTCCCTTAGGTCAGACAGATTCTGTCATTTTCTCCTCTGAGCAATTCCCTTCTACCATAAACCACAGAGAGGTAATTAAAGAAAAATAGATCATTGAGGAGTTGGATGCTCTCTAGCCAGATTTATTCCTAAAAATATATACCTAAAGAGAGAGGAATTAAATTGTGTAGAGGGCCTTAAAGAATACTGTCTGGCATCTTTCTACCTTTCTGTCTGGCTTTACATCCTAAGAGCCCTTTTGAGACTAATCAGATTTTGCCATGATAGCAATCATAAGAATTGGTTACATTATTTAATAAAGCTATCCAAAAACGTATGAATTTAGTCTGTTCTCTATTATTCATTCCTCATGGAAAAAGAAAAACACAGATCTTAAAAACTAAAGCAAATCAAGGAAGCTCAAAATAGCAACCAAGATTAGGTCACATTCTTAGAAGGAAGTCCAGTCTTGTGAATCTTATTTTATGGCTTTGATCTGATTATCCATTGGGATGGACTTGCCCAAGTGATGGCCCACAGAAAGGCCAAATTTCTTACTTTTCTGCTCATCCTGCACCTCCTTTTTCATTAAGAATCCTGCCTGGAAATTTAGGTCAAAGAGGCTACTTGGAGCAAAGTACAGTGGCATCTCATCCCAAATATTCTCCAGGCGTTTCTTCCATCCTTCCAGGATCTGAATTCGGGCATCCTCGGGAGTGTGCCCAATGCTATATGTCAGTTGAGGTTCCAAGACTTGGAAGCCACAGAAGTGCAGAGTGCCACTCTGAGGATACACAAAGCACAGAGGTGAGTCACAGGTCAAACGCCACACACCTTGTACCACAGACAATGAAAGTTAATCTGGGTTTCCCAATAGGACACCCTGATGTGAAGGCCTTGAGAATTAGTTCCTAGCTCCATCCTCTCACCTTGTGCTCTCTGTACCTAGCTGTTACCTATTTTAGCCTATTCAGCTGTACTCTTCTCTTAATGAATAAAGCCTTTGAAACTGTCCCAGCCTGGCACTATCTGCCAAAAGTGCCCAAAGTTCTGTTAGCTCAGGGAGGGTTCCAGCTGCTCAGCAGCTGACTGTTGCCAAGACCTGCAAAGGTGCGTTTCTTTGCCTCTCCACATTACCAGGCAAGTCTTCATGAAGTATTCTTGCCATTCGTTCTCCAGTGTTATTACTAATACTGATTCCCTCACCCTGTAGATGGCCACCTCATATGCTCTTCTTGCCAGCCTTAGGAGATTATCCTGAGGGTCCAGTGACCGCCAAAAAAACGTGCTTCAGACTTCAGTTTTATTAGCTGAACTGAATAATTTCTTGACTTTTCTTGGGGTCTGATAGTCTGTGAGACTAGCAGCAACTTGGAGGACAGAGAGATTGGCAAGAGATGCCCATCACATGGCTGTACAAACCTGGGGGAGTCATCCACGCTATCCTCTGGCTAGGAGGAGAGAGTGGTATTTGACCATGTACACACATGAATTATTCTATAAGCCTGGGGTCCTGGGAAGAGAGGTCAGTCCTAAAAGGAAGCCCCTTCTATAGTTATTTGATCTTCATACCTCAGGTCTGTTTCCAGATGCTATCTGGAGGATTTGGACCCAATAGAAAATTCAGTTAATCCCCCTGAAGGGTCACTGAAAACAAGATACCTGAATTGGCCAGAGAATGATGTTCATGTCCCCATGGATACCATGCAGAGAGTACATGGAGCCGCTGCCACCGGTGGTGATGGAAAGCACGGCCTTCTTATTCTGTAAAAGAAAAGTCATTATCATCCACATCTCTTTGGTGACAGGAAGTTAATGGAACAGCCCCGGGGAAAAGAATATAAAAGTCCCCACCCCCCACCCCCTGCTGCCTAGATCTGCTCCTTATATTACTTCATACATTGGCTCTTCTGAGCCATGCAGTATCACTCTGCAGAAGTACCAGCCTGGAAAGTGGTACGCAGAGGGGCAGGCCCAGGATTCCATACTCTCGCATGTGAAGGCTGTCACAGTAATGCAAAATCAGTGCTGACTGCTGGTGCCTAGGTGGAGTTTTTAAAATCTGTCTCCTCACAGTACTAGGCATGTATCAAGGCTTGTGATCTAGAAGGTCTCAAAAATGCTTCTTGTGTAGTTTTGGGTGTCTAGAAAATGAAGACAGACTCCTTTTTTTTAATGCACAAGTTCATAAAGTTCATATCAGTACATAAAGAGAAAATAGTATAATGATACATTCACCATCCTGCTTTAACTCTCAGTATTTTGACATTCTAGGTTTATCTAATCTCCACACATCTCTCCCAAAGGGACCTGGAGCCTGATTATGGTATCTAACTGTACTCAAAACTCTGCATCAAGACAGAATCTGTCTAAAATCCAGGCGCTAGAAAAAAGAAAACCAAGAACAATTATCCACCTACCTGAAAAGGCCCCTTATCATACATGGCAGCATACTTGTAAGCGAACTCCCCTATGAGCACCCGCTCAAACCAGCCTTTCAGGATGGCAGGGACTCCAAACCACTGCAGGGGGAACTGAGGGACAGAGGACAGAGAGGTTAGATTGGGAACACCCCCAGCACAGAAGATTCAATGCTTAGCTGCTGTCCATGACATCACTGAGGGGCAAACTTTCTTCAGGCCCTGTCATTCCTCTTGGAGAAGGTAGAACATTCAAGAAAAGAAAATTTTAAAGAAAATTACTGCCCTTGGTCAGTCAACTAGACACTCCTGTTCCTGCGTATAAATAACAAATATCGGGTGGGTGTGAAGAGAGCCACGTGAAATAAAGACTTGTTTCTGTGAAATCTCATTTGGCAGCAAAATCTAAACAGCAAGCATTGGAGGCAAAGTTGGCCTCAGTGTGTGACACCTAAATCAACATTTTCTCAAGAATTGCTTCAGTGGGTGTGGTATCACAAATATGAGACCTGTACCTTGTGTTCATGGATGTAAAGTCCTATCATTTAGAATAAACAGAACCACTCACAAATGCTATCAAATGATCAGTGTAACCAAGGTTTATCAGCGAATTCGCAGAAGAAAGACCTGCTGGGGCTCTTGTCCTGGTAAAAGTCGAACAAGGCCATACCAGTATTTCTTCTTGACTCACTTAAAGGCTATGATGACAGGAACATGCCCAGAGGTTAAAAGAGAAAGCTAGGACAGAGAAGAAATTTGTAGGACTTGGTAGTTCTCTCTTTGAAGAATGGTTGACCCATAGGAGAGAGAGTAAGGAAGTAAAGTTCTGGACACGATTGAGAATGAGACCAGCATTCTTACCCTGAATCTGCCAATAATGTGAGGCATGACCTCTGCAACACAAGCCCCTTCCTCATCCGTAAAAAGAGGAGCTTGAGAGGTCTCTAGTAGCTTCTCATATTCTCACATTTAAGGTGCTTCAATTGTGAAGGGCATATCTGCAGCTTTTAGGATGTGTAGGTTATTCAAGCAAGTAGATTTGGTCCTCTGTGAATGTTCTACAGACAGGGCTGAAAATAGAATTGGTTGGCTTGCTTGATATTAAAAGTTTACTCTCTCAGGTTCCATTTGGAGAAGTGAGACAGCTGAGCAGGGCCTAGCCTGTGTGGCACGTTGCTATGAATGCGGGCAGTCTTTCCTCAGGACGTTTATTTTAATGTTGCCAGACTATCATTTCTAGCACACTGCTTTTGCTGGAATAAGACTCTTCCTGTCATCTGTTGCAAAACTGATATAATAAATATGCAAGTCTGTGGAGTTTACATTGCCCTTCCTTGTGCTGCTATTTTGTAGTGCTCAACCTATACAGTTGTACTGGTAGTAAAGAAAACACATGCATTGGATAGAAGCTGAATTTAAAGGCCAGCCTTTCCAGTTTTAAAATACGGTGATTCTTAGAAGCAGAACTGAAAGTTGCTACTGCTACTGCCTTGGCTGTACTGCAACGAGAGTAGAAAATGTAGACCAAAAAGGGATCCTTTGGGGCACTGGCTCATGTTATGTGGCTTTGATTCATAGCACCAGGTAGAATAAGGGACTTCAAAGGTTAGAGTCTTTGCAGCTGATTGAATAACTGCAAAAATCACCACCAGTATCAAACTTATGAAGTTTCCAGTGTCGCATACATTTCATGTTTAATACCAAAAAGCTGGTTGGGATTGGTAGCAGCAAAGTCACTGACTATAGTCCACCATCGTCAGGAAAGGTGACTTACAAGAAGCATCCCCATTTTCAGTGCTGACTGCTAAATGGTGAGGCAGCTTCCAGGAGGAGAAAGGCCATGGTTTTGCTGCTAGAACACATTAAGCAGGGCAGTGCACCCTGCACTGGGAGCTCCCATTGCAGAGAAGCCAAGCTCTTATGCCTCTACAAAATGTTTGCAGGAGGCTTATGGAGATGGGGTGGGAACTGCAAACTTGAGTGATTCCATGAGAAATTACTAATTGAAGAAAAGACTAAATATTCTTGGGAAAAGAGCTCAAGGCTCATATGTCATCTCTGCAGTCACAGTCATACTTTCAAAGAATACACAGCCAGTCTTCATAACATCCATGAATCTGTAATCCTGCACCTTTGAAGTAATTATCCTTCTTAAAGGAGAGTATGGTCAAGGGGCTGTGACTTTCCTAAGAGCACATAGCTAATTAGGTGTCAGGTCTAGGACAAAAAAACACAAGTGCCTCAACACCCCTTCTGATATCTTACCACACCTGAAAAATCACAAGGTCTGCAGCTTCCAGCTTCTTTTGTTCGGCCACAATATCTGGGCTCAGACGGCCTTCTTTATAAGCTAAAACAGTCTCGGCAGGATACTGAAAGTTCCCGGGGTCCTTCAGTTTACCTGCAGAGAGGAAAAGAGAAGCTGACGCCAGAGGGCGAAGGCGGGGCCCGAAAGCCCACAAGGGAGAAGTTCCACAAAGACCTAATTAAAGGGGAGAGCCGCTCCCACCTGTGATGTCCTTTCTGGAGATGACGGGATTGAAGTTCATGGCATACAGGTCCGACACAGTGACCTCCCATCCTTTCCTCTTCAAAGCCTCTATGGCAGCCTCCTTCATGGCATAGTTGAAGGACGTCCTCTCTGAGTGGGCCAGTACTATCAGTGCTTTTCTGACTATTTAGACACACACAAGGCACATGGAAAAAATCAGTCACCAACCAGCAAAGCTCAGGCTGCAGGGGAGCCCAGCTGGGCTCCACAATGGAAGACGTGACTTTGTTAGACACTGGGTTATGCAACCCATCCACTGCATCCAGAAATATATTTTCTCCTTATAAGTCCCATTCATCAAAGGAGCGATTTTTAACTCACTGGGAAAACAGTAGCTAATCTAATAAATGGTTTTGGCATACTTAATCAAACATCTGCATAAAAATAAAATTCAGTTCAGTTCAGTCGCTCAGTCGTGTCTGACTCTACGACCCCAAGAATTGCAGCACGCCAGGCCTCCCTGTCCATCACCAACTCCCAGAGTTCACTCAAACATGTCCATCAAGTTGGTGATGCCATCCAGCCATCTCATTCTCTGTCATCCCCATAAAATGATCCCCTTAGAAATCTCATATAAGCTGTTAGAGGTCAGTACAGTGGTTATCCTCTGTCAGGGAATAATGACTGGAAGGAGACAAAGCACCTGGGGTGCTATCTGTGTTCTATTTTTAAAAAATATTTATTTGGCTTTGCTGGGTCTTAATTGCAGCACTTGGGAATCTATGATCTTCATTACAGCTTGGAGGATTGTTGGGGCATGTGGGATCTAGTTCCCGGACCAGGTATCGAACCCAGACCCCATTCACTGGGAGCAGAGTCTTAGCCACTGGACCACCAGGGAAGTCCCCTGTTCTGTGTCTTGAAATGGATACAGATTATACAAGCATGTGTTCAGCTGGTGAAAATTCACTTAGAACTTGTGCACTTTCCAGTGTGTCTATTATATTCAATACAAGTTTCCCACTAATACCACATACAGCAACAACTTACTGGCAGATTAAAGATCTAAATTTTAAAAACTGAAACTATTAGACTAATATGGGATGCTCTATGTACTCTGTTGCCTTCTGTCTCATTTTTAATTGAACATCAAGAGACTACAGTATTTAAATTATAAACTCTGCCAATACCTTTATCTAGAGGTTTGTTGTCATTTTTTACTTTTATGAAATTTTTGTTGCCAAGAAAGGCAGGATTACATTTTTCTCTTATAGATTGAGTTGGTGTAGTGTATCATTGGTTATCAGAATACTCATAGCTTTGGGACTTTGAAATGGTAAATATTCACGATTCGTGAAAAAACATGACACATAACTGTATGATCTTAATTATAAAAAATGGATGTTTAATTGTATAAATATGCAAATAGGATCTAGAAACGACATATCAAAAGGTAAACTGATTATGGATAACTTTTTTTTTTTTGCTTCTTGTATTTTTTGGTTTCCTATTATGCATATGTTAACTTTTAAGAAATGTTATTTTTAAAACCTTAAAAAAATAAGTATGGGACGAGAGGGAGAAGTTGTATAACCTCTGGACAGAGGCTGCTTTTTAAGAAAGACAACAGCTTCAGAAACCATGAAGGAAAAGCTTGACAGATAAAGCCCCAGAAACATTAAAAATTGTGTTTAATGAAAGGTTCCAGAAACAGAGTCAAAAGACAACCAGGAGAAGATATTCACAACTCTTAACAAAAAGAGTTAAAATCCCCCCAGTTCAGTTCAGTTCAGTCGCTCAGCCGTGTTCAACTCTTTTCGACCCCATGAATCGCAGCACGCCAGGCCTCCCTGTCCATCACCAACTCCTGGAGTTTACTCACTCACATCTATCGAGTTGGTGATGCCATCCAGCCATCTCATCCTCTGTCATCCCCTTCTCCTCCTGCCCCCAATCCCTCCCAGCATCAGAGTCTTTTCCAATGAGTCAACTCTTCGCATGAGGTAGCCAAAGTACTGGAGTTTCAGCTTCAGCATCATTCCTTCCAATGAGCACCCAGGACTGATCTCCTTCAGAATGGACTGGTTGGATCTCCCTGCAGTCCAAGGAACTCTCAAGAGTCTTCTCCAACACCACAGTTCAAAAGCATCAATTCTTTGGCGCTCAGCCTTCTTCACAGCCCAACTCTCACATCCATACATGACCACTGGAAAAACCATAGCCTGGACTAGATGGACCTTTGCTGACAAAGTAATGTCTCTGTTTTTGAATATGCTATCTAGGTTGGTCATAACTTTCCTTCCAAGGAGTAAGCGTCTTTTAATTTCATGGTTGCAATCACCATCTGCAGTGATTTTGGAGCCCCCCAAAATAAAGTCTGTCACTGTTTCCACTGTTTCCCCATCTATTTCCCATGAAGTGATGGGACCAGATGCCCCCAAAATGCCTACAAATACTTAGAAAAAGACAATGCAATAGAAAAATAAGGATAGAGAAGGAAATTACAAAAAAACAATAAATGAGAAGGTGCCCTGCCAGGCCTGTGAGGAAGAACAGATTAAAACGAGTCATCATTATTTACTGATTGATTGGGAAAACAAATTACATCAAGGGCTATTAAGAGTGCAGGAAAACTGGCACATTACCTGTGGGAAAATGCATTGCCTCAGCCTTTGGTGAGAGTAATCAAGCTGCATCTTTAGACATTTTAAAGACACATAAATCTTTGATCTAGTTGTCCAACTTTGGGGAATCTGTCCTACAGACTGTAAGCATCAGGACAGATGAGCAAGGATGTGTGCTGAACCCTTGGACCTTTGTAGTCATTAGCAAAAATTAGACATAACCTCAATTGCCTATTTATGGAGCACATCTGAATAAATTTTATGATAATACTACTGGAATGAGAAATCAAGTGGGCCTTAGGAAGCATCACTATGAATAAAGCTAGTGGAGGTGATAGAATTCAAGTTGAGATATTTCAAATCCTAAAAGATGATGCTGTGAAAGTGCTGCACTCAATATACTAGCAAATTTGGAAAACTCAGCACTGGCCACAGGACTGGAAAAGGTCAGTTTTCATTCCAATCCCAGAGAAAGGCAATGCCAAAGAATGCTCAAATTACTGCACAATTGCACTTGTCTCACATGCTAGCAAAGTAATGCTCAAAATTCTCCAAGCCAGGCTTCAACAGTACGTGAACCATGAACTTCCAGATGTTCAAGCTGGTTTTAGAAAAGGCAGGGGAAGCAGAGATCAAATTGCCAACATCTGCTGGATCATGGAAAAAGTGACAGAGTTCCAGAAAAACATCTGCTTTATTGACTATGCCAAAGCCTTTGACTGCATGGATCACAACAAACTGTGGAAAATTCTGAAAGAGATGGGAATACCAGACCACCTCATCTGCCTCCTGAGAAATGTGCATACATGTCAAGAAGCAATAGTTAGAACTGGACATGGAACAACAGACTGGTTCCAAATAGGAAAAGGAGTACGTCAAGGCTGTATATTGTCACCCTGCTTATTTAACTTATATGCAGAGTACATCATGAAAAATGCTGGGCTGGATGAAGCACAAGCTGGAATCAAGATTGCCGGGAGAAATATCAATAACCTCAGATATGCAGATGATATCACCCTTATGGCAGAAAGCGAAGAACTAAGGAGCCTCTTGATGAAAGTGAGAAAGGAGAGTGAAAAAGTCAGCTTAAAACTCAACATTCAGAAAACTAATAAGATCATGGCATCTGGTCCCATCACTTCATGGCAAATAGATGGGGAAACAATGGAAACAGTGACAAAGGTCTGTCTAGTCAAACCTTTGGTTTTTCCAGTAGTCATGTATGGATGTGAGAGTTGGACTATAAACAAAGCTGAGAGCAGAAGAATTTATGCTTTTGAACTGTGGTGTTGGAGAAGACTCTTGAGAGTCCCTTGGACTGCAAGGAGATCCAACCAGTGCATCCTAAAGGAAAACAGTCCTGAATATTCATTGGAAGGACTGATCCTGAAGCTCCAATACTTTGGCCACCTGATGCGAAAAACTGACTCATTTGAAAAGACCCTGATGCTGGGAAAGATTGAAGGCAGGAGGAAAAGGGGACGAAAGAGGATGAGATGGTTGGATGGCATCACCAACTCAATGGACATGAGTTTGAGTAAGCTCCGGGAGCTGGTGATGGACAGGGAAGCCTGGTATGCTGCAGTCCATGGGGTTGCAAAGAGTCAGACATGACTGAGCAACTGAACTGAACAGAAACATTATGCTGTTACCAAGAATGAGTTTGCTGCACGTATTGATATACTGTCACCCTGAAAGGTATCTGGGATATATCATTAAATGATAAAATGGGGACTTCCCTGGCGATCCAGTGGTTAAGACCTCCTTCCAATGCAGGGAGTGTGGATTCAGTCCCTGGTTGGGGAGCTGAGATCCCGTGTGCCTTGTGGCCAAAAAACCAAAACATAAGTAATATTCTAACAAACTCAATAAATACTTTTAAAAATGGTCCATATTTTAAAAATCTTTATAACGTGAGTGTGAATCTACTTTTACAATAAAGAAAGAAACTCTATGTTTGTAGGTAGACCTGCAGTCTATTGCTCTGAAGAGAAAAAGACGTGGCGCAGTTTTCTTAGGCAAGTAAGAGGTGGCAAGGGGGTAGACGCACAGGGGAAGAGGAGCTTTTTCTTGGACATCCTTTGTGTTAATAAAGCCATTAGAACATGCCTGCTTCTGCAACAAGAGCATGTAAAGGGTGCTTACTACATGCTGAGCATTGTTCTAAGTACTCTGTATTTTTTGCAGTTGTCATAGCAACCCTGTGAGGTAAACAGATTATCATTAGGGATGGGAAGACTGAAGCCCAGAAACTTTAAGCAAGTTACTACCCAGATTTACCTGTTAAGTGGTGAAGCTGGAATAACTTGAAAATATATAGAGAGAAATCCACACAACAACATGCAGGCATGGGGAAGAGTATCAGAGAAAGGAAGTTTCACCATCCTCCTGAAATTGGAGCTAAAATTCCATACCTTACTAACTATTCAGAAGCAGTGACTGTGGGTGGAACTGAGGAGAGAGTACACCTGGAACTTCTTATAGTATTGTTGGAAGAAAATTAAGGCACCTGTAAGCCTTTAGTCCTCTCCCTGCTTTCAGTATTAACCACACCTGGCGTAGGCATCGCCCATTGGCTTAAACTCAGTCATGTGTAAGCTTTAGGTTCCCGCTTGTCAAAAAAGAGGATTCCCAAGCTTGGCCTGGCCTTTTGGACTCCATAAACTCAGATTCGGTGGAGTATAAATTTGGTGATGATTTAAATGCTACAGAAGTGATTTAGTTTCTTCTGATGTAGCCTGGGAAAATGGAAAGGAATTCCTGAGGCTGCTTCAACAAATTCCCACCTGATTTCTTACCAACTCATGGACTGAACACCACTGAGAGCAACGTGAGTATATTAAACTCTAACATGCATTTTCTTTGTGACTTATCTTTGCATTAGTCATATCAGTTTACTAAGTACTGCTTTGTCAGTTTTTATTCTCTTGGCTTCTTATGTATGTATATTTTAATTTTTAAATTTATATATATATAGTTTCACTTCTTACCAACATTAACAAACATTTTATAAGCAGTAAAACATAAAAGTGATTCCCAGAAAATGAGTAAGTCAAGACATCTATCTCTTGCTTTCAAAGAGCTTACGTCTACTAACTACAGTACAGCCATGACTGTTACCTTCAAAAAAAAAGATGAGACTCAAACAGGAAGAATATATTCACAAGAAATATAACCAATAGAGTTCAAAATCTGAAATATATAGATTTTTTAAAAACAACCCAGTAGAAAAATGGTCAAAGGCTATAAATGGGCAATCCATAGAACAGTTGTGCATATTTGCTAGAGGTAAGGGTAAAGCAAGAGATAAGCCACCTCTCTAGTTTTCAGGTCATTTTCCATGGCCAATTCTGAGATTTTTTGGACTTAGAGGGCTCAGTTTCCCTTCCTGCCATTTAGCTACACAAGCTTGACTTTATCAGAATTTACTCAAAGAAAGGCATAAGACATATACACAAGTAACTAACAGAGGAAAACTGTTCACTTCAGGGCCAGCCCCTCAGGAAAGGCCTTGAGAAGGAGCTGCATTTGAGCTGAGTCTTGGAAGACAAATGGGGTTATTATCAGTACCTCTAATTTACCATTCAGTAGAAGGAAATGGCAACCCACTCCAGGACTCTTGCCTGGAAAATTCCATGGACTGAGGAGCCTGGTAGGCTACAGTCCATGGGGTCACAAAGAGTAGGACATGACTGAGCGACTTCACTTCACCTTGCTTGTCCTGCACGTGATTAACCCATCTGCTAGAAGCGACTGTGTAACATGGCTAAGCACATCTTGTTAATGCCTCTCTCTCCCTGCACCAGTTCCTTTTCAGGTCTCAATCCCTAAGCAATATGCTCCCAGTCCGTCCTCATTTCTCTGTGTCCCCACCATCCTACACCTTCTATTTCCAATCCACATCCACACCAGCCAGCCTTCTTTCCCCACCTTGAAATGCTAATGTTCTCTCTGACCCAGCCTCCCCACCTCAGTTTACTGAGCACTTAGGATGCACCTGGCACCTCTCTAGGCATTTGGGATACATCAACATACCAACACAAAACAAATCTTTGCCATTTCCTACTCCCAAGGATCTTCCTTACTCAGGGATTGAAGCCGTATCTCCTGCATTGGCAGGCGGATTCTTTACCACTGCGCTACCTAGGAACCTTAATACTAGTCATACAAGATCTAAATCTTCCAATTTTCCCTCACTAGCTCCCCCAACCCCCCCCCTTTTTTTTTTGGTCTGTTACACATAGATACAGAACATTCTATAGGATTGGAGAATGAGGAAATAGTTCTTGCCCTAGTATTTCCCGAGAGGTATTGATGCCCTCCAGACAACTGGGGTACAAAAAACCAAGAGGGAAACGGCCACTAATCTGCGTGCAGAAGACTTGTCAGCCAAGCCATACCCCTTGGGCCCTGAAACCTTGGGTGGGCTTCCAGTCCCCTGCTTAGCCCTTTTCTCTTGAGCACCTAAGTAGTCTGTCAGCTCCAAAAGCAATGCCTTCCCTCACCCACTTACTTTTAGCAAGATGAGGTTGTGTGTTTGTGTGTGCGTGTTTTCAGAAGGTAGAACTAGGTTCATAGGGAAGGAAATTACAGAAAGGTAGAATTCTGCCTTCTAGGAAGAAAATAGATATCTAGATTTTAGCTCATTATCCAATCTCAGAGTAAGGCTCTCTGGAAAACAGGGATTCCAGCCCCAGCAGGTGTTGCAGCTGGTCCAGTATGTGTGAGAGGCCATTCACACATTAGATTCAAGTTGTGGGGACCTCCAAGGTCCCCCTGTGGTTGACGGTGGAGAAGGGAGGCTCTGTCACTAGAGCGGCACCCAGATCAGGTTTGCCCACTCCACGGGTCACAGTCTGAAAAGTTTCCTGGCCCAGCAGCCTGGAGCTGGGTCTGATGTCCATCAAACTAAAGGGAGCAGCTTCCCCAGCTCAAGCACCTCCACTGCCAGATCTTCCAGTTTTTCTCCAGAAGTTGGGAACCCACGTTTTTAAGTGAAATTGCCTATATTTATTTTAAACGTTAGCAACTTATTCCAAAAGATTTTAAATACTATTAAGGTCAAGCAGGGTGTGCAAGTTAGCCAATTTGGTCTCTGACGGCTGATTCTGACCCCAGAGGGAAGGAACCTTTTGCTTCCAAGGTCAATTCTCTCCTAACCGCCCATCGTCGTTTCTGGGAGTGGGGTAGAAACAGGAACCTCTCCTCTCCCGGCATCTGTCAGGGCTCATCCAGCGATTCTAATGCCTCCACGTTTCCAGTTTTAAGTCGAGGAAGGAAACTGTAAGCTCCTGCTGAGGAACGAGCGCTGGGGACAGTAAAGCTCCTGGAGTGGTTGGGGGGCGGGGGGCGGACACACTCACCAGCCATGGCTCCGGCGGCGCGCTGATTGGCTGGTCTGCTGGTTGCCCTGGTGACTCAAACTGGGGAGGGCTGGAAGGCAAGGTCCTCAGGCTCCTTAGCGAGCTGCCGCCTAGAAGGGCGTCACCAGTGCTGCTCGCCGCCGAGCGCCTGCTACTTTATACCCAGTCTGGCTGGCCCGGCCCATAAACTAGGGAGCCAGCAAAGGCGGAGCCGCCGCTCAGGCCCTGGGGTGCAGGGCGGCGCACGCCTCGGCTGAGGTTCTAGGAAGAACTGGCAGTCTGAGTGCAAGCATACGGACCCATGTGGAAGAAGGGTTCCTGGGGGGATAGGGAGTAAGCAACCCATGAGTCTGGGTGGGTGTGGGAGGCATGTTTTCTGGACGCCGTTCTGAAACCACCCTGGGACAAAAGGAGGAAGTGTCCGATGGAGTCCGGGGTTCCTTTGGGCACGCTATCCAGGCCACTCCTAGCCCTGGGAAATGGCTCTGAATGGAATGGGCCTGTCTGAGAGAGGAAGGCGAAGGACTGCAGTTCTTTAGACTCAGATTCGCTGAATCATTGTGACTAGACTTAGGTTTCGAGGGCTGAGATGACCTGGGAGACTTGCTTCTAGAGAAAAGAATTTGTTCCTGCTTTTGCAAGGTTCCCATTTTACACTTGCTGGGGCCGGGAGGTGGGGTGGGGCTCCCTGCCTAGAATGCACTGCTGCTGCTGCTAAGTCGCTTCAGTCGTGTCCGACTCTGTGTGACCCCATAGATGGCAGCCCACCAGGCTGCCCCGTCCCTGGGATTCTCCAGGCAAGAACACTGGAGTGGGCTGCCATTTCCTTCCCGGGTACAAACCCCTTCTCCTCATAATCTGGAGAAGAGCTTTTTTTCCTGAAGAGCTGATCATCATCAGAGGAAGCATTTAAAGACTAGCCAAGACAGATAAAAGTGTGATGTTGTTTATCCAAAGTCCTACTTAGGACAATTGATCGGAACAGAGCAAAGTTTTACGTTTTTAAGTTTCTCAAAGTAAAAGTTATAATAAAGTCTTCATCCTACAGAAGGAAGACATTGTCAAAAAGCGAAGGAAAAAGCAATAGAACTTTAAAATACTAACATAACCTTCAGAGGGACTTCCCTGGTGACACTTCCAGTGGTTGGATCACTCCATGCATCCACTGTGGTATGCACGGATTGGATCCCTGGTCTGGGAACTGGATCCCACATGTTAGCACTGTGCTGGTGGAAAGAAAAAAATGTAACTGTCAGAAAATTTACAGGTGATAAACTAAGAAAACTAGAGGGAAGAAAGTTGGGAAGCACACTAAGGGAAGAAGCAAAATTTAAAGGGGTGAGAAAACTCAAGAAGTAATCAAGATAACTTTTTAGTGCAATTTATTAAAAATCCATTTGAAGGCAAAAAGCTTGAACAGATGAAAAATTAAAATGTTAAATAAAGATGGACTTAGTACTTTTACCAAGCCAAGCCATGTTGCACCTAAAGCAAGAGGAAGAGTTAGTTGAGATTATTTTGTTTAAAAACATTCAGTCGAGTAAGTTTTAAAGCTCTTACTAGCTTTATTCAACAATTCAGTAATCCAGCAGCATTCAAGACTTAGCAGACAGAAAGGAGTTCTGAGGAGCTGTCAAAATTGAAGAATTTTCTAGGTGAAAGGAAGCAGGAACAAGAAGTTATACCAGGCAAAATGTGGGTTAATTATTGCAAGGTTACTTTCCTTTAAGGAATGGCAGGAATCTCTCAGGCAGATTACTGAAGATTCCAGATTGACTAAATTTAAGAGTCCATTTCTGTGAGAACCAAAACTAATTGAGTTTTGACCTGAAGCAGCCTAGGCTGCTATTGGGGCCTATTTTGTTTTAAACAATGCCCTCCTTTTGATCAGACTCTCAGCCTGAGAGATGAGACTTAAAAAAAAAATTTTTTTTAAGGTTTTAGTGCTACTCCCAGCAAAACTCTGGAATTCTCACAGTTTTTTATGAGTCTCTGTGTTGTATTCACAATATCGGACTCACTTTTTTTGGCTGCACTGTGGACCTGGCGAGATCTTAGTTCCCAGACCAGGAATTGAGGCCAGTGAAATCACTGAGGCTTAACCACTGGACTGCCAGGGAATTGCTATCAGGTTCACTTTAAGTCCGTGTTTTTCTTTGATTTTCTTCTATGATTCTTTGGGGAATCCTTGGTTTGGTGGTTAGCAGTTGCAAATAAGCGTTTTAAACTTTTGAGAAAATATAGCACATGAAGGAGACAACTATGATTTTTATAAGGAGGCATGTCTGGAGTGCACTTGAGAGCCATAGTCCCCAAGACCCAAGCCAATCAGAATCAAGTAAGTCAAAGAAAGACACTATTGAAGGAGGGTCTCTTTTCAAAGTCAGCTGGCTTATCCAGTGATCTTACGTAGCTGAGTCTTAATCTCCTCAGAAGTGTCAGTCCAAGTATAGCAAGTGGTGTGGTCTATACACAGCAGTTACCTCGTTGCTCAGCAAAGCATACTTGTCTTTCTTCCTGCCTTACTTCACTTAGTATGATAATCTCTGATTGCATCCGTGTTGCTGCAAATAGTGTGAGCACACACAGACTATTTAGGGCTTCTGCCCATTTTTTGATTGGGTTATTTGGTTTTTTGTTGTAGAAATAATCTTGATCCGACATCCTGAGAAATCAGTCCACCTTGCAGCTGGCTACTTCTCTTCCTCGTCAATTTGATTTTGAGGTCTCCAATGTTTGTACAGGACCAGATGTCAGGTAGAGCCTTCTTCAGGTGTGAAATATGCACCCAAGGTTCAGCACCTTGTAATTTGACAGGGGTATCAATGATCAAAAGCACTTGGTAGCACCCTTTTCTTGAATCTGACCTTTACAAAACATCAGAATAAAACAATAGTAGTCTGTAGCCGAAAGACTTTAGAATGCCCATGATTAAAGATTTGATGGGAGTTTTTTACAGTGGATTAACAAGGAAATTTGGTCATTTATGTGATATACAAATTTTAAGATCATAAGTGGAATTAGGATTGATAACATTATACTAGGATATGTCAAATTTCTAGGAATTTCTAAAACACCACCTATATTAATAACATGCATCATACAAATATATTCTAAGAAGGTTTAACATCACTTTTTTTTTTTTGATAATGCTTCCCAAGTAATATAACAAGTCAAATAAATGTAATTAGCTCAACTTCTTATCTGGTGAGTAACAAATACTTTAGATTTTCTAGGGGGCTTTTGGAAAGCCTTAAAGTAAGTTTGAGCTTAAAAGACTCCACTTAGGGACCTCCTTGGTGGTCCAGTGGTTGAGACTCTCTGTTCCCAATCCAGGGGGCCTGGGGTCGATCCCTGGTCAGGGAGCTAGATCCCATACGCTGCAACTAAGACCTGGCACAACCAAGTAAATAAATATTTTTTTTTAAAGACTCCACTTAGAATTTTTTAAATTGAAGTGTACTTCATTTACAATGTTGTGTTAGTTTCTGGTGTATAGCAGAGTGATTCAGTCATTTGTGTATATAGTCTATACTTTTTCAAATTCTTTTCCATTATAGTTTATTATAGGATATTGAATATAGTTCCCTGTGCTATACAGTATGACATTGTTGATTATCTATTTTATATGTAGTAATTTGTATCGGCTAACCCCAAACTGTTAGTTTTTCCCTTTTTCCCATTTGGTAACTGTAAGTTTGTTTTCTATATCTGTGAGTCTATTTCTGTTGTGTAAATAAGTTCATTTGTATTATTTATTTTTTAGATTCTACATAAGTGGTGTCATGTGATATTTGTCTTTAGCTATCTGACTTCCTTCACTTATAAGAATCATTGCTGCAAATGGCATTATTTCATTCTTTTTTATGGCTGATTAGTATTCCATTGTGTGTGTGTGTATGTATATATATATATACATACACACACACCACATCTTTTTTATTTATTTAGGCTATGCTGTATCTTCACTGATGCACCGGCTTTTCTCTCACTGCAGGGAGCGAGGGCTACTCTCTAGTTATGGTGTACAGACTTCTTGCTGCGGTGACTTCCCTTGTTGTGAAGCAGAGGCTTCAGGGCGCCCGGGCTTCAGTAGTTGTGGCTTGTGGGCTCAGTAGTTGCAGTTGCCAGGCTCTAGAGCACAGTCTTAGTTGCTCTGCGGCATGTGGGATCTTCCCAGAAGAGGGACTGAACCCATGTCTCCTTCATTGGCAGGCAGATTCTTTACCACTGAGCCACCAGGGAAGACGGGAAGACCCCTGCATCTTCTTTAACTATTCATCTGTTGATGGGCCTTTGGGTTGTTTCCTTGCTCTGACTGTTTAATGCTGCAATGTACCTAGGGGTCTTCTTTTGTGCTGTGCTCAGTTGTGTCCGACCCTTTGTGATGGCTCCTCTGTCCTTGGGATTTCCTAGGCGGGGATACTAGAGTGAGTTGCTATTTCCTACTCCAGAGGATCTTCCTGACCCAGGAATCATACCTGTGTCTCTTGTGTCTCCTGCATTGGCAGGTGGATTTTTTACCACTGAGCCACCTGGGAAGCCCTAACATGAACTTAACTTGACTTTTAATAAACTTAGGTAGAATAAAAGTATTCTATTTAATTTTGATAACTGTAAAGGCATGCCTGTTTTCATCAAAACACAAACTAGTTTTTATATACCAAAGATTATTTTAATCACATGAATATAAATGGAGCTCTTTATAAATAATACCTTCTAGAGACAGAAACGGAGAAGGCAATGGCACCCCACTCCAGTACTCTTGCCTGGAAAATCCCATGGAGGGAGGAGCCTGGTGGGCTGCAGTCCATGGGGTCGCTAGGAGTCGGACACGACTGAGCGACTTCACTTTCACTTTTCACTTTCATGCATTGGAGAAGGAAATGGCAACCCACTCCAGTGTTCTTGCCTGGAGAATCCCAGGGACGGCGGAGCCTGGTGGGCTGCCGTCTATGGGGTCACACAGAGTCGGACACAACTGACGCGACTTAGCAGCAGCAGCAGAGACAGAAAAGGATGACTCATTTATAACATATAGACATACATAAACATGCAGACAGAGGCAAATAGGATCTTATGGCTTTTGTTTTTCAATTTTATATCTGGGACAAGTACAATGATGCAAAATCGACTAGTTTAAAATAGAACAGTTGGGTCCAAGTTGTATTTCTGGCAGATGGACTAAAGTTTAGTTTTCCTTCTCCAATAACTGAAGCTTTTCGCTAATATTTGTGGTGAAGATTTTTAAGATTTTTTTTCACAGCCCTAATTTCCAAATCTGCCTGCAGTGCAGAAGACCAGGGTTTAATCTCTGGGTCGGGAAGATCCTCTGGAGAAGAAAATGGCAATCCACTCGAGTATTTTTGCCTGGAGAATTCCATAGACACAGGAGCCTGGCAGGCTACAGTCCATGGACTTGCAAAAAGTTGGACACAACTGAGCAACTAACACACTAATTTCCAAATCACCTCCCCCCACACCCCTTCTGATAAGAATTACCTTTGTTTCTAGAGGAGACCAGGTAGAATATTTACATCTCACATGGCACAGAAAAAGAATTTAAGTTTCACCAAGAAAGAATTTTGTTCCCCAAGTCCAGATGGTTTTACAATATCTGCTGCTGCTGCTGCTAAGTCACTTCAGTCGTGTCCGACTCGGTGCGATCCCATAGACGGCAGCTCACCAGGCTCCCCTGTCCCTGGGATTCTCTAGGCAAGAACACTGGAGTGGGTTGCCATTTCCTTCTCCAATGCATGAAAGTGAAAAGTGAAAGTGAAGTCGCTCAGTCACGTCCTACTCTTAGTGACCCCATGGACGGCAGCCCACCAGGCTCCTCCGCCCATGGGATTTTCCAGGCAAGAGTGCTGGAGTGGGGTGCCATTCTACAAGCCTTTTAAGATGGATAGGAGAGGTTTGGGAATTGGAAGAAAGAAAAGGTGTGGTTTGAATTGCTTCTAGAGATACATTTCAGTTCTTGTAAAGACTCAATTTGCAATACAAGAACAGTTTGGTTTTTTAAAATATTTATTTATTTTGCTGTGCTGAGTCTTAATTGTGGCATGCCAACTCTTAGATGGGGCGAGTGGGATCTAGTTCCCTGAACAGGGATCAAACCCAGGCCCCCTTCATTAGGAGCCTGGAGTCTTAGCCCCTGGACCACCAGGGAAGTCCTAGTTTTTCACTAATTTTGATTTTAGTTTCCTACTGGATATTTAAAGAAATAACTGGTAAAGTTGACCAGAGAATCTCTTGGAGTCCCATCAACATGGGAGGTGTCCACACATGGGCCTCCTTCAAGGGTGGAAATGGGGGCCGTTAAGTTTGATGTGGAATGATTTTGTTGCAGAGAAAAAGCCAGTTCTGACTCCATGTTGGAAACTGTTTCTTTGACTTGCTTTCCATTTCTTTTGTTACTATAATTATACTTAATAGCTGTTTCCTTTAGGAAATGGCAAGTGTCTATCATACAGCTTATCTAACTTAGTACTGATCGGGCAATTCCTGATTGACTGCCGTTAAGGTTCTGTTTCTAGGATAGCAGAAACTTTATTGGTTTGGTGATGTGGGACATAGCAAAAGCTATTGTCATATTTTAAACAATTTAGTGTATTATTTTTTTTCATCCTGGATTTTCTTCACTAATTTTGATTAAAAAAAAAAATATTGCATGATTGGGACTTCCCTGAAGGTCCAGTGGTTAAAGCTCAGAGCTTCCACTGTAGGAAGAGCAGGTTTGATTCCATGGTCAGGGAACTAAGATCCTGCATGCCTTGTGGTGTGGCCATCAATGAATAAGTAAATAAGCATTGCGTGATTCAGGGGATTCCCTAGCCGTCCAGTGTTAGGACTCTGTGCTCTCACTGCTGAGGGCCTTGGTTTGACCCTTGGTCAGGGAACTAAAATCCCACAAGCCACATGGCACAACCAATAATAATAATAATAATAATAAATAAAAATAAGTTAAAATACTGCATGACTTATATTGATACTATCTAAAGTTGATAAACCAAGAAATAGAGCGCATTATCAGAGTGTAACCACCAGAACCATTAAACACAGTGTTTCACAGTATTTCTTCTAGGAATGAAAAATGACAGAAGATTATTTGTTTATATTTAAGAATTAAAACTGCTAAGGGGTATGAGAGTTTAATGAAGAGTTTGCTACTCAGTAAGAGTTTTCTGGGGGACATGAGGGCCCATCTAGTCAGTTCAGTTCAGTCTCTCAGTCGTGTCTGACTCTTTGCGACCCCATGAACTGCAGCACGCCAGTCCTCCCTGTCCATCACCAACTCCCGGAGTCCACCCGATCCCAGGTGCATCGAGTCAGTGATGCCATCCAACCATCTCATCCTCTGTTGTCCCCTTCTCCTCCTGCCCTCAATCTTTCCCAGCATCAGGGTCTTTTCAAATGAGCCAGCTCTTCACATCAGGTGGCCAAAGCATTGGGGTTTCAGCTTCAACATCAGTCCTTCCAATGAACACCCAGGACTGATCTCCTTTGGGATGAACTGATTGGATCTCTTTGCAGTCCAAGGGACTCTCAAGAGTCTTCTCCAACACCACAGTTCAAAAGCATCAATTCTTCAGCACTCAGCTTTCTTCAGTCCAACTCTCACTTCCATACATGACCACTGGAAAAACCATAGCCTTGTTGGGAACACAGAGTTTTAGCCACTGGACCACCTGGGAAGTACGTCCTTTTCCAAATTCTTGATGCCTTGTGGTATGCTGTGTTTTAAAGTAATGTCTTGTGTGTGACTTTTCATTTTAAGATGGTGGTCCACAATGTTTATGGCAGCAGAGATGGGTTTCGTGGAAATCAATTATTCCATAGACTCCGGCCGGGGCGGAGATGATTCAGTGAAGAAGCTGGCGATGGGGAGAGGCACATGAAGCTTCCCTCTCTCACCTGCTGGTTCTCACCTGCTCTGGTGCCTGGCTCCTAACAGACCACAGATGGGAGCAGTCTGCGTCTGGGGGTGGTGGACCCCTGTTTTAAGACAGTACTTATTGGCTTGCTATTATGAAAAATGAGGATGAGTACTTGGACAGTATCCACCAACTCCACCTTTTCTCCCTATTTTTCCAACATGGCGATATCGAAAACTCTGACTGAATCAATACTTAGCGTTTATGCTATTATGACAACAGACCAAGCAATGAATTATGATTACGTTTCCTCTCTTCTACAACTTCGTATCTTTCTGGAGTAATATTTGCCTCTCTTTTTTCATGATTTTTCTTTACTGCAAGCACTCATGGTTCCCAACCATGCCATCTGATTTGTAAAAAAAACAAATAGCATACATACCATGAATGCTATTTTTTCACTTAGTGAAATTCATCAGATTTCTTGTCAGTTCTAGTCTTTGGAGAAAGGCATGCTGGATGTCCTGTCTTCCACGCTGGGCTGATCACTCTCTGAGCTCTGCTGCACAGCTGTCTTCTGGGATTCTTTTTACCTCTGTCTTGTGTTAGATCCCAACTGTTTCTCTTTTGTTTACTCTTCCCCACCCCACTCTGGATTACTTTCTCCAGTAGTTTCCCCAGAAAGGATAAATGAAAGGTAACTTTTTTGATATATTGCATATCTGACCATTAGGCATCAGACCATTTGGTTGTGTGTAGAAGTCTACGGTTGTCATGGAAAACCTGATACAATTTGCTTCCTGATTGGATGTAGATCAGTTACACTTTTCTCTGTAAGCACCTGAGATCTTTTTATGCCCAGGGTTCTGAAATTTTACCAAAATGAACATTATAGGGGTAACCCCCTCATATGCCCTTATTCTGTATATTACTATGAAATGTAATATGTACATTTATATATTACTATGAAAACCATATTGTATTAATTTGTGCTTTTCTAAATGATCAAAATATACCATGCTAGGCTTATCAGTGGACAATTCTTCTAATTTCATTATCCTTCATGGAAGAAAAGTCAACAGATTTCATTCCTCAATCCCTGTAGAGTAGGAAATAATGATCATGGAATCATTGAAGACTTACAATGCATCAAGGACTGTTCTAGATATAGTTATATATGTATAGCTCATGTTAATTCCCAATAAAACCGTTTGAGAGAAGTGTTATTATAACTCATTTTTAAACAGCTTTATTAAGATATATGAGCCATAAAATGTGCCAATTTAAAGTGGCTAATACAATGGCTATTAGCATATTTTTAGAGTTTTGCTGTGAAGACATTAATCTCACTTTAGAACATTTTATCACCTTCAATAGAAGCCTTGTGCACAGCAGCAATCACTCTCCCATTTCCCTGGCTGTCCCTGACCTTTGGTCCTAGGCAACCAGTTATCTACTTTCTGATTGCCATTCCAGGCATCTTATAAATGATATCATACATTATATGGTCTTTTGAGACTGGCTTCTTTCACTTAGCATAATGTTTTCAAGGTTCATCTGCTACTGAGTCCAAGTTCGTACTGCTCGCTACACAACAGGTCAATAAATTGAGAGACAAGTTGTTGGGGCAAGGAAAAGTGATTTTATTCAGAAAGCCAGCAGACCCAGAAGATGGTGGAATACTGTCCCAAAGAACAGTCTTACCCTGGTTAGAATTCAGGCTTCTTTTATACTAAGAGGAGAAGGGGATGTGGCTCATTATGGCAAACCTTTTGGTGCTGGAATCTTTTGCTCTTGCAGCTGGCCACAGAGGTCTGGTCACAGTGTTCCTATAAACATCCAATAAGACAATTTTTATTTTCTGATTTTTTTTCTTTTTATATGAATGGAAAAGTGTTAAAGGTCAGAGCCTTGAGAATGGGCTGTCCTATAAACGTCAGGCTATAGGCAATATTCATTTATAAAGGTACAGAGACAGCATGACTGAGCACAGGCAACAGAGCACAAAGATCAGAGCTAAAGGAATAGATTCAGTATGGAGTCAGGTTTGTGTTCTCCGTTACGCATCCATGTCAGTACTTCCTTCCTTTGTATGACTGTATAAGACTCCATTGTGTGGATAAACCACATTTCCTCAGTTCATTCATTAACATTGTTTATTCATTCATTTATTCATTCATTCAGTTGAAGGACATTTGTGTTGTTTCTACATCTGGTTATTATGAGTAATGCTACTATAAACATTTGTACACAAGTCTTTGTGTGTTTTTTATTTCTCTTGGGCAAGTATATATAAATAGATGTAGAATTGCTGCTGCTGCTACTGCTGCTAAGTCATTTCAGTCGTGTCCGACTCTGCGACCCCATAGATGGCAGCCCACCAGGCTCTCCCGTCCCTTGGATTCTCCAGGCAAGAACACTGGAGTGGCTTGCCATTTCCTTCTCCAATGCATGAAAGTGAAAAGTGAAGTCGCTCAGTTGCTCAGTTGTGTCCAACCCTCAGCGACCCCATGGACTGCAGCCTACCAGGCTCCTCCCTCCATGGGATTTTCCAGGCAAGAGTACTGGAGTGGGGTGCCATTGCCTTCTCTGGTAGAATTGATAATAACTCTATATTTAACATTTGAGAAACTCCCAAACCGTGAGGTCAGGAATAAATTCTCCATTTTATAGATGAGGAAACAGGCACCCAGTGCTCACCGGCTTGTCCACGGCTCTACAGCTTGTCAGTGGTGTCGTCTAGAATTGGAGCTCAGGCTCTTGGTCTCCAGAGCCAGCTCCTATCTCCTTGTTATCAGAGTTAGAGTTGAAATTCTTGAGTCTAGCTCCAGGTCAGCTGCTAATGCTTGTCTCTCTGAGCCCTGTTTGCCTTATCTGTAAAAATACAGGTTGGGACTGCATTGTCTTAAAGGTCTCTCTAGCTTTAATTTGCTGTCAGTTTAAGATTGTACAATTCCCATGATCTTCTCCAAGCAGGCCTCTGTCCCAGGTGTAGGTATGTACTGGGCATTGTGTATCAACTGAAAACAATGTCCTCAGGGCCTTCCCTGCATCCCCAGGGAGCATGCCAGCACCATGGAGCTGTAAGAAGCTTTGTTGATCGTCTTTGTTATCTAGAAATAAGAAGCAGGGGCAGAACCCTCAGGGGTCCCCCATCCTCCTCTCGACAAAAGAACACAAACAGCCTCATTAGTCACCTGCCAAGTCCCTGCATCCAGAAGTCCCCAAAGCCCCCTTGGTTTTTTCCAGCTGCAGGTGATGGACTTAGAACAGTAGTTCAGAGCCATGTTTGGGCCTGTCTGGGGACCCAGGCCTCTCCTGTCCTCAATGGTTCCCATGGCTACCAGCCAAGTATCCGTGGAGGGAATAGGTCCTTGGTATTAGGAGAGAGATGGTTCTTCTACTTTGAGCCCCATCCCATTTTGCCTTCCTGTCTCACAGTCACAATCACTGCTGCACAGGACACACACTGCTATGTTGGACTCCCTGTGTTCCTGTGTGTCTTGCTGGAATTTTGTCCTGTTACATATTGTGTGAAGTAGGTCATCCTCTGTTGGACTTAGACCTTCCCTGATTAAAGTGAAATTTCTCTTCAAATGGCATACATGTGTTGTGAAGAGATTTTATCTGATGTAGCAAATTGAGTTTTGATCTCAGATCAGAGAAGTATAGAAGGGACCCGTTTCCTTAAAAAAAAAAAAATTGTTTATTCATTTTGCTGTGCTGGCTCTTAGTTGTGGCAAATGAAATCTTTAATCTTCCTTGCAGCATGTGAGATCTTTAGTTGTGGCACGCAAGCTCTTAGTTGAGGCATCTGGGAGCTAGTTCCCTGACCAGGGTTTGAACCTGGGCCCCCTTCACTGAGAGTGCAGTCTTAGCCACTGGCCTGCCAGGGATGTCCTGAGGACATATTTTCAATGCTTGATCCTTTTCACATCACTAGTAACTCTTAGATTTTGCACAAATAACCTTCAGGATGGGGAACTCATTTGTTATTTCCATGAGCAAACTAAAAGAAAAGTTTGGAGAAAGTATTTCTTGCCTCTTGAATTATGTTCTCCAAAGTGGTCTGAGTCACGCATTCAGCTCCACAAGCATTTGTTGAATATCATTCAAGATCCAGGCACTGAGCTTCGTGAACAGTGTAGAAAGAGAACACCCAGTGTCTGAAGAGGGAAAAGCAGCTGTTAGTAAACATGCACAGTGTCACTGTGCTTCACAGAACTACAGTTTCATCATTGTCTTACTTACACGAAAGGTTTCATTTGTAAGAATTTACCTCCAAATACATGAACACAAAAACATAGTGATGTGGACATGGTGAATGTTTCCACTCCAGATTTCTTCCTGTCCATAAATACTGGGGTAGATAGGTAGGTTTAGTTGCTCAGTTGTGTCTGACTCTTGTGACCACATGGACTATAGCCTGCCAGATTCTTCTGTCCATGGGATTTCCCAGGCAAAAATACTGGAGTTGGTTGCTATTTCCTTCTCCAAGGCATCTTCCTGACTCAGGGATCAAACTGGGGTCATTGCTAATAATGTATATGGAGTATTCTTCTAGATCCCCCAGACTGTTGCTGCTTGGCTATGAATTAGGATGATACTGCTTCCTTGGGAGAGTGTTTTGAAAATGTGAGAACACTGAACTTTCTCTTAAAAAAAATTTTTTTTTTTGGCCACCTCCGGTCTTAGTCACAGCAGGCAGGCTCGGTGGTTGGGGTGCGTGGGCTCTCTAGTTGAGACACGGAGTTTCAGTTGCCACAAAGCTTGTGGGATCTTAGTTCCTGAACCAGGGATCAAACCCATGTCCTGTGCATTGGCAGGTGCAGGAGACCAGCGGGGAAGTCCCAGGGATTGTTTCTTGTTCCAGTGGGATTGGGTGGGGCCACAAGGCTGGTTCTGGCATCAAACTAGGAGTAGGATTCTTGCAAGGTTGGCTTCGTCGGGTGAGACCAGAGCAACCCTTAGTCTGGAAATAATTGTTTCCTGATCTGGAGTACCTGCCTGATGCCTGTGAATTAGGAAGTTTTCCACTCTGTATAGCAAGAGTGTGGAGCGTCCCCGGCTTCGGGTGAGCTTCGAGGATTATCTCGTTTTGGTGGGGAGGGGCATTTCCCTCCTCAGCCTCAGGAAACTCCTCACGTTTAAGTGCTCATCGGTGCTTCGCTGAGGATGCACAGGGGCCCCTCTGCAGACCTGGAATGCTTGCATGCACTCGAGTGCTGTGACGGTTGCGCCTTTCCTTTGTTTGGGCCCTCCTGGACTCCCAGCACTGTTGCTCCACCTCTTCCTTCTGGAAATTCTAGATACCAAACCAGTGCAATTGTGGAGCTCACCTGTCTCCTCCTCTCTTGGGGATCACCTGCTTGACCTCCAGAAGCTGAATACTGTGATTTTCTGTGTTTTAGCTCTTTTTTAAGTTGTTTCAGGTGAGAGGGTACATATGAACCCTTTTACTTCCTGTTGGCCAGGAGTGAAACTGTATAAAGACAACCCTAAAGGGCCTCCACAACCAAGCTAGTATTCTGGCTCTGTCTTCAACAACTGAAACTCTTAAATCAGTCAGTAGAAAGTTGTGATGCATGGCCAGCTAGTCAAGACACTGAGTAGCAGGTGGTGAGTTTGGTTATATAGCAGTTTTTACAAAGTGAGTATTAAATGCCAAATATATGCAACAAGTATTTACTGGGCACCCACCATGTTCCAGGTACTGTTCTGTGTGCACACGAGCAGTGGATGAAATACTGCCTTGTGTCTTCCAAAATGTAACACATACCCACACACTTTTTTACAAAAGAAAATACAAGGATAAGTCAGAAACAAATGAAATGGATTAGCCAAGGAAAAAGAGGAAATGGGGATGAGAGGGGAAGGCCATAGTTCTACACACACCTGTCTCATATAGTTTATATAGTTTTTACTTTTGGAACTGTTTTCACATTTAAAAAATACATAGGACAGGAGATATCTTAAACTGAATTTAAGCTCCCCCCAATTAGCTTTATACTAAATAGAAGGCAATGGCAACCCACTCCAGTACTCTTGCCTGGAAAACCCCATGGAGGGAGGAGCCTGGTGAGCTGCAGTCCATGGTGTCGCTAGGCGCCGGACAGGACTGAGCGACTTCACTTTCACTTTTCACTTTCACGCATTGGAGAAGGAGATGGCAACCCACTCCAGTGTTCTTGCCTGGAGAATCCCAGGGACGGGGAAGCCTGGCGGGCTGCTGTCTATGGGGTCTCAGAGTCAGACATGACTGAAGCGACTTAGCAGCAGCAAATAGACAATCATACAGGGAAAAACTTGATGTAAGGAACTTTCGAAGCTAGCACTCTGTGAATATACTGTTAAAGAACTTATGAAATCTTCTACTCAGCAGGTTTATTTACCAAGTAATCTGTTAACCATCATTTAGGGTGAGGCGCTGAGAACCAAGGATCACGTATGTAGCTTTCTTGAACCATGTGGATCACCTCCATCTAATTACAAGGAAACATCTTGTCAAGCCCAAATGGAGGGGCGTGTTGAAAACCTGGCTTATACTATTAAAAAGGTCAACTTCACAAACGACAAAGGCGGAGAGATTGTTCAGATCTGGGGGAAAATGTCCTTATGAAGGACAGTACTGGGGCAAGTTGGTAAAATCTGAAGTGTTATGTATTCGGTAATAGTAACATATCATGTTAAATTTCCTGAATTTGATCACTGTGCTGTGGTTATGTAAAAGAACATTATTGTCCTAGGAGACACTTTGTGTGTGAAGAAAGGGAAAAGCAAATAAAAAATGTTAACAATGGGAGAGTCTAGGTATTTTCCTGGATGACTGAAATGTTTTCAAAATGAGTTAAAATTAAGAGCTAAAATTAAAAAAAAAATAAAATAAAATTAGTACCTAGTATAGTTTCTGGCAAAAAGAAAACCTAAATGCTTGATCCTTGAGTGCACACCTTAGGTGTTTCTCTAAAAAAAAAAAATGCACAGAAGCTTATAATCACATTTATTAAGAAAAATATTACCACTTAGAAGTTCCTGTCTTTAAAGGTTGAAGATCTGCTCCAGGCACCATTTGCTCTGTTTTTGTCAAACTCCCTCAACATGGCAGGAATCCCGGTTCTCCGGATGCACACAGGTCAGGGGTTAGCCAGGCTCCACCACAAACCCAACCCGAGGTACCACAGCAAGTCCCAAGGCAGCGCTGAGGAAGTCGGGCCCCTTCTGTGTCCAGGGGGTTGTGGGGCTGGCACAGTGGGGGACCTGAGACCGGGTCTCCTGGGCAGCCGTCCAGCTTGCCTGTGGAGCTCATGCTTCACCTTTTCTTCACAAACTTCTTTCTGGAAGCATTGGGATTTAACCGTCTCCTCCCGGCTCCCAGGGTGCTGTCTCGGACCTGCAGGGTGGCTGAGCGGCTGGAGATGTCATTCTCTGCAAAGGGAGACAGCCCAGCTATGTAGTCAGGGGCAAACACGTCGGTTTTCTGCCTGGCCTTTCGGGAGAGTCGCAGCTGAGGGAAGCGCTGATCCTCGGTCAGGTGGGGGTTGATGGCGTACTTGCCCCCTTTGGGAGTGGGGAGAGAGTACTGGAAACAAGAAGGGGAAAGGCCATTAGAAGGACTGGGATTCATATTCATGCACACCAGATCCTGCTAACGTAAAGCTCACCTGACGACTCTGCACGCGGGCCGACAACCCCAGTGGAGTCTATCACCACTGCCTGCTGTGCACTAAGCCCCTGACACGCATCTTCCCACTTGAGCCTCACCTCACCTCACAGATGCAAAACCCAAAGCCGTATGCTGACTACATACTCTCAGATAAAGACAGAAAGACTGCAGGCTTCCAACTATCTTTCTCTAAGTTACTTATTAATTACAAATAATAACCTTACGGGAAATTGGATCATTTGGTTTTTGTTAATGATATTGGTATTACATAAGAAACTGCCTTAACTAAGTGATCAAAGTTATTACCAGCAGTAAACCAGACAACTAGTTATCATTTATCCCGACAGGATGCACCGGGAAGATCCAGCATTACTTCTGGGTGTTCCTGCCAACACTGCACAGCCTGAATCTAAGCAGGGGGGAACACCAGATGAACCCAAGGTAAGGGATGTTAAGGAACTGCTTTGAACCCTTTAAAACCATTTAAAAAGGTCAAGGTGTGAAAGACAACAGACTTGACAAACTACTTCAGCTTTAAAGGGACATGACAAACACAATGTGTGATCCTAACCCTTTTCTTCTTCTGCTGTAAAGGGAATCTGTGTCAAAGTTTGAATACGACCCATAGACAGTAGAACCACATGCTAAGTCGCTGAGTTGTATCCGACTCTTTGCGACCCCATGGACTGTAGCCCACCAGGTTCCTCTGTCCGTGGGATTCTCCAGGCAAGAACACTGGAGTGGGTTGCCACTTCCTACTCCAGGGGATATTCCCAACCCAGGGATCGAACCTGCATCTCTTAACATCTCCTGCACTGGCAGACAGATTCTTTACCACTGTGCCATCTGGGAAGCCAGGATAGTAGTCCTGAAGTGATGTTAACGTCTTGGTTTTAGTAATTGTTCAGTGGGCATGAAAGACAAAGTCCTTGTTTCAGGAAATACACACCAAAGTATCTAGGGGCCAACGGGCATCAAGTAGTGTTTACTCTCAGATGGTTTTTAGGGGAGAAGAAAAAAATATATATACATGACAGAGCAAATGTAGTAAACGATTAAATTGGGAAATTTAAGTGAAAGGTAAAATAGGAATTTGTACTATTTTTTGGCAACTTTTCTATAAATCTAAAATTATTTCAGAATAGAAAGTTTAAAAATGAACAACCCTTCTCACATTAGTGGCATCTGCCTAGAGAACTCAGTGCTGGGTTGGCCACAGGCATACCCACTGGTCTCTCAACACTTCTCTCCTGATTCCTCAAGACAAATCCATTCGGCTGTGTGTCCAGCCAGAACTCTTGCGCAGAGCACTTCACCCCCTTCCCTTGTGGTTCTTAGAGATTCTGGAAATTCTGCCCATCCCCAAACTCCTGCACACATCCAACCTCCACCGCCCTACAAACAACCTCTCTGTGACCCCACATGTAATTCATTGTGTGGAATTACTGGTGACTTCTTCTTAGACTGCAAACTCCTCAGAAAGCTCATGGGGAGGCTGAATCGTGAGCCTTCCCCATCTGGATCACAGGCTTTCACGAACTATCTTGTAAAAACCATGAGGTTTGTTCTTCTCTCTGATCATTTTGCTCCCCATGCTAAGAGGTCTAGCTTCCACAACCCTGTAGCGGAAGCCGTTCCACTCACCCTCAGGCCGCGAGGATTTAGCACCTTCGGGTTGCGGGAGAAGTGCATGTGCAGGGTCCCGTCATCGCTGACGGTCACGGACACCTTCTTCAGCGTCTTGTTTCCACAGTGTGCACAGAACACTCGGCTCATGTCAGACGTTGTCCTACAGACACAAAGGAGCCTCACTGCACTGGAGCCTCATGCAGCAAACCCAGTCCCTGGGGCACACGGCGAGTCTCGGGCCTTGGAGGAGGAGGCAGCGGCATGAGAAGTGGAAGGGGACAGGCTGAACTGCACTGCCACCCTGGACCAGGGCTGCCTGGCTGTATCGCGTGGCTGACACATGCACATTGCTGCCCCACAGTTCCAGGGAAAAATGACACAGGTAGTAAGTAAGAAAACCTTGCAGAATGTTGTTACAGTGACCGTGACCGCTTTACCGAGTTCTGTCAGGCATTATGCTACAAGTGTACCCTGGAAACAACCCTATGAGGTGGGTACACCTGCATTTCATAGGTGGGGAAATGGCGGCTAGGCAAGGTAGCTAGCTGCTCAAGGTCACAGAGCCAGTAAGTAGCAGGCATATGCCCAAGGAATATGGCTCCAGAGTCAGCGCTCTTACCACCACCCCTCCTTCTCCAGGGGCATGCTATTACATTATTACAACTATTACTGAATACCTTGGCCCCAAATGTCATGTCACTGGGCATGATGCCAGGAGGTGGCTCTGGAGACGCTGAGAATTTATTAACGAATCATACAGGAAGCACTATCGAAGCTGCTATGGTTGAATGGGTGTGGGGGCTGAGGCCGACCCCCAGGCCTTGCCTCTCTCCTCCCCTCTCAAGCCCCAATGGTGGACTCTGAACAGGAGAAGCTGCTGCTCTCAAGGACCAAACAGGAGCCCTAGTGTCCATCCTTGAGGAATTCTCCCTCAGTTCCCAGGGGCAGGAGACAAGAGCTGCGTGCATCTGCCAGAGAAGCCAGGCCCCTGACCTGATGTCTGTGCAAGTGAACAGAGCCCTCTCAACAGGAGCTAGGAAATAATTATTCTGTGCAAGAAACCATCCCGTCACTGGGGCTAATCTGAGGTGGAAGGAACACCTGCACAGAAGGCAAGGCTCCCTTTCAAGAAGCCCACAGAAGGTTTAGGAAGAGAGGGGTGTTCGACAGAGGGGCACCAGCGCCCACACTGCCGGCTACGTACTTGAAGCAGCCATGGCAGCGCAGGATGTAGCTCCGGGCCTCGCGGATCAGCATGCCGTTCACGGCCAGCACGTGCAGCCCCATCTGCAGCAGGACGTTCTGCAACCAACACGTTAATGGGGAACCGATCTCAGAGCAAAACCGACGCTATCTTTAACATCTGCATAATCACAGTTAAGAGAACTTCACAAACCCTGGTCTGGCTCATGAAGGGCTTCTGCTCAAGAAACGCAAGCACAGGATGCCTCTCAAGACAGGTAAACTAGGACAAGGACCCAGATTCTTCTAATGTCAAGTGCCACTGACTGTGAGCATTAATTAGCCAAGACCTCCCATGAGTAATCTCTCTTTTTTTAAAGCAATCTCTCTTAACGGAGACATTCATTGTGTCAGAGCGAAATTACTCATTTCTGGATTGGAAACCTCTATCGTCTCGAAATACTGAACACAGCACAGAACACTACACACACTGAAAGAAAAGCAGCAACAGATTGTGAATGTTAGACATTAGAAATGTAATGTACTATACGTACATTTTGTCAATGTATTATGAGTCCCCAACCTCCAAGCAAAACGGCAAATTACTAAAGAGCATAGGCAAAGTTTCTAGAACCAGGAAGAGAAGCATTATATAACAGTTCTGCACATCCCATCCGCAACCTCTGAGGGACCACTGTCCGTAAGAGGTGACACTGAGCCCAGGCCAACAGATACCCACTCCACCCACCTGCATGGCAAAGTCTGCGGTCACACAGCCGACCCGCACGTCCCTGGGGACAGCACACTGCTTCATCTCCTGCTGGATCTGCTTGATGTTGCTGGGGGTTATCCACCCGCCCCCGTCGTCATCACTGTCTTGGTCCTGTCTTTCATCAGGTCCATTCTCTTCATCCTCTGTCTCGCTTGGAACATCCTCACCTCCGTCCATCTGAAACATTAATAGAATTCAAACTCCCTGCCCATGGGCACAGCTGGAAGATGCTAGTCTGTGGTCATCAGGTCATAAGGCAGGGCCTTACCAGCAGCTCCTGCAGTTCACAATCAATGTTAGGCAAAGGATTTCTCCAGAATATGAAGGAACTGAACTCTAGGTCCTCAGGCTCACTGGCTGGGTGTCTGTGTTCTGTTTCTCGTGGGGGTTTAGGCTGAGATGAAAAGAAAAGTAATTTTAAAACTTGAAAACTGAGAGAGTTATAGATGAAATGATATACGATGTACAAGTCAGATCAGGCAGGGCTGACATATTGCAGCATCTCTCAGATAAATTTGGTTCCCTGGGATTTGTGGAGATCTGACATGGAGCAGAAAAAAGCATGAAGAGCCCGGCCTATCTCAGAAATTACCTTTGAGGGCAGATGGAAACCAGAAACGTGCAGGGGTGTTTCCGGGTGCTGAATCGATGAACTCACTTTAACCTTTAAAAAGAAAAAAGAAACAAGAGACAGCACTAAGCAAAGAAATACAGGCTGAAAATTCAACATGGAAGAGTAATTAAAAAAAAAAAACAGAAAACAAAATACTTCCCCCTGGTTATTGAAATAAAAAAGATTTACTCAATGTTTTTAAAAAGTGAGAAACATAAAAATATATATGAAGAATTATTCAGGGAGTCCACTACCACCAAATAACCATTTTAGGACATTTCTTTTTTGGCCCTAGACATAAAGCTTTAATGAACATCATTATGTATACAACTTGGAAGTATCTTTGGTTACATCCTTAGGATAAATGCCTATAAGTGGAATTGCTGGGTCAATAGACAGGAGTTTTAAAGCTTCTGATACAAAACAGGTTAACTCCTGCCCAAAAGACTGCAGGAAAGGGTGGCTTTTAGGAATCTCAAGTTGACAGACGCCAAAACAGAAACCCGGCTCAGCCACAAAGTCAGCCTTTATGTAAAACTATTCCCTTGACTCCCAGCCCCCCAAAACATTCTGGTGACACATAGAAGTCTGTATTTTAGGCATCACTTTTAGACTTTTTGGATTAGAGGACTCTAAACCTGGTTGAGAACAAGTGAAGGCAGTTCCAACTAGAATAGGAACATCAGTCCACTACAGTGGAGTGGTCAAAACAGTCTACTAGTTTTGATGACTTTAGACAGTGGAGATCAAGTAATTCTTTGTAAACACTAGTTGAAATTACTTTCTGTCTTCCAAAATCCTCTGGCCTGGAAACAGTGCGGCCCAGGCACAAAACCATTAATCTCTTCAACTTAAACGAGCTGGGCGAATATGTAAAAGCACAACAGGAACCCAGAATTCTGAAGGCTAATAAGAGTTGAAAAAAATGGTAGCTTTTTTGGTATTCTTTTTTGCTTGTTTCTGGAAAAGAATTCTATTTTTTCAAAAGTAGTGAGAATATAGTTGATTTTTATTCTTTCTGCATTTTAAAATTAAAAAATATATATTTATTTGGCTGTGCTAGGTCTTAGCTGTAGCATGCAGGATCTTTTAGTTACAGTATACAAACTTGCTTAGGTGCAGCATGTGGGATTTAGTTCCCTAACCAGGGATTGAACCTGGGACCCCTGCATTGGGAACTTGGTGTCTTAGCCACTGGACCACCAGGAGAGTTCCTCTTTCAGCATTTTAAAATTTAACCAATCTCACCAACAACTTACAGGTCAAGACAGACACATTTGCTAACTACACTGTGATGAACCTTTCAAACAAATAAACTATTAAAAAATTTATACAATAATTAAGAAATGTGAACAAACAGATATTTGGATATTTGATGATACCAGGGAATTGCTATTAATTTTGTGTAGGTATAATATTGGTTTTGTGGTTATTTTTTAAGAGGACATACCTTATCTCTTTCAAGACACACCAAGAAATATCTATCAGTGAAATAAGATATCTGAATTCAAAATGCTCATGGCTAGAGTGGGTAGCAATGAAAACAGACAGATCATGAGTTGATAGCCATGGAGGCTGAATGATGGGGACACCGGGTCCATTATACTATTCTCTCTACTTCTGTACATCTGATAGTTCTCATAATGAAAAAGTAAAAATGGATGAAATCAACAATCCTTCTTATTTACCTTTTCTGGTTCTTGTTTTAGGTGAGACACCCCAACAAATTCTGCTTCCAGCTGGTAAGTAAGTGCCAGTACTTGGATATCTGTAGCAGAAAGGCTAGGATAGTCTCCAGTTTTCTTTGAAAACTCAGTCACTGTAAATAAGAGATTCCAAACTTCAGTTAAAAGCAAAGAGCCATATGACTCTGGATAAGTGTAATGAAAGTATGAAAAGAACTTTGGATCAGTATCCCCCCCAAACACCTCACTCATTCATCTCCTGATCTTTTTCTACTCAGAACTGAGACATTTATATCTCTCAAGATTTATGCCAGTTAGGTTTACTGTAATGTCCTTATTGAGTGCTGATGAAGGGACAGAAAAAAGTTAATAGAAAATCATTGAAAGTTAGCATAATATTTGCAAATGTTAAGTGTTCCTTTTCTAGGCTCTGGTATTAGAATAGAAAGTCTCTTCTCCCTCAGCAATAAAGTTCTCTGATTCTAACAATCCTTTTTTTTTTTTAATGTTAGCTCATATGTTTATTAACCAATATACAATTACTTGTCTTCTGGTTTGTTGAAACAATAGGTCAGACAACATTTGCCACAATAATGTCTGTCGAAGTGACTGGCCATAAAAACTCCAGCACCACATTCATCTGAGGGGCACTCCCGGTGAAGGCGACTGATTTTGCCATTCTCATCCACCTTATAGTATTTCAGAACAGCCAATTTAACCTTCTTTCTCTTATGCTTGTTCTTCTTGGGAGTGGTGTAAGACTTTTTCTTCCTTTTCTTAGCGCCACCATGAAGTCTCAACACTAGATGAAGAGTGGACTCCTTTTGAATATTGTAGTCAGACAAAGTACGTCCATCTTCCAGTTGCTTGCCAGCAAAGATCAGTCTTTGCTGGTCAGGAGGAACTCCTTCCTTATCCTGGATCTTGGCCTTTACATTTTCTATTGTATCCGAGGGCTCGACCTTAAGAGTGATGGTCTTCCCCGTCAGGGTCTTCACGAAAATCTGCATCTTGGCGGCGGTTCCACCGCAGATGGTGGATCCGAAAGGAAGGCCCCACGCTGGTCCACGAGCTTTTCGGGCGCTCCAGGAGGCCCTAACAATCCTTTTTAATAGAATGGATGATCACAGTTCAAGTGGGATGGAAAGGTGATTCAACCAATAATTATTGTCTATGATGAGACAAAAATACTGGGTAACAAATATTGAACAATTTTTGTATGTAAACCCACCCCAACAAGAAAACCCACATCCCTATTTAGCACAAAGTGATCTCCAGCTCTTTTCTCCTGAGACATCAATAATAAGCATATAGAATAATATTTTGACACATTAACAGAAAGATGTCTCTGCTACATTCAGCTCAGTTGCTCAGTCGTGTCCGACTCTTTGCGACCCCATGAACCACAGCACGCCAGGCCTCCCTGTCCATCACCAACTCCTGGAGTTTACCCAAACTCATGTCCATTGAGTCGGTGATGCCATCCAACCATCTCATCCTCTGTCGTCCCCTTCTCCTCCTGCCCTCAATCTTTCCCAGCATCAGGGTCTTTTCAAATGAGTCCACTCTTTGCAGCAGGTGGCCAAAGTATTGGAGTTTCAGCTTCAGCATCAGTCCTTCCAATGAGCACCCAGGACTGATCTCCTTTAGGATGGACTGGTTGGATCTCCTTGCAGTCCAAGGGACTCTCAAGAGTTTTCTCCAACACCACAGTTCAAAAGCATCAATTCTTCTGAGTTCAGCTTTCTTTATAGTCCAACTCTCACAACCATACATGACTACTAGAAAAATCATAGTCTTGCCTAGACAAACCTTTGCTGACAAAGTAATGTCTCTGCTTTTTAATATGCTATCTAGGTTGGTCATAACTTTCCTTCCAAGGAGTAAGCATCTTTTAATTTCATGGCTTTTAATTTCACCATCTGCAGTGATTCTGGAGTGCAAAAAAATAAAGTCAGCCACTGTTTCCCCATCTATCTGCCATGAAGTGATGGGACTGGATGCCATGATCTTAGTTTGCTACTTTAGCACCAGGAACAATAAGTATACAGCTCACTAAAAATACAGCTATTAATTAAGAGCAGCTAAAATTTATTGGGTACTATGTACCAGGTGCTATGTTAAAAGCTCTTCATTTTATCCTTCAGGCAAATCTTTACAAAAATTTTTAAGTTGAAATATAGCTGATTCACAATGTTGTGTTAATTGCTTCTGTACAAAAAAGTGATTCCGTTATACATTTATACATATATATTCCTTTTAAAAATATTCTTTTCCATTATGGTCTATTATAGGATATTGAATACAGTTCTCTGTGTTGTACAGTAGAACCTTGTTGTCTAGCCAGTCTATATATAAAAGCTTACATCTGCTAATAACCCCAACCTCCCTTCCTCTTGAGAACCAGAAGTCTGTTCTCTATGCCTGTGATTCTGTTTCTGATAGGTCACCTGTGTCATATTTTAGATTTCACATGTAAGTAATATATGATACTTGTCTTTCTTAGTTTGATAATCTCTAGTTGTATGCATGTTGCTGCAAATGACATTATTTTGTTCTTTTTTATGGCTGAGTAGTATTTCATTGTAATAAGTACCATATCTTCTTTATCCATTCATCTGTCAATAGACATTTGGGTGGTTTTCATGTCTTGGCAAACGCAAATAGTGCTGTTATGAATATAAGGGTGCATGTATCTTTCTGAATTACTATAGCTTTGTCTCCATATATCTCTAGGAGTGGGACTGCTTTAGCCCAATCTTGTGAAATAAATACTATTAGTATTTCCTCAGAAAGATTAAGTAACTTGTCAAAGATCATAAAGCTAGTATGTTAGAGAAACCTAAAGAAGTCACAAGTAGTGTAGGTAGCATCATCTCCAATATCAGCCTTTAAACCCTAAAACCCCTAAAACACTTTCAACCACCTAGGTCCTTTCCAGGGCAGGACTTCTATTTTTAATCCAAACAAATTTAATATTTACAAAACGCTGGACACTGTGCTGAGTGACATTATTCTTCTTTTAATGCTCCCAGCAACCCCACGGATAGGTACTTTTGTTAATCCCATTTTACAGATGAGGAAACTGACGCCTAGAGAGTCTGAGTGATACACGCAAGGGCACATAGCTAATAAACAGCAAGGCCTGGCTGACTCATGACCCTGGATGCCTCTCTCCCACCAGGATCTTGACCGTGGGGTTTCTAAACCAACTCTGATCAAGTAACCAAGCTCCAACTAGCACCAGGGCAGGTTCAGTCAGCAACCTGGGGCCCAGCTTCACCATCAACATCGGGCAGAGGTACTCACCCAGTCGCACGTATTCAGGGAAGGGCTCCTTGAAACGCAGCTCGTAGGGCAGCACGGCGAGGCGCCTGCGCGTGGCTTTGTCCCGAATCTCGCTGATCACATTCCGGATGGTGTAGATGTTCTTCCCGATGTCCTGCGGGGAAAGCAGCCCAGCTCACACCATTCCGCACCACGCAGCGTGCTGCCGGATTTCCCAAACTCCTTCAGGGGCCGCCAACCCAGACCCCGCTCCTCCCCACAGAAGCACCCTGTACCTGCAGAGCCGCATCCAGCAGAAACGCCCCGGCATCCGCTACAACGTGCTCCACTGGCGCCATGTTGGCCCAACAAGGCCACACCGCGCTTGCGCGCGGAGCTTCCGCCCGGCTCCGTACCAATCCGGCCGTCTGGGAACCGAGAAGAGAAGCTGCAACTAAGCGGCGACTCCTGGCGGGCGCGCCAGCATTTTCCGGCTCTGGGTCAACCGGGCGCCTGCGCAGTACGGCCGGCCGCTTGCCTGGGAGGTGTGGGCGGGGTCAAGTCTTGGGAGGGACCTGGCGTGGGGGTGGTCGCCAGAGAAAACGCGCTTTGGTATCAACTATTGAGAGTCAGGCACGACTGAGCGACTGAACTCGACTGAACTGAACTGAACTGATTGGCCCCTCAGGGGCTTCCCTCGTAGCTCTCTCGGTAAAGAATCTGCCTGCAGTGCAGGTGACCCGGGTTCAATCCCTGGGTTGGGAAGATCCTTGGAGAAGGAAATGGCCACCCATTCCAGTATCCTTGCCTGAAAAATCTCGTGGACAGAGGAGCCTGGTTGCAAAGAGTCGGGCACGACTGAGTGACTAACACTATTGATCCTTAGAGACACTTTAAGTGGCCCTTGAAAATCCCATGGAGGGAGGAGCCTGGAGGGCTGCAGTCCATGGGGTCACTAGGAGTCGGACACGACTGAGCAACTTTACTTTCACTTTTCACTTTCACCCACTGGAGAAGGAAATGGCAACCCACTCCAGTGTTCTTGCCTGGAGAATCCCAGGGACGGGGGAGCTTGGTGGGCTGCCGTCTATGGGGTCGCACAGAGTCGGACACGACTGAAGCGACTTAGCAGCAGCAGCAGCAGCAGCAGCAGCAGGGCTTCCCTGGTTAAAAGTATCTACCTGTAATGCAAGAGACCCAAGTTCGGATCCCTGAATCTGGAAGATTCCCTGTAGAAAGGCATAGCAACCCACACGGGTGTTCTTGCCTGGAGACACCGTATGGGGTCATATTCTTGCCTGGAGATGCCCCAGCTTCTTCCGTACACTTGAATTCAAATAGTCTGTAATTGGTTTTATTGTTGAGTCAGTCAGTTCAGATGACCTAATTTAAAGATTGGGTTTCCCTGGTGGCTCAGTGCTAAAGAACACTACCTGCCAAGGTAGGAGACTCCAGTTGGACCTCTGGGTGGGGAAGAGCCCCTGGAGAAGGAAGTGGCAACCCTCTCCAATATTCTTGCCTGTTAAATTCCATGGACAGAAGGGGATTGGCAGGTTACAGTCCATGAGGTCGCAAAAGGGTTGGACTAAACAACTCTATGAAATACTATTTTATAGGCAGGGGGTGGTTGCTCAAGAAAACGAGGCCAGGCTAACATTGACTAAATGGTGTATTAAGACTGAAACAAACCAACTCAGAGCCACTTTCTTACCTTTCTGCCAGGCCAACCGCTGCTTTCTTACTCACCCCTACTTCATTTTGAGCAATTTGGGGCAGGGATCTCTCTCAATTTTTTACCTTAATATTCTTGCTCCACTTACATAAAGCAAGGCTCATAATTCCTTGCTGAAATTCTGTAATTATGAAATCTGGTCTGTTAGAAATTTATGCTGGTGAACTTGACTGAATAATGTCTTTTCAGTCATCTATCTTCAGTGGTGTTGAGTTAATTCTAAACTGGCTTTCTAGTCTTCACTCCAGTTTTCACCCCTTGATTATAATTTAGCCCTTGTATCTCCAAAAAGTCATTCACATCTCTGGGGGGGGGGGGGGGTCTTAACCACTGAACTACCAGGGAATTCCCTATCATATCAATAGTTCCTCTGCAGAACTTTACATGGTTGACCATCTCCTCTTTCTGGACTGTCTCTCCTCTCTTCACTCTCCTGATGCATCACTATGGTCCCCCTGCATCTCTGATGATTTTTCAGCCTCCTTCAGTGCACTCTCTTCTGCCTTGCACACAGGGCACCATCCACAGAATTGTCTTGGCCTCCATGTCTAAGTTTTCTCCTTCACCAGTACTATCTATCCTCAAAGCTGGTCACAGTGATCACCTTATATGAATACCTCTGGAATCTATAGGTCCAATCCCTGTTTATTCCCTAACCTAGTCTTTTGGCCACATCTTTCTGAAAATTTTTGGCACTGTTACTCAGGAGGAGGGTTGAAACTAGGTAATTGTCTCTCCTGCCAAAAATTTCTTTCTCTGCTTAAAATTTCTTCACTGGTTGAGTTCCTATTTTTACTAACGGCATTACCAAAAAAGGCATTCAAGGTAAGAATCTCTGAGTCATCTTTACTTCAACCTGTACTCCTTTTGCTCAAGTTTATTGATGTCACTTCTGAAACGGTTTGAGGTACCTGGGTCTCTTCTCCATTCATTCCCATTACTCTAATTAAGTTTTTATTTCATGCCTAGAAAATATAGTTCACTCAACACTAATATTCCTGTCTCTTAATTTATTCCTTAATTGACTGCTCTTGCTACCTGGAAAGGGAGGGATTATATAGAAACTAGACCCTACAATAAAAGAGGTTTATTGAAATCAGCAATAATTCTGTGGACACTATGGTGAAGAAGAATGACCTAGATCAATGTTCCTCAACTTGAGTGTAAATCAGAATCACCTGGGGAGATTGCAGAACTAGAAGCCCAGCTGCTTCTAGTTCTGCAATCAGTTTCTGATTGAGTACATCTGGGCAGAGCTGGACAAGCTGCTTTTCTAGTAAGTTTCAGGTGACATTGATGCTTCTGACCTGGGGTCACACTTGAGAACCACTGATTTAGGAGAATAGTCAGGAAAAGAAAGATTAGGCTTTGAGCCATTCTTTTTCTAGTAAACATTAAAAATACCTGTCAATATAGGTTTCTTGACACTTTGTAGCTTTTGTTATTTTTTGGTAATACTTTAATCCCTTTTCTCTTTCCCTGTAATGTTAGTCTCCAAGTCCCTTGAAGCCTTGGGACTGTCATTTGGTGAAAAAATACATACTGAGAGCTAATTTACACCACCACGATTTGGGTGATGTAATAGCTATGAACAAAATGATATCCTGTGTAGTGTCGAGGGGCAAGTTTGAGTTTAGAGGCCTAAGCTTTGGAGCCACATCTTGAAGGATGATGAGGGCAAAGACTCATGAAGTCTGAAAATCCAAAGGGAGTGTTCAGGGAGTTGAGGGTAATGTCTTTGGTAGCTGAGGGTGTCTGGGGACAGGTTCTCTCAGAAGTGAAGGAAGAAATTCCCTAGTGGCCTAGCGGCTAGGATTTGGAGCTTTCACTGGGAGACCCCAGTTTCATCTCTGGTTGAGAAACCATCCCACATGCTGCCAAAATACAAAAAAAAAAAAAACAACCCTCAGAGGACCCAGAAGTGAATTGAACCTTGAAACATGTTGTTTGAAGTTCCTTGTTTTTTTTAAAAAATGAAGAAAGTGAAGAAATCTCAAACATTATTATGAAAATTATTGTCACTGGAAACAATTTACCTTAATAAATGAACACTTTCAAACATATGTAGTGGAGAAGGCAATGGCAACTCACTCCAGCACTCTTGCCTGGAAAAATCCCATGGATGGAGGAGCCTGGTGGGCTGCAGTGCATAGGGTTGTGAAGAGTTGGACACGACTGAGCGACTTCACTTTCACTTTCATACATTGGAGAAGGAAATGGCAACCCACTCCAGTGTTCTTACCTGGAGAATCCCAGGGACACCAGAGCCTGCTGGGCTGCTGTCTATGGGGTTGCATAGAGTTGGACACGACTGAAGTGACTTAGCAGCAGCAGCAGCAAACATATGTAGAAGGACTCCATGTATAACTCATTTGGAGATAATGACAACTTTAACATGTGAGACCCTTTATGAAAGAGAAAAGGTCTTGATTGTGTGCCAGTGAAGATCTGACTTCAGTTCCAAGAAAATTTACAGGCTATAAAACTTTACACTTAACAGTTGGGTAGGGAAGAGAAAAACTTGATGCAGAAGAAACGCGACTTGAATTCAGTAAGTATATCTAGAATTCCTCTGGACTTTCCTGGGAGTGTCCCGGACTTTCTTATCTCTGCCTTTGACCTTGTTTTCTCTTCTGCCTGAAAATTCTTCTTGCCAACCCCCACTTAGTCTCCAAGAAGCCACTCTGTTGTTCCCTCTGTAAACTTGTCCTGATTACCCAAATCAGAGTTTTCTCCAAGGACAAATTTGGACCCTTATTTCCCACCATACTTAAGACATTTCAAATCTAGCCTCAATGAGCAGTTACTACTTCTGCTTTGCATTGCAGTTACTTGGTTGTCTTCTTTAAGTAGATTAGAAGTCAGGGACTGTTTTAGGGGCCTTTTTCCTTAAATGAACATTTCAACTTTTTAATTTTTGGGGGGTGCTTTCATGATGACATAGTTCAGATTTTTTATGTGTCTTAAAATATCTCCTGTATTGCAGGACCTATAGAAGCCAGTTCAGTGCTCAATAAAAGTTGATGTAGCCTATTTATTCAATGGATTATTTAAAGAGGCCTCCTATTGGCCAGGTACTGCTTTGGAAGCTGGGTTATAGCTCCTGTCTTCATAATTTTTTTGTAGTGGGTAACGTAACAGATTATACATATACACATTCATGTGAAAGGCAGATAGTGCTAAGTTGAGGAAGTATGGAGAGAAAAAACAAAGCAGGAAGGTACTGGTAGGAGGGGAAAGGAAGAGATGAGTTGCGATTTAAACTAGTGTGACCAGGAAAGGCGTCACTGCAAGGGACAGTTAAGCAAACATATGAAAGAGATGAGGGGGTGAGCCAACTGACTACCTAGGAAAAGAGCTTTCCAGGAAGAGGGAAAAGCCAAGTCCACAGACCCTCAGGCTAGAGTGGCTGAAGCAAGGTACTGAGTGAAACTGCAGTTGGAGATGAGATAAACAAAGGGGAGGGGTGGAAGGGACCACGTAGAGACTTTATGAAAGAAAAGTGAAGCGCAAGAAAGTCTTTCAGTCGTGTTGGACTCTTTGTGACCCCATGGACTGTGGCCTACGAGGCTCCTCCATCCATGGGATTTTTCCAGGCAAGAGTTCCGGAGTGGGCTGCCATTATTCAGGATATATATCAAGCTTTTACTCCTTTAACTCACAGTGAGAGACTGCCTTGGCTAATCCCTTTTTTCTTTTGGTGAACACCTACTCAAATGCCACCAAATCAAAGAGGGCTTCCCCTAGAATAGAATTAGTACCGCTCCCATCTAAAGACTGTTACTAGAGAAATTTTAATAGTTTTACAGATGGGATTACTGTAAGAATTAAGGTGTTAACAGAGGACTATAGCTCCTTTAAAGGCCATCTCCTGGATGGATTTGGGATGGGAAAAGTAGAGACTAAATGCTCAACCAGTTTAATTTGTATGCATATCTGATCCCTCCACCTGGAAGACCTAAAAATAAGACTAATTAGCTCACAGTGCTTAAGGCTAATTACTTGATTCATACTCATTTTAGTTAATGCTGATTGAAAGTGAAAAATTGAGCCTTTATTCAACTTGTCAAAGCTGAAATTCTTGACCATTGGTAAAGAATACTGACTTAAAATATTTTAATTTCCAATTCATAAAGTTCTATCTAATCTATATATTATCGAAATGGGGCTAGTTTGCTGTGCTGGGGCATCTTATGGACAACAGCAAAGGTTTCAGTGCTTTTCTACCTTTGTTTTATGTCACAAGAACAGATGCTCCACAAAAGCTACTTTTGAGTTTCCAGAGCCTAGAAACGTGCCTGGCACATAGTAGGCTTAGGGTTGTCAGATATAGCAAATTGAAACATAGGATGCCCATTACATGTATCAACTCGTTTTTTTAAAACTATAAATATGTACTGTACCAGACAATATTTTGGGGCACACTTCCGTATTAATGGCTGTTTAAAATTACAATTTAAGTCGGTGTGCTGTATTTTATCTTGTCTATTAACCCTAAGGAGTTCAATAAATATCTGCTGACTTAATAGACTGAACGCCTCCTCTCACCTGTAAAATGGGGCTAAGATAGACCCGCCCTCAGCGTTGATGGGAGGAGTAAACGAAGCGCCTGGCACTCTGCGAGACTTCAATTTGTTTGCTGGGAGACCAGCTAGCAAGTGGAAAATCCTCCCACTTTTTAAACATACAAAGGACAAGAAGGGCTTCTGGCCAGAGGGTCTCAGGCCTGGCCTAGGTTGCCCACACCTGAGGCCCGGCCAGCCTCTTCCGGGTCAGCTGACCGCGCGTGGTCACGTGACCTGGCCCGAGTGCGGTCTGTGGAAAGCGGAAGTGGGAGAGGAGTTGGGCGCCGCTTCTGTGGCCGCTGCAGGTAGCCAGCGCGGGCACTGGGGACGCAGCGGGCGGGTGGGGGCGCGGAGAAGTCCGGGGGCGGCGGGCGGCGCGGGGTGGGCCGGGGGAGGCGCGGCCCCGGCGCCGGGGGGCGGCGGCTTCCTGTGGGAGGGGCCTGGCGCGGCGGTTCCGGCCTCCGAGGAGGGGTGTCCCGGCTCCCGCCCGAGCCGGGTGGGCGCGCCGCTGGCCGAGCGCGGGGGCCGTCCTGGATGCGGCGGCCAGCACGTCGTCCCGGAAAGGGAAAGCATCATAGGTGCCAGGCATGAAGAGGAGTGACCTTTGTGGAGGAAGCGGGGCAGGGGGAAGGGGCGACTTGGGGGATTGAGTTGCAGTGGGTCGCCTGAGAATGGGCGAGTGACGTGGTGGGGAAAAAAGGAGAAATTAGCTAGCAAGAAGATGCAGCGTGAGCCTCACCTGAGAGTCTTTTCCTTTCTTCCTCTTTGAAAATGATTGGTACTCCAGACTTTGATTTTGTTCTCATTCAGTGTTTTAAACTTCAGGAGGGATCACAGAATCTTGACCATCTTGCTTTCGTCACACTCAGTCCTGCTTGGGTAGAGTTTCCACTTCTTGGGAACCTAGTCCTTCAGATCATCTATCTTAGAGGTTTGCTCAGATCAGATCAACTTCTAGACTTAAAAACAGAGTGTGGGCATTTTGCTCTGGCCTTAAAATGGCTTTTAACCTCCAGTGTTGAGCAGGACTTAGTCCCAGCATGCCCTCACCAATATAGATACTGCTGTAACCTTGGACAGTGTCTGCCTACACTACTTTATGAGTTTTCCTCTTTCTTCAGTTTAAATTATTCAGTTTGCTTTACCATGTGACTGCTTATCTCCACGGACTGTAACTAGGTAGCAAGACTGAACTGTGACCTGGATCATGATTTTGAAAATAAACACCTGTGCTAAAGCTGTTCGTCCTCTTTTTCTTCGTATTTACTAACATTTGCAAAGGTGGAATGAATTTCACAGATGTATTATTGGAGTGAATGTGTAAACTGGACATTAACAGGAGCCAGAGTCGTTTTGGATTACAAGTAGGAAAAAAAAATACTTTTGTAATGAATAATGAGTTCAAGTTTTTGGAGTACTTGACAAATATTTAAAAATTGATTTTTGTGGCAGCCCTGTGAGTTAGGTTGGAAGGTGTTATTCCCAGCTCACAATGACTAAACAGACCTGAGAGAGATGACTTGATTTTTTTTTTGTGACAAGTTTTTGCTTTTTCTTATCTATTGATCTCTTTTTCCCTGCTAGACTGCAAATTCCTCAGGGGTAGAGTTCATATCTTATTTGACTTATTTAACTAACCTAGTTTCTGGCATGTTGTGGGCACTTGGTAAGTGTTTGGTAAATAAATGAGTATCTAAAGGTCACAGACCTGTAAGTGGAGGACAAGAGTTGAACCTGAGTCCTTGGTCTTCTCTTGTCAGATGTGCTTGCCATGTTCTGTTATTGGTACATGTGAAAACGATGGGCATGAGGTAAGGCTTGAGTTGGCTTCTCAGTCTCCTTCATTTAATGACTACTTTCCCAGTTGCAAAGAATTTATGACAGCATCTCATTTAATCTTTACCGTGATCCTGTGAAGGTTGGAATTGTCCATTTTCTGCAGAAGAAGAAACAGGCTTAGTGAAGTCCTTGCTTTAGAATCTGGAAGTAGTGAGTGACTGAGTAGGGACTCAGGCCCAGGCATTTTATCCTTGAGCACATTCTTTTCCGTTTATAGAAGCAACATAAAGTTTTATTGTAAAATATTTTTTTCAACTGTATAAAGGATGACATTTTAAGGGAAAGCTAGTACAGGTTATAGCAAAAATTGTGAACATGGAGTGTAACTGAAGTTTAGAAAATCCTGTGCTATACCATAGCTGCCTCTTCCTGGGAAAACATTTTTTCATTCAGTGAACATTTATAAGTGCCCACTCTGTGCCAGGCATTGTTTTAGAGTCACATTGTCCAGTATGGTGGTCACTCTGCAGTGTTGAGCCCTGGAATTAGGTTATGAATATAAAATACAGACTAGATTTTTGAAGTCTTAGTATGAAGAAAAAAGGCAAAATATTTAATTCACTTTTTAAAATATTATAATACATGATAATGTAAATATAATATGAATATGTGCTACAAATGATGGTATTTAAAGTTTATTGGGTTAAATACAATAGGATTGAAATTTCCTCTGTCTTTATTTTTAAAATGCTTCCTGAAAAATTAAAAATTATAGTGCACAGTGCTATTCTGAGCACCAGGACTATGTTACACAATGAAGGCAAAAACCCCTGCCTTTGTGGATCTTTCATTTTAGTGGTGAAAGGCACATGAACAAATTAACCAAGTAAATGCACACTATGTTGTAATAATGGAGGGAGGCAGAATGTGGAGTGTTGCCTGGCATTAAAATTTTATTTATTAATAAAGTAATAAATATTAGCTGTACCAGGTCTTAGTTGTGGCACTCGGGATCTTTAGTTGTGGTATTTGAACTCTCAGTTGGGATGCATGGGATCTAGTTCCCTGGCCAGGGATTGAACCTGGGCCCACTGCATTGGGAGCTCAGAGGCTTAGCCACTGGACCACCAGGGAAGTCTTGGCATTGCAATTTTGAAGAGAGTGCTTAGGAAGTCTTCCTGAGAAGGTAACAGTTGAGTGAATATCTGAAGGAGGTGAGAGGAGCCAGGTGGCTAAATGGGGACACAGTGGTCCAGACAGAGGGAAGAGCAAGTTCGAAAGCCCAAAGGATGGACCACCCCTGGCAGGTTGGTGGACTTGCCAGGAGACCAGTGTGATTAGAGTAGGTGGGTGAAGGGGAGGAATGAAGAGGATGAGGTCAGAGAGGCGTTGCGGGTAAAGGGAGAGATGGGCAGGTTGTGGGAACCTTGCAGACCACTGTGAGGATGTTCGTTTTCACTCAGAGTGAATTGGGGCCATTGGAGGATTTTGTGCAGTAGATTGGACACATTTCATCCTGTCTTTTAACAGACTCACTCTGGGTGCCTTGTGGAGAAAGCAAAGAGGAGTGAGGTAGAAGCAAGGAGACAAGTTTAGAGGGTCCTGCCTTGGTCCAAGTGAAGGATGGGTGGGTGGCAGTGATGGAGGTGGCCAGCAGCAGTTTGGCGTGGGTTTACTTTGAAGTACGCAAACAGGGGGTGTGGAGGGGACGTGAAAGGAAGAAAGGAGTTACGGCAGCGCAATCTGTGGTGTGAACACCTGGAAGAATGGAATTGCCACTAACTGAAACAGGAAGTTTCAGACCACCTGACCTGACTCTTGAGAAACCTGTATGCAGGTCAGGAAGCAACAGTTAGAACTGGACATGGAACAATAGATTGGTTCCAAATAGGAAAAGGAGTACGTTAAGGCTGTATATTGTCACCCTGCTTATTTAACTTATATGCAGAGTACGTCATGAGAAACACTGGGCTGGAAGAAGCACAAGCTGGAATCAAGATTGCTGGGAGAAATACCAGTAACCTCAGGTATGCAGATGACACCACCCTTATGGCAGAAAGTGAAGAGGAACTAAAAAGCCTCTTGATGAAAGTAAAAGAGGAGAGTGAAAAAGTTGGCTTAAAGCTCAACATTCAGAAAACGAAGATCATGGCATCCGGTCCCATCACTTCATGGGAAATAGATGGGGAAACAGTGGAAACAGTGTCAGACTTTATTTTTGGGGACTCCAAAATCACTCCAGATGGTGATTGCAGCCATGAAATTAAAAGACGCTTACTCCTTGGAAGGAAAGTTATGACCAACCTAGATAGTATATTGAAAAGCAGAGACATTACTTTGCCGACTAAGGTCCGTCTAGTCAAGGCTATGGTTTTTCCAGTAGTCGTGTATGGATGTGAAAGTTGGATTGTGAAGAAAGCTGAGCGCCGAAGAATTGATGCTTTTGAACTGTGGTGTTGGAGAAGACTCTTGAGAGTCCCTTGGACTGCAAGGAGATCCAAGCAGTCTATTCTGAAGGAGATCAGTCCTGGGTGTTCATTGGAAGGACTGACGCTGAAGCTGAAGCTCCAATACTTTGGCCACCTCATGCGAAGAGTTGACTCACTGGAAAAGACTCTGATGCTGGGAGGGATTGGGGGCAGGAGGAGAAGGGGACGACAGGATGAGATGGCTGGATGGCATCACTGACTCACTGGACATGAGTTTGGATGAACTCCGGGAGTTGGTGATGGATAGGGAGGCCTGGCGTGCTGCGATTCATGGGATCACAAAGAGTTGGACACGACTGAGCGACTGAACTGAACTGAACTGAACTGACTGAAACAGGAAGACTGTAGGAGGAACAAGGCTGGGGCTCAATTTCGTTGACTCTGATTGTAAAATGCCCAGTGAAGGTGTCACGGGCAGTTCAGTAGGGAAGTCTGGAGTCAGGCTGGGCTGGGGATGTACCTGTAGAAGTGGTTAGCATGAGGAGGTGAAGAGACTGGGCAAGGTCACTTATGGCGTAATGTGAATACATAGCCAAGAGGAGTGCTAGAATTTAAATTTTGAAACAAAAATCTTGGTTTATACTAGCAGGTATTTTAAGCATTTCAGTGTGTCTTGGGGATCATTGGTTTTCTCTCCTTTTCACTTTTCATCTAAAGACCCTTCTGAAAAACCACAAGCTAATGGGTTTCTTTTCTTTCTAAGGAGGCAACTCTTCCAAGCGCGTGTCTCTGTAGTGCCTCCAAAAATCAATTTGAGTTCCAGTTTTTGGAATTAGTTGGTCTGTCTGGGTTGGCAACCAATTTAGAGACCTCCAAGAAAGATGGGAAAGAGACAGACAGCTGGCAAGGACGGGTAATGGCTTTTTACTGTTGGAAATGTTGGTTCTACCTAAGAGGTATTGAATGAATGTTGTTGCCAGGCATCCTGCTGTTTTATAGATTTAAAACAAACAGAATCTCTCTGTGGTGAAGTGATCCATGCATGAGGTGGTGTAACTTAAGACATGGATGGGCTGGCGTTTGAATCTTGGTCTTCTGAACCCAGGTCTGATGCTTCTGTCAGCAGGACCTATGGTAGTGGATACGTGAACATCAGCTTCCACTGGAATCAAGTCAGTGAACTGCTTTTGACTGACTTTGGGTCACTTCAGACAATTTTAGACTCTTGAATTTCTGAGAGGTAGGGACAAAAGGGAAAATCTTGTTTCTCTTAAAAAGAATCAACTGAATCTTTTTGAGAAGGTCGCAGTCCCCTGTTCCTGCTTCTGCCCCAGCAGCTTGAAAACAAACATTCAGTGCTTTCAGTCCCCATGTTAATCACTCCTTCCAGGAAAATACCAGATATCAAGACTTGGCAGCCCTGACCTGGGGCAGGTCCTCTTTCTGTGTCACCCATGCCTTTTGCTTCCTGTTTTGTCCTTGGAACTGCTTTCCAGTCTCCTCTGTCTGTTTTATTTTGGCCAGCTGTGCAGCTTGCAGTTCCCCAGCCAGGGTTTGAACCTGGGTCACAACAGTGAACACCCAGAATCCTAACCACTAGGCCACCAGGGAACATCCCTGTGTCTTTTATTACTAACTTACAATTCCACTGTGCTTCCAATGCTATGACCTCCCTGTCCCACCCTCTCTTTTTATCTGCTTGGTCTTTGTACGAATGGCCTTTGGCCAAGTTCAGTTCCATTTGATTGCTTTTCAAGATGGGCCTTTGGAGGATGGAAGGGAACTCAGTGCCGGACAGAGGAAAGAGGCCAAGAAAGAAGCATTAGTGTTGGAAAAGCAAGAGAGGGTGGAGGAAAGGAGGAATCTTCTGAACAGACCTGTCTTATCCACATCTTTCAAGAAGTGGATACAGAATGGATCTGCACTTATGAATAAGAAGCTCTGCCTGTTTCTACCTGTTATTAAAAACACATTTATTTATTTATTTAGTGCTGTGCTGGGTCTTCGGTGCTGCACGGGCTTTTCTTCAGTTGCAGTGCGTGGGGGCTACTTGCTCGTTGTGGCGAGCATGGACTTCTTACTAAGGTGCCTTCTCTGGTGGGGCATGCACTCTAGAGTGTGTAGCTTCGGGAGCTTCAGCTTGCAGGCTCTGGAGCACAGACTAGTTGTGGTGCAAGGGCTTCGTTGCTCTGTGGCGTGCGGCATCTTCCTAGACAAGGGATCAAACCTGTGTTTCCAGTACTGGCAGGCGGATTCTTTGCCACTGAGGCACCAGGGAACCCCTTCTACCTATTTTTAAACTAAAAATCTTAGTGCTGGTGAGTTGTCTTTGCTCTTCCCTACCTCGTCTGCTGTGCAAGTTCTTCTGTCTCAAGATCAGTGTTTCCTTGAGTCATACCTGGGTCAAGAATTTCAGGAATCTCAGAGCTGGAATTTCAACATCAAGAACACGTTTAGCTTGTAGTAATCCTTAAAGAGCACTTAGTATTATTTGCTGGCTGCTTTACCTGAACTTGTTTATTCCCTATGATCATCTTACAAGGTAAGTATTAAATGCTATCATTAGGTTCATGTCACAGACTAGGAAACTGAAATTTAGAGAGGATGAGAAGTAACTTGTCGAGTGCCACTTGATGGCTAGTGACTGATGAAGTAGTCTGTTTCCAAAAGATTTACTTACTGGTCTAAAAGATTCTTGCTGAAGTTGAGTGATAAGAAGAATCAAGTACTTCAGACACTGTCACTTGCTAAATCTGATGTGTGGTTGCTTTCTCCTGCCAAAAGCTCTCTGAGGATTTATTTAATGGGGGTCTCTTAGATCAAGATATCTGAGTCCCAAAGGGCAGGGGCCTCATGGCATTCTGTATTTCCAGGGCCTGGCACAGACCTGGGGCTCACCAGGGGTCTGTGAACATGTGTCGAAAGACTGACCCTGGCTCAGGACTGGTTGGGTTGAATCAAAGGGGTTTGGAAGAGGTACAGTCAGAAGGCCAGATGTCCTCTTGCTGAAGGTGCCCTTGACAGTTATAGTCCCCTGCCATGACCCCTGCAGATACCAAAATCTGCCACTGCTAACTGAGAAGTGTCAGTCACTCAACTGTATCCAACTCTTCATGAACCCATACTTAAAGAATCAACCTATCCTGGGAATTCCAGTGGTTGGGACTGGCACTTCCACTGTGGTAGTGTCCACGTTCAATCCCTGGTCGGGGAAGTGAGATCCTGCAAGTCATGTAGCCCAGCCAACTGCAACAACATAAGAATGAACCCATCCTAATAACACAAACATTGAGTTGTCCATTGGCTGACGAATGGGTAAACAAAATGCGGTCTGTTCTTACAAATGGAATGTTACTCAGCTAGAAAAAGAAATGAAATATTGATACCTGCTACAGTGTGGGGAACCTTGAAAACATTATGCTAATGAAAGAAACCGGGTGCAAAAGACTACATATTGTTTGATTTCATTTATTTGAAATATCCAGAATAGGCAGATCCAAAGAGACAGAAGAGGTTAGTGGTTAGGGACAGGGGAGCAAAGATGAGTGAGAAGTGACTATTGGTTTCTTTTGGGGTGATGGAAATGTTCCAGAATTCAATAGTGGTGATGGTTGTACAACTCTCTGAATATACTAAAGCTTACCAAATTGTATGCTTTAAAAGGGTGAACTTATGGTACCTGAACTATATTTCAACAAAAACAAAGAGTCCACCATACATTTTCACCTCTATATTCTGTCCAGGTCAAGTCAAGGATTGTTTTTCTATTTTAATTTCTCTGGGTCTTCGGTGTGGCACTTGGTCTTCTGTTGCTGTGGAGCATGAGCTCAATAGTTGCCCCGAGGCCTGTGGGATCTTAGTTCCCCCACCAGGAATTGAATCCATGGCCCCAGCAGTGAAAGTGCAGAGTCCTAACCTCTGGATTGCCAGGAAATTCTCCAGTCACATCTCTTACCACTGTCGTCCTCCTCTTTCTCTGCCCTCCAGCAGCACTGGCCCCCTTTTGTTCCTTACACTCTAAAGACAATCTCAAGAGCTTTCAATCTCAAGAGCTTTTGTTCTCTTGCCCTTTTATCTGCCTGGAATGTGGTTTATTTTGTTGCTTTGGGTCTTAGTTGCATCAGCAGGCTCTTGTGTTGCTGCACACAGACTCTCTAGTTGTGGTGTTCGGGCTCAGTAGTTGCGATGCTCTGGCTTAGTTGCTCCATGGCATGGGAGATCCCTGCATGACAAGGTGGTTTCTTACCCACTGGACCACTAGGGAAGCCCCTATCTGCTTGGCATGTTCTAAGGCAGATGCCCTCAGTTCCCTTCTTCAGATCTTTGCTCGGAAGTGAAAGTGAAGTGAAGTCGCTCAGTCGTGTCCGACTCTTTGCGACCCCATGGACTGTAGCCTACCAGGCTCCTCTGTCCATGGGATTTTCCAGGCAATAGTCCTGGAGTGGATTGCCATTTCCTTCTCCAGGGGATCTTCCCAACCCAGGGATCGAACCCAGGTCTCCTGCATAGTAGACAGACGCTTTACCGTCTGAGCCACCAGGGAAGTCGGAAAACCCCCCTTCTAAATGAGACTTGCCTTGTCTGCAACCTTTAAAATTTTACTTCCAGCTCCCACCACCAAATCCCTGTGTTCCTTCACTGCTTTGTTTTCCCAATACCGCTGGTCCCTTCTCTGGTTCTCTTGTTCGTTTCCTATTTGACGTTGCCTCCCCCCACACACCATTTCCCTCGGTGCCTGTCTTTTACTGTATGAAGAAGCCAGCCGGTGGAGCTTCATTTATTCCTTCCCTCATGCTCTTTCCTGGTAGCTTAGTGGTAAAGACTCTGTCTGCAGTGCAGATGATACAGGAGACTTGGTTTGATCTTGGGTCAGGAAGATCCCCTGGAGGAAGGAATGGCAGCCCACTCCAGTATTCTTGCCAGGAAAATCCCGTGGACAGAGGAACTTGGCTGGCTACAGTCCCTGGGGTTGCAAAGAGTCAGACATGACTGGGCATTCACGCGTGCGCACGCATGCTCTTTCCTGTGTGTACATATAAGTCTCTGACCTATATAGTTTTCTTTCTTTCTAAGGAACTTCTTTTCAACAGTTTTTGCAGAGCAGGTTGTTGTTTGAGAATATCATTTTTTCTCCTTCACTTTGAATGGTAACTTCATTGGATGGAAAATTCTAGGTTGGTGGGTTTTTCCTTTTGACATTGTAAATATCCCATTGCATTCTCTTCTTTCTTGTTTTTTAAGTTTATTTTTTGATTTTTATATTAAAAAGTCAAATTGACTTTGGTATTTTTGATACTTATGAGCTTCCTGGGTTTGTGGTTTGGTGTATGTCATTAAATTTAGGAAATTATTGGCCATGTTACTTCAGATATTTCTTTTGCTCCGTTCTCTCTTCTTCTGGTATTTTAGTTATGTGTATTTTATACCCTTTAAAATTGTCCCACAATTCTTGGAAGTTTCTGTTTTTTCTTTTTTCACTAATTCTGTTTTTTTTCTTTGCATTTTAGTTTGGAATGTTTCTGTTAATTTATTTCCAAGCTTACTGATTCTTTCCTCAGCCACGTCCAGGCTACTCATGGGCCTGTCAAGGCCTTCATTTCTGTTACTGTGTTCTGCATTTTCTTTGTATTCTTTCTTAGAGTTTCCATGTCTCTGCTTACTATTACCCCTCTGTTTTTAAATGTTGTCAGCTTTTTCCATTAGAGCTCTTAAGATATTAATAATACTTATTCTAAATTCCCTGTCTGATCATTTGAAAATCTATGTCATATCTGAGTCTAATTCTAATGCTTGCTTTGTCTCTTCACACTATTTTTTCTTGCCTTTTAGTATAGCTTATAATTTCTAGTTGAAAGCCAGGCATGATGTATTAACTAATAAGACCTGGGGTGAGTGAACAGACTTTTATCTAGTTGGGCATTTTGTGTAATCTGGCTTGGAGTTGGCTTGTATTTAATGACTGAAGTAATTGAAGGTACCTGAAGCTCATATTCAGAGAAGGCAATGGCAACCCACTCCAGTACTCTTGCCTGGAAAATCCCATGGCTGCAGTCCATGGGGTCGCTATGAGTCAGACATGACTGAGCGACTTCACTTTCACTTTTCACTTTCATGCACTGGAGAAGGAAATGGCAGCCCACTCCAGTGTTCTTGCCTGGAGAATCCCAGGGATGGGGGAGCCTGGTGGGCTGCAATCTGTGGGGTCACACAGAGTCGGACACGACTGAAGCGACTTAGCAGCAGCAGCAGCAGCAACAACAGCAGCAGTTCATATTATGATAGGTATCCTTGTTTCTGTTTCCCTTGTGTCTCTGGTCCTCCTAAGAACTTTTTCTTAAGTAGAGTGTATACCTTTTAGCTCTTTCAACTATAATCCACTGTTATTATTACTATTTTGGACCCTTGATATAGTGGCAGAATGTGGGGGAGGGAAAGCATTTTATAATTTTATGGTTGAATCTCATTTTTTTGTTGGTGTTGGGCTGCATGACTTGTGGGATTTTACTTCCCTGACCTGGGCCCTCGGCAGTGAGAGTGCAGAGTCCTAACCACTGGACTACCAGGGAATTCCTTAAATCTGAGTCTCTTAATGGGTCTTTGTCCCTGGGCTGTGACCTTCACAAGTGTTTAATTAATTAGTTAATTATTCATTCATTTGGCTATGTCTAATCTTAGTTGCAGCACTCAGGATCTTTAGTTGCAGCATGTGGGGTCTAGTTCCCTGACCAGGCTTTCGACCCAGGCCTACCTACCTGCATTGGGAATGTGGAGTCTAAGCCACTGGACTCCCAGGGAAGTCCCTAAAGACAGTTTTTATGAAATAACACTTTTCTTTATGTATGATATACTTTTGTATTTCCTACTGTTATTTTATATTTTATTTTAGAAAGTGCTTGTTGAGATCTGTATAGAGGTGAAGTTCAGAAGACAGTGTTTTTTGTTTTTTAAGGGAATGTGGGTAGCTCTGCCACACTTAGTTCCAGCTCCCCTCTTTTCCTCCCAATAAATCCATCACTCCCGTGAATAATGAAATTCTTTGTGCATCTATAGCTTTTGGTGGTATTTCAGCATGTTCTCCCTCCTCCCTCTGCCTCTCCCACATTTATGCTAACTCAGTTTTCTTGGGAATGACTTGAATACAAATACTTTCATCACTATTAGCAGGGGAAAAATTTACTTGAGCATGTAAAGAGTCATTTCGTTGTGTTGCTTAGACAGGCGAAGTGTAAAATCTGGATCTCAGGTTTTGTAAACTTCCTAAAGTGGATGTTAGGAGTTTAGATCTCATGCCCATTGGAACCATGTCCAACATGGGGCTCTGAGACGGAAATCATAGGTACTTTGGGGTAGGATCTGACTTCTTTCGATAGTGATGGTTATTTGTATTTATACATGGATTGGAAAGGTTCAATTCAAGACCTACCTTGTAGTGTCAGGGTGGTATATCTTGATAATGGATTTGGAGAGACAGACAAAGCCCTGCATAAATAACATGAGTTATTGTGAGTAAACAGTGACTGTAATTATGAAAGACGTTAGAGAAAGAAAACATGGTAGTTTTATCTGTTTCTACTGCTTTTCCTGTTGGTTTTGTTCTGAGCTGCCTTTGGAATTTATCTGATTGATTTTGTTTTCAGGCCATGGAGTATAGATCAAGAGGTTTGGTCTTCCTCCCATTTAACAGAACATGTGAGGGCTTTGAGTTGCATCCTCCAGAATTCTCTCGAGTTCCGTCCCAAGGCTAAAAACAGCTAAAGCTCAGGGAGAACAAGCTAGTTTAAAAACTACACTCAGCTGAGTTGCTTTAGGAGAAAACAAGTCCCAGCAGATGTAAAGATTTTTAAATTATTCTTTTTTTTTTTAAAGTCTACAAATAATGGATTTCCAACTTTTAGTGCTTGAACCTCTGTTACTGAAAGCCCTGAGGCTTAATTTACAATCATTAATCTTTCCTTCATTACTCAAGATATCTTTTTTTTTCTCTTTTAAAATTACTGTTAAATTATGAAAAAAGATCAAACATATGATGTGGTTCAGAGAATAAGATAACAGTCATAAAAGCCACCATCTGGATTTAATGAATATTAACATTTTGCCATATTTGCTTCAATATTTTTTCCTTTAAAGAATGAAATGTGGCAGATACAGTTGGAGTTCCCTTGGTCTCTCTCTGTTCCCGTCAGTTGCCCTGCTCCCTCCTCTGCTCCCCTGGAGGTAACTGCCGTCCTCAGTGGTTCCTTGGCATTCATGCTTCTGTACTTTTATTCCCTTATGTGTGTCCACAACAGTAGATGCACTTGTTTTGGGTAGGTTCAGATGCATACCAATGGCATTGTCCTATTGGTATGCCATTGGTGTCTAGGCTGAATTCCTACATTCAAGAAATATATAGCATTGCATTTTATAACTATTTCACAATTTATAACTATTTCACATTTTATAACTATTTCACTATTTCCTCTCACTGTTGGGCATTTGGGTTATTACAAATGCTTGCTGTTATGAACATTGCCATGTTGAACATTTTAAACATGGTTTCTTCTGCACTGGTTGGAAGATTTCCCCCCGGCAAATACCTACGGGTGGAATCCTGGGAGGTACAGTTTTTGTTGTTGTTCAGTCTCACAGTCGTATCCAACTCTCTGCGACCCCGTGGACTGCAGCACGCCTGGCTTCCCTGTCCTTTACCATCTCCCAGAGCTTGCTCAAACTCATGGCCATCGAGTCGGTGATGCCATCCAACCATCTCATCCTCTGTCGTCCCCTTCTCCTCCTGCCTTCAATCTTTCCCAGCATCAGGGTCTTTTCTAATAAACTGGCTCTTCTTATCAGGGGGCCAAAGTATTGGAGCTTCACCTTCAGCATCAGTCCTTCCAGTGAATATTCAGGATGCATCTTTAACTCAATCAGAGGTTGCCAGATACCATGTAATTTTCATTGCTTCCAGAAGTATGGATGGAAGGAGTTGTCATTAACTGAGACACAGAACAGGATTGAGGGCAAATGTCGGAAGCTCAATTTTGTCAATGGACAGGAGGACCTGAGGTTCAAGAGTGAGGTTCGTACTGGACACACCCGTTTGGGATTGTCCACAAAGAGATGGTAGCTGAAACCATGAGATGTGCTGAGATAACCCAAGGGGAGATGTGCAAGGACTAAGCTATGGGACACACGGGTGGTTGAAGGTTCAGGAGCTGAGAAGAAGCCAATGAAGGAGGCTGAGAAAAAGCAGCCTGAGAGGCAGGAAGAGAATCAAGCAGGTGTGGTGTCCTGGAAGAGACCAGAGGAGAAAGCATTTCAAGGAAGAAAGAGTCAACCATCCATTGTGTCTGAAGCTGCCAATAGGTCATCTAAGACAAGGACTGAGAATTCACTATTGGGTTTAGTACCATGGATGTCTGGTCTCCAGAAGTCTTGATAAGAATAGTTGCCGTATTGTATTCCTATATGTTACCCATAACATTCCAGAAGTTTCCACTGCTGCTTTACATTTAAGATCAAAGTAAAAATGCCTGTTACAGACTAGTCTAGAAAAACAACTGGCCCCTTAAAAATTTTTTTGGACTGGTTATATCTCATAAAGAAGGCAAATGGTTTGGTTTTGTTTTTGCTAAAATCTTGAAGCATAGAATTCATCTGTGGAAAATGTCAAAGTCAATGTGACTTAGCTGTAGCTACATTTAATTCTCATACAAAAGACTTCCATTCTTAGAATAATATGGTGCATTCATAAGCACATTTTAAGGCTAAACAGCTCTTCAGAAGAGGGAGTTAAGAGGAGAGATCAGATACAAATAGAATGAAAGGAGGTACAAATGATGTTGAATGGAATAGGAATTTCATAGTGTTCTTTTTTAAAATTGGGGTATAATTGCTTTATTGTGTTGTATTAGTTTCTGCTGCACAATGAAGTGAACCAGCTTTATGTATACATATATCCTCTCCCTCTTAGACCCCCTCCATCCCAATACTTTAGCCATCTGATGCAAAGAACTGACTCATTAGAAAAGACCTTGATGCTGGGAAAAATTGAGGGCAGAAGGAGAAGGGGACGACAGAGGATGAGATGGTTGGATGACATGACCAACTCAATAGACATGAGTTTGAGCGAGCTCCGGGAGTTGGTGATGGACAGGGAAGCCTGGTGTGGTGCAGTACATTGGGTTGCAGAGTCAGACACGACTGAGCGACTGAACTGAACTGAACTGATCTCACCATGTAGGTGAGCACAAAGCACTGAGCTGAACTCCGTGTACTGTATAGCAGGTTCCCACTAGCTATCTATTTCACACATAGTGTATCAATTCGCCTCCCAGCTCATCCCCTCCCCCACCCCATGTCCGCACATCTGTTCTGTACGTCCGCGTCTCTATTCCTGCCTTACAAATAGGTTAATCTGTACCATTTTTCTAGATTCCATATATATGCATTAATATACAATATTTGTTTTTCTCTTTTAGCCCTACTTCACTCTGTATGACAGCCTCTAGGTCCATCCATGTCTCTACAAATAGACTATTAACTCATCCAGAAAAAGGAATGAAATTGGGTCATAGTGGGTGTTTTTTGTTTTTGTTTTCTAAATATGGTATATTTGTTTATTTTTGGCTGTCCTGAGTCTTCATTGCTGCACACGGGCTGCACAAGAGTGAGCAGGGGCTCTTCTTGATTGTGGACCGCCAGGGAAGCCCTGGTCACAGTGTTTTCACAGTAGCTGTTCTTGGGTGTGGTCCTCAGGCCCCCGGTGGCCCCTCACGACTTTCAGGGTTCTGCAGGGTCAAAGCTGTTCTCATGATAACTTTGCCTTCTTCCACTGTAACACATCTGCACTCATGGTGCGAAAGCAAAGGTCAGTGAGCGTGTTGGTGCTGTAGTGTAAATCAGGGCAGTGTGACCAGCCCGGGCTGCTGTCAAGTGTGTTCCTCACCACGACCCACTCAGTAAAGAGGAAAGAAAAAGCCAGTTTCACTTGAAAATGTGCTTGATGAAGCAGTAAATGACTAATATTCTGTGTGATGAAAATGGAAAATATGCCTAAAACACCTTTTCCTGTGCACCACAGTATAATGGCTGTGTTGAGAAAAAGCACTTGTATGACTCTTTGAATAGAGAGCTGAATTATATAGTTGCTTTTCTCATGAAATAACATTTTTGCTTTATAAAAAAATCAACAGACAACGTAATGTTAATAGATTTGGGTGTTTGGCAGACATTTTCCTGAAGATGAATGAAGTGAGCCTGTCACTTAAAGGAAAACAACTGACAGTACTTTTTGCCAATGATAAAATATGAGTTTTAAGTGAAAATTAGAAATTTTAGAACCCTTACATCTACCACAAAGAGCTTGAAAGCTTCCCAATATTCAAAAACTTGTCTGATGAGATCAGCGGTGACAGTCACAAATGGGATTTTTTTGGATAGAGTATGATGAAACATGTCAACATTTGGACTATCTGCAGACCTCAGTGAACCAATATTTTCCAAATGATGATGTTTATGCAATTATATATAAAAGTAAAAAGATCCATTCAGAAGGCAAGATAAACTTCTGCTTCTAGCCAGGATGGAGCAACAGGTATGCCTGTGGCTGATGTCAATCAAGAATTATTTCCTGTGCTCATTGGCCCAGTTCACGTGCACATGCCCGTGAGCACAGGGTGGTCGACTTGTGCCCAGGTAACTGTGGGGCTTTGGAATCAGAAGATGTAGGTTGAGTCCTGGCCTGTCATTTCCTTGTCCAATAGGCACGCTTACTAGTATATCTTCTTTAGAGAAATGTTTATTAAAAGCTTCTGCCCATTAATTTATTTTTGGCTGCACTGGGTCTTTGTTGTGACATGGGCTTTCTCTATTTACGTCCTGGGCTTTCTCGAGTTGTGGCAGGCAGGTTTTCCTTGTGCACCACGGACTCTAGAGCTCGTGGGCTCAGTAGTTGTGGTGTGTGGGCTCAGTTGCCCTGCAGCATGTGGGATCTTAGTTCTCCTAGTTTTTTTCTTTTAATTGTTGAACTGTAACTTTATTTTTAGAGATATTGTTTTAGGGTCTCCCTCCTTAAGACTCGGATGTAGCAGTGCTGTGTCCTTCTCAGCTCATCCAAGTCATACCCAGATTCAGTAGTCATTGCAGGAGAGACAGACAGACATCACTTGGCCAGAAGCAGCATGGCTGCTGATGGCTGCAGTTGCTTGGATGTTGCTATTTTCTTGCTTCTGTCTCTTTAAAGTCAGATATTAAAATTGAGCTCAGTTCTTAGTCTCTTATTAGATGTCCTCTAAACCTGCTGCCGTATTTGTCTTTCAGTGTCCTGGTAATGACATGGCATCTGCCAGCTCCAGCCGGGCAGGGGTGGCCCTGCCTTTTGAGAAGTCTCAGCTTATCCTGAAAGGTGAGTGGCATGGTATGAAGTTTATCATTTAAGGTCCAGTCCCATCTTTGGGAAAGAGGTGGAATTATACCACATCTTGGCTTACGAGCAAAACTGTTCATTCTCACAGGGTTGTCATATTATATCTGGAATTCTTAATTATTTTTAAGAATTAAGACTTTTTTTTTTGGCTGTACCACGCAGCATGTAGAGTCTTAGTTCCCTGACCAGGGATTGAATGTGCACGCCCTGCATTGGAAGTGTGGAGTCTTAAGCACTGAATTACCATGGAAGTCCCCAAAAGTTGGAATTCTTGCAGAGGAAGGAAAAAAGGAACTTTTTCGAAGGATTATACAAAATGGCAGTTCCTTCCCTCCCCAGGGCTCTTCTCTATCTACGCTCATCCCCTTCGTGAGCTCATCCAACCATATCACTTTGAGACGTCACCAATAATAAGATGACTGCCACATTTGTACCTCCAGCCTGGCCTTGTTTCTGACCTCCAGGTTTGTATATCCAGTAGCCCATTTGTCATCTCCTGAATGCTTAGTAAACATCCAAAATGTGACATGCCTCGAACTGACCTCCTGATTTCTTTTTTTCCTCAAAATTCTGTATTCAGCAAATCTGCTTGTGTCTACCCTCAAAACAGGGGCCATGTTCAGCCACTTCTTACCACCCCTACTGTCCCACCAGCTGGCATCATCTCCACCTAAGATTAAGGCAGAAGCCTCCCAACCCGGCTTCCTGCTTCTTCCCCTTGCCCCACTTCATTCTGTTGATCACACGACAACCTGTGATCTCCTTAAAATGGAAGCCAGCTCCTGTCACTCCTCTGCTCCAACATATTAAGGACTGTCTCCCCCATTCAGCGTCCAAGTTGAAGATCCCACGTGATAAGACCCCTGCCACTCCTCATTTCCTGTCCCTTGTTTGCTCTGGCTAGACGCACAGGTCCATGTGGACCTCCCTTGCTAGTCATTGCCCCTGCCAGGCACGCTCCCACCCCTAGGCCTTTGCACTTGCTGTCCTCTCTGAGTGAGATAACCATTTTGACCTACTTATCTGCCTGGTCTACATCCTTACTTTCTGCAGGTCTTTACCCCAGAGTCACCCTGTTCAACTAGGCCTTCCCTAACTCCCCCATCTGAAGCCCCCCTACCTTGATTTCTTCATGTCTCTCCTCTTTTTGCTACTTTATCTTTTTCTTCTCAGCCCTTGGTAGTATTTAACACTCTACCTATTTTATTTTTTTACAGTTATTCATTTATTTGGCTGCACACGGTCTTAGTTGTGGCACTCGGAAGAAGGATTAGAGTGAACTGCCAGGAT